>NW_008795693.1:362469-382427 GCF_000699145.1 Aptenodytes forsteri | reverse complement strand
TGGCACAACTTGAGGCCATTTCCTCTCGTCCTATCGCTTGTTACTTGGGAGAAAAGACCGACACCCACCTTGCTACAGCCTCCTTTCAGGTAGTTGTAGAGAGCGATGAGGTCTCCCCTCGGCCTCCTTTTCTCCAGGCTAAACAACCCCAGTTCCCTCAGCCGCTCCTCATAAGACTTGCCCTCATGCATTTATTTACACTGTTCTACAAAAGCAGATACATGTGTCGCTACATATGTGACCCTCTTTACAGCCTGGTAGTTTCAAGTTTGCGTTTATATCTGGGGTGTGTTGTTCCATAAAACAGGAGCTGTGCCCTTAACATCCAGCTTTCCCCTGTGGGTTTTGTTAAATACCTGTCAGTGCTTTTGCCCACCTACACCCACCATACCCACCAGTGGGATTAAACTTACTTTCCACATGTGGAGGTGGAGATGGATGCAGGAAAGCTAAAGGATTATCTAAGTAACCTTTTTTTTCCTCAAAAATGAACAGTGAGTGCTGGGGAGAGGTATCTAGGTACCAAAGAAGCTGCATGCCTGAGGGGGTCTAACACCACAGGTGAGTTGCATGGGCAGTGAGTAGCTGGTAACTCTGGTACTCAGCTAAAAGAGCTGCATCATTTTGTTGAAGGCTCTGAGGTACAGAAATAGTTATGTGGTAGGATACCAAGACTGTACATTTCTGGTGTACTAGTGCTGACCTTGTATCCACTGTGTGCATAATTGCAGCTGTCAGCTGTCACTGATTGGGAAATTCAGTTGTATGGCCTCTCAACTGTAAGACTGGGAATGCCCTGAAATGACAGTCTCTGCTTCCTAGTGGGGTTTTAAAATTTGACCATCATAAATCACTTAGGCTTTCTGATAGTATTAAGTTAGATTATTTAATTTGTACATTAGTGTGCATACGTGTCAGATCTTCTTATTCCATGATCTGGTTATGATTGAGTTTCACCAGTTCCTTTAGAAAGTCAAGGTCTTTTCCAGGAGCAAGATCAGAGGTGAAGTTCAAAGTTCTTCTATTCTCTGACAAAAAAAGGGAAAACCATGTGCAGTATTTCAGTATATATTCACTGAAACCTTGTTGTCATAGTATTTCTTCTATCTTTGGTTTTAGTAGGCATAATAGACATTGTCAATTACAAAAAAACCACTTAGTTCAATTTTATTGCACCGGGGTGTTATTTATATAGTCTGAGTTCAGACTGGTGTAAAGAATATGAACCTTTTTCTTCAAGGGTTTTTCATTTTGTTTTTCTGTTTACTAATGCTGACGGTTTTGGCTTATGTATTTTTCCTTACGTGAATAATTAAACTTTTGAGGACAACGTGGAGGATGTTTCTTAAAATGGCCTAGCTGCATTTGACTTTTCTGAGCCATCTGAAGGACGTTTCTATCTAACTGAAAAGAGACAACATTTTAAACTTTAGCTTGCAATATGATAAGGAAAAGAAATTTCCTTTTAAACTTATGAAATGTGTTAGTGGTGTAATTGTCAGAAGGGAAATATGAAGGCCTACTTGAAAAACATGATATGGTTCATATCTTGCAGGCTTTTTGTCAAACGGGTTAAACTTAACTGAGACATTAAAAACTGAAGTTTGGTTTCTCTTATATGACTTTCATATGACTAGTAATAGAAATGGTAATATTTCTGCACAGCACTTACCATCAATAGGCAGCTTAGAAATGCCAGCTGTAATTAAAATACTTGGATATAGAAAAACACTTGACTATTAGCATGATTGAGCAAAAATAACTTAAGTAAGTAGCGTTGCTATTTATATACTCTTTTGGTGCAGAAATCTCTTTACAAAAATTATCTCAAAACATAATTACTTTGAAAAAACTTTTAGCAATTACCACAACTTAAATAAATCTTTTCCTATTGCTTCATAGAATTTTCATTTCTAAATAAATGAATTGAAACTCTGCCAATTGAACATTCTAGTAATACAGTATTTTATTAATTAATAAATTGATTGTTTATTTAAGGCTCATTTTAAACTCCGTTTCCTGCCACTGCAATTTTCAGATCAAATTTAATTTTCTGATTATTTTTGCAACTGTAATGTTCATTTTAAGACTGAAAGATTCAGAATAAAATCTTTTATGAAATAGTAGAATATACTTTATGTGAAACTTGAAGTGGGTGAATGGCATTCCCTTTCGACTCAATGGGCATAGGAATGAATGCTGATTCGGTGAGTACTAACCTACCCGGCTTCCTCCTTCGGGCAGGAAGTGGGAAGGGACCCCTCTTCACCTGCACTGTTGTAACTCCCTCCGACCAGGGAGGAGCAGGAGGGGTTGTTTGTCTGTGCAGGTACAATCCGCCTGCTACTTCTGATCTTGAATTGAGACTCTTCCCCCTGTAGGCAGAACCCATTAGAAATACATGAGCTCAATTTCTCTCAGTGTTTGGGCAGAATTTATACATCTGCCAAGTAGATTTTAAATGCATCAAACAGGGTGTTAGCATTTTACACTTAAATTTAACTCTCTGCAAGATCTTTGGCCTGTTTCGGTGGCATAAATTAGTAGTAAAGCTGTTGAATTTAACTCCATCAGATTTTAAACTCACCCAATGAATCCTCAGGTAACATAGCTACTTTATATGGCAAATGTACCCTTGAATTCCAGTCTTCAGGAATGGCTTTTTAGGCAGCTGGGAAGTTTGAATCACCCCGGACTTGGGGATGAATTACGCTAAACTTCCATGTGTCTGATAGTGATGTAAAACTATTTTTCTTCATCTGTGTTATTCTGCAAAAGGAACTGTTGCTCACACCTTGTATTATGTCTGTAAGAAGTACAAGACAATGAGGAATCAGACCCTATGTATTTCTAGTGCATTGGCCTGCTTAAAAAACTTAATTGGCGGAATTAATTCAGAAATCTCACTGACTTTTCTCAAAAATGGGTGAAACTTAGCTTTTCTCACTGCTTGTTAAATGCAGGTTCAAATTGAAGGGATGGAATAATATATTTAATGACTTTAAAATGCAGTTTAAGCACTTCCCTTGTCCTTCATTGGTTTTGTTGCTCTTTCTGTGGGACTTAATGACCTCTTGATACTTTATTTTTCTATGAAAAGCTTTTTTTTAATCTGATCATATGCACTCTTAAAACAGAGAGTGAGAACCGGAAGGTCATTTTTGCTAGAAACTGCTGCAGGAGGTGCCATTTAAATTCCAGGTGATTAGGAGGAGAGCAACTGAATTCGAGTAGAAAACCTGAAAAAAGGCTTGAAAAAAATTTAAAAGGCAGTGTAGAAAATGAGGGAAAGAGCATATGAGAGTTGCGATTCATTTGCAGACAGAAACATTTACTGGCTGCAATGGCTGCTATGCAAATGAAACGTGTATACACATGAAAGAGCATTTAAGCTGACTTTCTCAAAACCTAGCATGCATTGTCATTGAAGATACCAAAAAAGTAATTCCAGAAGTTTTAGATTATCTTCCTTCAGTAACCATATTGCTTCCACTTTTTCTAGTTCTTTTTAAATAAACAGTTCAAGAGCTCCATCTTTGGGTTTAAATTATTATTGTAAAAAAATACTACTTTCCTTTTGCATTGATTAAATAGTGCCTAACATCCCATAAAGTTATGTATATCTGCTCATACCTTGTCAGTTTGCAATGCTTAACTTTTCTAGATGCATTTGTTCAGTCGCCTTCTCATAAACTTCCAATACTTTCTGTATAAGATTGTTGTTTTCAGTTTTTCTCTCATTAATTTGTTTTTGGTGGATTATGTTTTTCCTTTCCAATGATGATATATAAATCAACTTGACAGTTCATAAAATATTAATGGATCATGTGGACAGATAATAGTGGCAGAAGGAATTTTAAAACGGGCTGTTTTTCAGGTAGGATTTATAATTTGCTATAAATTAGAACGCTTTTATTAAAATCAAGCATATGCTGATTGTTGTCAATGCAGAATCTGATCATGTTCTTTTGGGAGCTGAATTTTAGTGAAAAATTAGTTTTGTTTCTGCCAGTGCAGCAGATTGCTCAAAGACTTAACGTAAATATTCCGGTGAGAAAATTTGAATCCATTTTGTTTTTCAGTAAAAACTCTCCAATCCTTCTAGAAGGTCTTTGGGGAAAATGAAGTTATTTGAAAAATTTTGCTCCTCAAACAATGTCGTGGAAGTGGCACATTGCAAAGTAAATTAAACCGTTAATCACAGAAATCCATCATACATGAGACTACTCTTATGATTATCTTCTCTCAGTTTTTTTTTTTTCTCAAGCAAGGTTTTATTTCTTCCTACTTTCTAAGTATTTTCAGTGGCATACTCTGCTTACATTCTGAAATGACAAGTACAGGCAGTTCTTTTAACTTACCTTGATTATCTTGTCCTGATAGCTGAAGAATCTGCCTTGCTTCTGTTTTCCATAACAACACTGTAGAGAAGTAGTGAATTGATAATTTCCCATTATTGCTTAAATCAATAAATCAAAAGTACAGGCAGTTCTTTTAACTTACCTTGATTATCTTGTCCTGATAGCTGAAGAATCTGCCTTGCTTCTGTTTTCCATAACAACACTGTAGAGAAGTAGTGAATTGATAATTTCCCATTATTGCTTAAATCAAGATAAATCAAAACAAAGCCGGGACTCGACCCCATTCTCATTGCCCCCAACAAATGCCTTAATCTATAACCAGTTTACCAGAGTATTTATTGTTGCTTTTAGTTTTTTTAATATTGAACCTAAGTTAGCAACAAGCACTGATCTGGTGCCACATAATTATTTAGCCCATCTCCATAAAATAATTGCTACTGATGATATGTTCAGTATTTTATTGCTGTCTTTTGTATTCAAGGCGTTCTATTCCTTTGTTATTTACTTTCTTTCCCAGATTCCCCAAAAGAATTGGAAATCACAAGCATACCTTAACTCCCATTAGCCCACGTTCTTTCCAAGCAGGAGGTGGAGACAAAGAACACAAAATGCTGAGAGGTCTAATACCCATTATCTTTCTGCTGGCTTCAGTTCTTTATCTCTGGAAACTCTGTAAAAGAAACTCAGATCTGACTGTATTAGAATGCCCACCTGAAAGAGACTTCAGTTTTCTTTCAGACACCTTGTATGTCTTGCAAAGCTTTGCAAACTTTATGAACATGTTTTTAATTTCTATTTAAAATAGAAGAAATGCAAATTAAAATAGCCATAAAATACCTTATATTTCTTTCAATGGGGAAATTAAGAAAATCACAATCATGACAGAACCCAAGCTCATTACTTCATTAATGGTCAGTATACACATTGATTGACATCCTGACTGAGGGTATCGTAACAATGCAGCTAAATTTTATCCTCATTTTGGACAGTGCGTATCCCCATTATCCCCATTTTGGACAGTCTTAATTTAAAATGTGACAGTTCTTTTGTAAAACATGAATATATTTAAAACTAAATCTAAACTTAAGTGCTGTTCAGAATAAGGATGCTTTTTCTATATCAGGCCTTTGTCATTGTTTTTTGTTGCCTTAATGAGAGTCATGCGTTGTATAAGACATTAGGCAAGTATTAACTTAATATCCATTGATGAACAAGTCTATTAAGAGTGTAGATTAACCTAAAGTATGCTGCTTGCTTTTTCAGACAAATTAAATAGTTGTATTAATGCCATGGTTTTATCTTTTAACAGTTCAGCCCTCAAAGAGATTTTTAAGAAGTGGAGGGCCAAGACACAATAGCTTAAAAATAGTGGGATCTATCGTATTTCCAGGTATTTTTCTTTAAACATAATATAACAATTTTAGTGAAAACACTGTTTTTACCAAGAAAAGGCCCTTCTTTATCATATGCCTTGTTGTTAAATTGTTTTAAATGGTTTTAAGTGGTTTAATTAACTAAATTGTTTTAAATGGTTTTAAGTGGTTTTATAAATTACAATTCTGTACTGACTTATGTATATTTAATAGGCTATCCCACAGCATATATTTCTGTCATTGGAATTTATTTTTCATAGGTTTTTTTATTCTTACTCATAACTTTTATGAAACCAAGAAAATTATTTTCTGTAATTGTTATAAAAATAACAATGTTCTGTGTACTCTTCCACCTGGCTGTATGACTCGTGCTCCGAAATGCTGCTTTCTTGCACTGTAGGTATTCCGACTTCATCTTGTTATGTACACAGAACCTGAGATTCAAAATTTATGTTATATGCTACAACAGAAATTAAGAAGAGAGAATAATTAATTGCTTTCTCAGTTAAATTCATCTAACTCCAGAATATTATCACTTTCTCTTCTCATTAAACAAAACAATTATTGGAAAATCTGAAAATTAAATTAAAGACCAGGCGGTTCCTCATTGTCATATATTTACTCATGTTGCTTTTTCTCTAAATGCACATTGCCGGCTTGGTTTCATTAATACTCTTCCCCATAGTTTTCTCCATGTGTGTTTTCCAGTTATAGCTTTACTAGTAGCATATCTAGAAGTGATACTTCTGTTGTTTGGGGGAATGCTAAAAGGCAACATTTTTTGACCTTTTTTTGGTACAAATTCTTAGACATATCAATTTTTGTCCAAAGGTGAAACAATTCTGGGAAATAATTTGCTTTTAAAGGTGTCTCTTAGTAGTTTAACTTATAATATTATTTAGCATTAATGTTAAATAATGGCTCTGAGTGGTCTAAGGTTCATCCTATTGGTGTACTTTTTCTCTCTTCTGATTCTGACTCATGTCTGTAAACATGGCTACTACTCGAATGGCACAGGGCAATTTGAAAGTTAGAAAGCAAGATTAAAATGTTTTGTCCCAACTCTGTTTCTAAAAACAATTTAGTATTAATAAAGAATGTTTCTACCTTCTCTGGGACAGACCATTGTGAGTATACCAGACTTGGCTCCAGTGTTCTTTTGAGATGCTGGGCAACATCTCTATTTTGAGGGTTTTTTTCACCAGAATTTGGTTAAATACAATGCTACACTATTAAAATCCTTCACTTTTAAAATACCTGACATAAATGTTCTTTTTCGGATCACCATCTAAGGTAAATATTTTTATAATGGAGAGAATATGAACAAATAAGGAAAATAGCAAATAACTTCAATTTAAAGAGTAAGACTTTATTTTGAAAGAAGAAGAATAAGGTTATAGCCGGTAGATATTTTTTCAGCCATTATTTTCTATCAGATGCCCTTCTGTTATATTATTCCTATGATACATGTTTACAAAACTGTCATGGAAATTTACAGTGGTGGGACAGAATTTACCATCTTGGCAGGTTATGATAATAATGACACCATAATTTTGTTACTTTTTATTATGGATATGTAATTTTTTTAATATTGCTACAAGACAGAACAAAGCAACCTTGAGGAAATAAAAAACAAAATGTGAAGTGGGAGAGATATGCAACGTATACAATTATGCCTCAATAGACTATTACTAAAGCCAGTCGGTTAGTAAATTCTGAGAACAAGTATTAAGGGTTTGCAATTGAAAAAAGACTACTCATATTGGCAGTTGCACTAACATGTAGAATTCATATTAATTTTCATGCTTCAGGGTTAAAAACTGAAACACCACCTGTAAATGACATTTATTTCCATGATATACTATTGTACAATTGAAAATATATACTTTGCTGTTTTCTGTAATATAAGCTACTGTAAAAAACTGATTACTAGCTGGGATGGACATACCTCCTGATCTAAAGACTAGCAAAATTCTGAAGTTACTCTTATGTATTAAATGTTATATCTAAGTCTTTATTCTGTTTAAACAACTTAATACTGTAATGTGAACGTAAGTGGCTTTTCATTTTTTAATGAAAGCGAACAATCATACTTGGAGAGGAGAGAAAACTGTGGTGGCATTACCACCAGTTGCCACAATGGAAAAGTGAAAACTGTTTTTCTGAGCATTAATCCCTTCCTGCAACAAATACTTAAACTGACTTCCACTTGCAGGGAATCTGAAATAGTCAATGGTAAGATAACATTGTGGTTATCTGCTTATTTGATTCAGTTTTAATTATTAGTCAGATTCTCCAAATCACAAATGTAGTAGCTGTAATGTTTTACACTAATTGTAGCTTTTCAGTGGCATTAGGGTAGCCTGATGCTGAGCATGGTATATTCAAGTTTAGACCTCACTAGAGCATAAATATCTAGCATCCTATGCTTCTGAAGAGGACAAATGCTTTGCAGTATGTCAGTGGGAAGGGAAATAAAACAAATTGTGCACACTGAAATCCTGCATATTATGGAAGTGATTATGACTACACCAATCGTACTTTTTAGAAACAACTGAAGATCTAGAAGCACCTGTGTGCTACAAATCGCATACAAGACATGCACACCTGCTTTACCGTGGGAAAAGGCTAAGTAAATCCTTACCTTACTCAGTTTGCTTCCAACCTCATTATGTCTGAATTAAATAATACGCAGCTTACCATTTAGTGAGCTACAACATTAAACACTTTTTAAGCAAATACATTGTGCACTGGTAAAAGGCAATTGCTAATAGAACGGAAACAGCAAGCTGTCAAGTCTGCGTATCTTGCAGCTTCACTCTCTCCATGTGTGAGTTGGAGACCAATTGAGACAGAACGTGGCAGGAGCCCGTGCTTGTGAGAACCTACTAAGTGACATACTCCCTTCAGGAGGATGTTACAGTGCACTGTGCTTCTTGTTTACACAACCAGATAAGCCTAGAACTAGAAAGAACTCTCTTAATTTTATTTTCCAGAGAAAACAAACCTGCGCTTTATTTTGTATTTAATTTTGATGGTAGAGATAACAGAACCAGTCCCAAAATTAGAACTCCATTCAAGATCATTGTTGAACCACTGTCTTGAAATTTATATAGCTCACTGTTAGTGAACCATTGATAAATACTTGATGCTAATGATAATTTTTTTTCAGTTAAAGTTTATGTCAAGCTGAATCACAACAGTCCACGTATTTTATGTCTTACAAATCATCTGCGAAACTTAGAACTGATTGATCCAATATTCCAGTGGAATGGACCAGGTGGTGGTCTTTCTTCAGGTAAGGATTTATTTTCTTACATGTCCCCCCACACCCTCGCCCCTTCCCCCCACTCCCCCCCCCAAAGCAGCATGAGGGTTATAAAGGTGGGAATGTAAATGGAGAAGTAACTGAGGATACTTTGCGAGTTGTGTAAATCGTATAAATTAGCTTTAACTTTTCAGAAAGAAAGGGGTGAGATAACCAAACTAAAACACATTTTCAGATCTCTGTAAAGAATGGTGCCATCTCTAAAGGGTACTAGATGGAGTAGGGCATGCTGGATGCAACAGAGGCTGAGGATGACATTCTTTGCTGCACTGAGAGACAGCTGGGAGTGTTCTGCAAGGATAGAATAATAGGATGATGGGCAGTGTGATCTAGCCCAAGTGCCTGCTCAATGACAGACTACCTTCAGATATGAAGTTGCTCAGGGCCATGACTACTTGAGTGTGGGGAATCTCTATCCTTGGAGATTTTCTGTCTTTTCTGTGCAACCTGTTCCTCTTTTTTTCTTATTTTCAATCATAATTTCCCATATTGCAACTTGTCATTGTTGCTGCTTGTCCTTTTGTGGTGCACCTCTTAAAAAGTGTGGGTTATTCTTCCCTGTATCTCCCCTTAGTGAAGGACTGCAGTTCCCTCCTTAGACTTCTCTAGGGTAAAAATCCCAGTTTACTCTGCCTCTTGTCCTATGCTCCAACTCCCTAATCATCTCAGAAGCCTTCTTGTTGACTTGCTCCAGTTTGTTAGTATCTGTCTTGTACTGAGGAGTCAAAAATGGACATAGTGTTCCACAGTGCCCAAATGAGCGCTGAGTAGGGAAAGGATAATCACTTCTTTTGATCTGCTGGATATACTGTTGCTAATGCAGCCCAGTATGTAGTTAGCCTTCACTGCTGCAAAACTTTCTGATTCATGTTCAGTTTAAAAGCCACCAGGACTCCCAGGTACTTTTTTGCAGGGCTGCTCCCAAGTCATCTGGTCCCCATCTGCATATGTTGCTGCTTTTATTCTGTCTCAGGCACAGGACTTTGCATTTATCACTGTTGAACTTCATGAGGTTTTTGGCAGACTGTCTTTCTAGTCATGCAAGGTCCCACTGAATGGCAGCAATGTCCTGTAGTGTATCAGCGCCCCCCCCGCCAATTTGATGTCTTTTGCATACTGGACCAGAAGGCATTCAGTCCTGTGGTGTAGGCCACTGGTAAAGACGTTAAGCAGTTCTGGTGCTTTTATCAGCCCTGAGGAAAGCTCTTCATAACTGGCTGCTAGGTAGACCAATCTTCAAAATGACGATGCAGACGGTTTTTCATCCATCTTGTATTCCACTTATCCAGTCCATGTGTCCACAGCTGGGCTACAAGATGTGATGGAGGACCATACTGAAATCCTTGCTGAAGGCTTTCAGTGTATATGACATCTACTGCTTTCCTTTCACCCTCAGAGGCAGTCATTTAGTTCCAGAAGACACTCAGGCTGGTCAGCCATGATTTGCCAATGGCAAATTGATGCTGCCTGTTCTCAATCACTGTCTTGGCATTCATGCATCTGGAAATGACTTCCAGCAGTTCTATAACCTTTGCAAGGCCTGAGGTGAGGATGGCTGACCTGTGATTCCATGGGTCTTCTTCCTTGCCTATTTTTATGATGGATGTATTTTTTTGGTCTTTCTGGTCATTGGGGACCTCATGACCATCAAAACAGACAACAGTCATTAATTAGTCAGCTCCCTCAGCATCCTCAGATAAATATCATTATGGTCTATAAACCTGTATATGTCCAGCTCACTTAAGTAAGTCCCTACCACCACACTGCTCTCTCCCTGTAGCATCTCCCCTAAACTCTGGTAGAGCCTGGGGCAGGGCTGGAAAGCAGCCCTTGCTAGGAATGAGTGAAACAAAGGCGGCGTTGCGTACCTCAGTGTTTTCCATGTCATTTGTCACTAGGTCATTCAGCCCCATTCAGCCTGGAGCCAACATTTTTATTGCTCTTCCTCAACTGCATGTGTTTCTGTTGGTCCTTCACATTCCCTGCCAGTTTCAACTTCTGGTTAATCTGCTCATGGAGAATGTAAACATTCCTTTTCAGAAAGATGCCTCTAATGAAATCATTGTCCCAATCTGCTAGTATGGCATGAAAACCCCAAATCATTGTTTCTGCATGGAGTATGTTGTGCTACTTGTACATACCTTATTTTTCTCACATAACTAGGATTGCTTAGAGATCATGACTGGCTCATCATCAGTATCTTTTCAAGTCTGAGCAGGGAACCCGAGTTCTATTTTTTGTTTCCTTCCGTGTATGTCTCATTTACCCTTTAGTGTAATTTCATTTTTAAAAAAGACAATAAGCATTGTGATGAATTTATAAACCTGTTTAATCTCTTATTTTAGTTTACAATTTAGTTTATGAACCATTCATCCTTGTACAATGGCAGTGTTTCCAAATCCTATTTGCTTTCCTCTTAGTCTATACTGCTGTCTATCAGAACTCTGTCCTTGGTCTTATATTTTCAAGTAACTTTTCCTGTTACACAATCTGAAATACCATTTACACCATTGTGAGTCTTCATTCTTAATCCTTTACATGCCAACCTTCATAGTACAGCATTTCACATTTATATGACATCTAACACTACACTGTGTTTTTGCTCTGAATCTAATAACAGACTTCACCCTCAGAAAGAACTTTTAGCATTCTTTGAGAGAGGTTTTAGAAAAATTATTTTTAAAAAGTGGTAATGAGAGGACTTCAGCTTCAGCCACCACAATTTTGGGTAAATACCACAAAGATACTTAGTCTCCTAAGGCTGTTGTCACATTCATTTTTGTTTGATTCAGAGAAAAGAAAGTATAAGCAGACAAAAAGCTATTTAAAGTTTCTAGCTCATGAAACGTTTGCTGTGTAAAAGATTTTGATCATTCAGCCTCCTTTTAGAACAGGTGTAATCCTCTCTAAGTGGTAAAAATCATCTGGGTTTTAGTGTGACTAGTTAGTCTTCTAATATCTATCATAGCGAATCTCCTTAACAGTAGGCAATTAGGATTCATAAACCTTGCTTGATAAACTATTTCATACTTTTTCAGTGTGGTTGTAGGAAAGAAAAGAATCCTTTTGGTGGAAATGTAGAATCGTGAATCGAGTTTTAGGAAAGATTAACAAAATACTGCTTCTTGGAACGCTTCCCAATAAATGCAATTATTTAAGCATAAAATCTGTAGGAAAAGAGCCTATCTTTCATTGTACTATCTGTCATAGCTAGAAAAATCAGATTCTTTTTCAGGCACACCAGCCGTTGACACACACCCTAAGAAGGTGTTTTGTGCCCCAAAAGTCTGTCTAGCTATATACATCAAACATCATGGCTACAATAGAAGCTCACAAAGAGCAGTAAACACTTTTCCTTCTGTAGCCATAACAAAACAGTTCTGTTTTTTGAACAAGCAGATTTGTTCACAGATAGTTTCAGTCCACTTATGTGCAGTTGAAAGAGTAATGAAAAATTAAATACTGTACAAAATGTAATTTAAAATCATTACAACTTTAAAATTAGCGAGTCATTTTTCTTCACTTAGCATAGTGACTCTTTTGCACTAAGATCTGGAAATTGTACTTTGAAGTTTTTGAACAGCTGTTGGGCTGGTTGAAAATAAGAGTTTTTCAAAATACACTTTAAATGGAGGAAAAAACTTTAAAATAATTGATTCTTATGTTCTGGATCTTAAAGTTTTACTGCATAAACCAGCATTTTTGCTGGTGTTCTGAACAGCTAAATAGAACAAAAAAGAGAAAGCGTTTTGATCTTTATTTCCAAATGCAGACATTGGAATAGGCATGTTCTAGTTTGGTGAAAATGAACCTAGGAATTTGGATTTACAGGAAATCTACTGCTTTTCATACACATTGCCACCTAATATATGCATAGAAGGAATATTTGAGTTGGAAGATTGTGACTGTCCTTTCATAGGACTGAAAAAATTGTGTACTATAGTTTTGTAAAATAAAGCAACTGACAAATTAAATACTGCACTCAGACTTTCAACTACAAGCTAACCCCCAGATATTCTAAAACCTATTATTATTGGTCTATCAAACAGTTCTGTGGAGAGGGAAGGAAAGAGAATCAGAAGAAATATGAAGCTGCTTTTAGTAGATGTGTATATCTGTATACTCATGCTATCCTTATAACTGATACATGACTTGTACATGTTTCCTGACAGACTGTCAGAGTCCTGTCTGGACTACAAAGCAGAGTATGTTTCATTCCTAAGAAACTTTTCAGGTGAACTCAAGTTTATTATATACTTTGTTAGCTGTTGGTTCTGTACATGTGTAATTCATCACTGAATTTACCTATTTGGACATCTTTAGATATTGCATATTTAAATATGAACATGCTCAGTAGTTTAATCTGAAGATTAGAATTTATGATCTGGATTGATAGCTGTTTCTAAATGTCTGAAAAATCTGTTTCTGAAAAGTCCATTGGCCTGATTCTGCTGTCATTTACTTTTGTTCTTGATACATAAATTCAAAATACAGAATTTGCTCTACTGTAAAATTGGTCTGAATGAGAGATGGGGTGGGAGGATGGGGAGTAACTATTTTTTGCACTGAAAGAACTGGAAGGAGAATCAATCTATTGGTTTTAAGTTTAGTAAACAGAGAAACTAAAATATAGGAACACTTAGTTTTAAATATAATTATACAAGGGTATGGAAAGATAAGTCTCCGTAACATAATTCTCATAGGACTAGCTCTGTTTTGCACCCTTCTAATTCCTGAGGATCCTGGAAAATGGTCTAGCTTCCTCTCTTAGCATGAATTAAAAAGGAACTTCTGTTTTAAATCATGCCAGTTTTCACTGACTCCAGGGAACCTCTGAACGTGATCACATTGCTTTTTTGTCCATCAGGCATGTGAAATGCCTCCTGTGTAACAGAGGCATATTAAATCATACAATGTAATTCACATCACAAAATGTGATATGAAGTCCTGCTCACCTGTCTTACTGAACCTCCTGCAGAGGAATAACATGGAAAAAATATTAGATTTAAGAAAAGGGTGGATAGCTTAATCACTTTTAAAATTTGATTTTAAAGCTAACAGTCTGTTTTCTGAACCCAAATTCATCTGAGTAGGAAGTATTCATCCAGATAATCCCATGGAAGAAGGCATTTTAAGTGAGGTTTCTTTTATAACACTTGGGAAAAAAACCCACCACAACATGACATACTCTTGATTTCATGATCCAAAAGGAGATTCTTCACACACAGACATACCATTAGAATAATTAATGGTTACTGTGTAAACATTCTGATCTTTTCTGGTATATGAAGCATTCATTGTTCAAGGTAGAATAAAATTCTGTAATAAACTCAGTGACTCAATCCACCAGAAGAACGCTTCACTTTTCCATTTCTGCTGATGTACGTTCAAAAAATATTTGTGACCAGATCTCTTCACTGGATTTCCAAGCTTTGTCCTTTGCAGACTTCTTGTCATCCTTGCAGTTCAGTAATGCATTTATAAGTATAGCAAAGCTGTCTGTGATATATCTTAAAGGTGCTACAGCTATCTAGTCAGCTAACAGTGGTGTTGCTTTTGGCCCACACAGGGCAGTTGCATATGCCAAAGATTAGAACTATAGTTCTTAAATCTATGCTGTTTTTCTGACAATATTAATCTGATAGTTATTCCAGCATACAGTAGCAAATGACATCCTAGTTTACAGACTTAGCATCCTGAGTATCTCATCATCAGATTAAAAACCTCTTCATCATCCAAAAAATGAAAGACTGTGCCATTAATGTGAGAGCCTAGGCTGATACGGAATCCCAAACTATTCTTGTCAAAGAATTTGCACTTTCAGTCTTTTTAATAGTACTCTTTTTTATCAGCACTTGAATTCTTTTTTTAAGCACAGTGATATATATATGACAAAATTAAGTTAATTAAAAGATTAAATGGTTTCTTGAGGAACAAAGTTGTCCTACACACTCCTGCCAAGTATGTAAAAAGAGGCACTTCAATCAGGCTATTTTTTTCCCAATATTTTTCTTAAAATCACATACCAAGAAAATCAGTGTGCATCTACAGTAACATGTTAGTTTGAATAGGAGTGTGGCTTTGAAGTGAATTGCTTGACTGTACCCACTTACCACATTTTGTTCAGATCATGGTCTGGTCTTTGAGTGCACAAACTGGATTCCTTTTGGATGAAGCTAATTGGAAAGGTTTGCTTCAAGAAATAATGTGTGCTCAATCTGTAAAACCAGATTAGGACTAGTCTGTAGTAAAAGCCCTAAGATGTGTGTAGGATAGATCTCATGTCCTTAGCATTGATTTTTTCAGTCTAAAAATATGCTGCTTTCGCACCACACTAATTGTCTAAGCTTCCATCATCTACATAAAAGGTCTAAATTATTTAGGATGTTAAGAAGATTTTTTTTTTTGGCATCTGGAAATGGAAACAAAAATCCATTCTCAAAATATTGTATCAAAGTGAGTATCTTACCTTGAAGTCTATTATAATTGACTCCAATCTAGTGGTTCCCAAGGTTTTCTTTGACAGCTGCCAGCAAGATGGGCTGCATATTACTATTTGAGAAACCCATATATATATTGTTACTGCCTGAGGACTTTTCAAGTCAGGAAAGGACTCATCAACTGTCATCATGTAACCCACATGCAGGCTACATGGGACAACTGTATGGCTCATTATCAGTGCCCAAATCTGACCTTAAGCAGTGCTTTCCTTTCTCTTTAAAAACCTAGTTAAAGAACCATGCTCATCATTTGTCCTTTGAAGTAGGATCCTACTTCCTCTCTGCCTTGAACTAAGGAGTTGTGTTAAGACTTTGGCCACCATCACAATGCATATCTTCCCATACAGAAGGATTATCTTACAATCTTAAACATACATGATTCTCATTTTGGCATATACATAGAATTTTTTTGGAAGGTCTGTTATACAATACTTGCTTAACTTGAACTTCCTGTCTTGCCTACTTTGAAGTTTACTGCATGTTAAACACCATGAGCAGCTAATTCATGAGGCAGTCCCTGAAGACTGAAAGGTTAGTAGTCAGTTTGACTATATAGAGGTATAAAAAGAGATTATTTGCCCACTTTGTCCTTTTTTTCTGGGATTTTTTTGCTCTTGGAAGTGGTTATTGGAGAGAACAATAGATGTCTGAGATCAAATAAAAACAGGTTTCTAGGACTGCTTTGTCCATCAATACTTCAGAACACAGCAGCAATAAGGCATATTTGTGTAATGCTGAACTGAGTGACACCCAATCAGCTTCAGTTGCTGAGTCCTGTGCCTTCAGCTGAATCCCTAATATTATTATTTTGTGCACAGCTTAACAGTAAATAACCATTTGGACCCTTACTTTCTGCACTTCTCAAGATGACAACTAAATTTATTTCATTTTTGTGTTTACTAGAAAATAGCAGTGTGCAAATATCGCCAACAGGAACTTTAATATTGAGACACTTCAACCTGAGTGGAGTTTACACTTGTTCCATTGTTTATAAGCTAACAGCAATGCAACCTGATAAAAACCTCGTAATAAAATATCTTATATATGGTAAGTTATCAATCTAGGTAAGTGTATTGTTGCCTTGAAAAAAATTTATTTTTTAATGTGTGTTGCTATTTTTAAATAAGAAGGCTTATTTAGCATTCAATTTGCAGAGATAAAGACATTCTGTTTCTCTGGAAACTGTTTTTAATATTAGTTACTACCAGGCAGTTCATTTAATGTCATTTACAGAGCCTTAAATGAAGCTCAGTGGCTGACTGAAAAAGCTATGAATACAGTTGTTTTTAAAAAAGAAAAATAAAACATAATGAAATGTAACAAATTGAATAGGCAGTAATCCTTAATAACATTTAAATAGTATAATTTTAAACTGAATTATTCTTTATGAGATTAATTTTAGCACAGCTGTATGGATTTATTTCACACACATTAATGCCTTAATTATTACCTGATTGTGTTTTTTAAGTACGTATCATTTAATGATGTACTATTTCTGGCTTACTCTTTCCTGTTCTGATTACGTTTCCTTCTGTCAGCAGGTAAAAAGTCTTTGATAAAGTGAAAGATTGTAAAGGCAATGTCATTTATTCATTACCAGCTCTCCTTTTCTTCTTTAAAGGATACTTTATTCTTGTGGAGATGTAGGCAAGAGCTCCTATTGCCTTCAGCAGGAACTATGTCTGATCTTCAATTTAAAATGCGTACCATTGATCATTTAGAAACATGGTAGAGCACAATAACCTAAATTAACCTCTGATGTAAATTAATTTTACTTTGGCACAGTAGCCTTCATATGGAATAACCATGACTTTTAGCAGCTAGCTTGCTTGACAGAACTGGAAGGGAAAAGGTTTCTTTAAAACAGTTTTGATGGAAAAGGTTAGAGTTTTCAGTAATGCAGACTTACATCCTTCAGTAAGGATCCAATCTGAATGTTAGCATACAAAATTCAAGTTTCACACATATATACAAAAAAATCTGGAATATGCAGCAGCAAGGGAAAGGAAATGGGGGAGGCAAAAGCAAGGTAGAGGATCTAATGAGCTGTCTAAATTGGGTACCATATTTTGGATGTTCTGCTGCTTCTTTCAGCTGGTTCACTTTCTATTCCTTCGTTCTTTCGTCGCCACCGCTCCCTTCTCCTTTCTGTGATTATACCCACACCATGACCCCTGTTCTTCATTCTTTTACTCCAATTTTCTATTGTGCTCTGTTGATCTTCAGCTTTGGGTAAGTATAGTGATTATCATGAAATAACTAGAAACACGCATTGTATGGTACATTGGCTTGTAAAAGATGCCCAGGTGTGCATTTAGCTTCGCAGTAAAGGTGAAATAGTTGATCCATCCACAAAAGTAAATTTCATACCTATATGGAAGCTTTTTCAGTTGCTTCTGCTCACAGAGAAGGAATTCCTGTTCATCTTATTAACTGCATCTTCTATTGATCTCTGGGGAAGAGGATTCAGTTTTTAAGCCCTTTAAAATACTTTTGTGAAGTTGACTAAAAAATATATAGCATACTACTATAACTGGCCATAATGTGTGAGATGAAATATTGTGTCACATAGTAGAGGGTATTTTGTATGCTTAACCTTAGCTTTCATAATCTTGATCCCTTTACTGTAATGTCCTGTTGGTTTAAAAATTTAAAAAATACAAGAATAAAGAGTAAGACTTACCTATGGATATAAGTAAGAATGTCAACTTCTAAAAATCTCTTCAGTGTTTCCAACTGGCCCAGCATACGCTATTTTATCATTACAAATTCTCTGGAGGTGCAAAATAGGTTTTGTTTATAAAATAAGGATTTAAATTAGCAATTTTATTTTCAAATACACAAATTACTTTTCTTCTTTTTACTTCATATATGTTCCTTATCATCTTCCACATTTTTTCCTGCAGCTTATTCTGATCCTAAAAACTGCTATGAGTTCACAGCCCGGTATCACGCAGCCCCCTGCAACAGTTCTCATAATACTTCTTTTAAGAAAGCATTGCTTCAGATACTAAGCAAACTTGTTGCTGAACTTTCTTGTGAGGTTACATTAATTAAGTCAGAATGCCATCATGTAAAAATGCAGAGAGGAGGTCTACAGAATGAAATCTTCTTTACATTTTCAGGTAAAAATCTGCCTTGCTTTTAAAGAATGGTTAGAATTTTTATAGTTAATGAAATGTATTTACTGCTTGTATGCAGAAAGTATTGTAAGGGTTTAATAATAAAGTTTCTTGATTGTAAGAACGCTTCAAAGTATTGCATGTGAAATTCATGTCAGTATCATAAAGATAGTTGATCTACTCAAAAGCGCATATTTTACGTTATTTCAGAAGAGCTTTAGAACTTTTTATAGCTGCGGATAGATCAATATGTTTTTAATTTTGTATCATAAAACATTATCATGTCCCTTGTTGCACACTAACATAGGAAGGAAGGTGATACAGTGTATTCTGTAACTCCCCAGACTACCTTCATCTAGCCACCTACAACAGGTGTATAAATCACTTCATGGATGTGTGTTGGTCTTTATAAACAGCTTCCAAATAACAGACTAAGACTGGATGTCTAATTTTCAAGAACTAAAGTTAAATAAGATGAACCTCAGTACTTTTCCTTCTTTAAGTGGCAACAATAAAAGAGGGAGATTTCCTTATTTTCCATTTCTTTAAAACAAAAGGACCCTAAAGGAGACCTGGGTAAAACTGAGTTGCCAAAAATATTGAGTTGGCTTGATTTAAAGCAAATCATTAGGTGGCTTGGGAAGATGTCACCAAATTATGGGATATTTAAGGATTCTTACTGACTGTGATTATGTATTGTAATAATTATAAAACTTTCTATCTGATATTTGGGTGTGTTTATACATAAATTAGTTTATGTTTATGCATAAATGAAGACCTCACAATGTCTTAGTTAATTATCCTCCTTTGATCAAGTTTAGTTATTAAAAATACATTTTCACTTTAACATGAACTTGTTTTCATAAAATGTTTCCATTACCAGCTTTTCACTAAAGGCATTAACTGTGGAAGTCATAGAGTAGAATCATAGAATCATTTAGGTTGGAAAAGACCTTTAAGATCATTGAGTCCAACCGTTAACCTAGCACTGCCAAGTCTACTACGAAACCACGTCCCTGAAAAATGTTTCCATTACCAGCTTTTCACTAAAGGCATTAACTGTGGAAGTCATAGAGTAGAATCATAGAATCATTTAGGTTGGAAAAGACCTTTAAGATCATTGAGTCCAACCGTTAACCTAGCACTGCCAAGTCTACTACGAAACCACGTCCCTGAACACCATATCTACACTCTTTTAAATTACCTCGAGGGATGGTGACTCCCCCACTTCCCTGGGCAGCCTGTTCCAATGCTTGACAACCCTTTCGGCGAAG
>NW_008795693.1:344324-361055 GCF_000699145.1 Aptenodytes forsteri | reverse complement strand
TGCACCTTTAAGATTTCCTTCTTGAAGAATGTCCAGCCTTCCTGGACCCCTTTGCCCTTCAGGACTGCCTCCCAAGGGACTCTGTCAACCAGGCTCCTAAACAGGCCAAAGTCCGCCCTCCAGAAGTCCAAGGTAGCAGTTCTGCTGACCCCCTCCTTACTTCTCCAAGAATTGAAAACGCTACCATTTCATGATCGCTATGCCCAAGACGGCCTCCAACCATCACATCACCCACAAATCCTTCTCTGTTCACAAAGTCAGAAATCTCAGTGCCATGTCAATCCAAAGGAGGTATTTTTTTCTTTGAAACTTGTTCTCAGAATATTCCTTCTGAACACTGAAACCATATGAAAAGAAAGTCTCAACTCCTTTATGCTGTGAGTGAGGTCTGAAGGAACCTGTAAAACAGTTCCAATATATGTTCAGTTCACTTGAAGTACTTTGTGTTATTAAAAGAGGTATCTGAAACCCGAAGAGATGCTGTTTATAATTGTTGAGATGAATGTACGTAAGAACATCTGCAATATTTTCTTGAACTTACTGTTTCTAATTATTTCAGCTCTAAAAAGGCAATTGTTTTCATATATTGTATTAGATTAGTCACTATGTATCAAGACATGCAATTTGAAAAGATCCCTTTCTGAACAAAGTATACCAATTATGCTTCATTTTCTACTTTCCACTTTACAGTTTTAATTTTCTTGAAAATTAAATATAATTGCTTATAAAACCAATGAAACTATTCGTCAGTTGTATTTCTCTGAAAATTGTATTTGTAGTGGATAGCACTGACGTATCTGAAGAGTCTCATTACTGATAGCATAGTTAGTTAAGGTTAATTCTAAGGTTATTGAAACTACATAAATTGAGATTTATTTAATGTGCAGGCTTTCTAGAATATTTGAGCATTAGGAGGAGAAATACTCCAGTTAGAGATTTAGGTGGATGTAAACTGTGATATGACTCAGTGGTAAATTGCATGTTCTTAAGTCACTGGAAGTCTTAGAAAGTGCTTTTTGATTTCTAAGTAGCATTTGGTGTTTCAAAATTACTTCCATGACAGAAATAGGTAAAGCTTATACTATAAGGAGTTAAATTCACGTTAACAGATAATTTTATTCTTAATATGGCAGCTTACTCTAATGTCAGTTCTGGAGAGCAGTCCAGCAACTTAGTTAAATATTTCCCAGGCCTTCACCATAACGTGTTAGTACTAGTCAGTTGATAAGGAATGTGGACCCATGCAAATGGATTACTAAAATGTAACTACGCTTTTTCTTCAGTCCGTACTTGAAGTCTTCCTTCGGTTCTATGTGTCACAGGCATTCCTATGAGAATGTAAAGGGTTGAACGGGTGAGGCTCAGGAACTGATGTGTTTGTGCAGGGCAGGGACCAGGGAAAACCTTTAAAAGCACTAGATATTGCCCTGATTGATTGTTTTTGAGAGAAAACTTGAGTCCATTGCAGAAATAGTCAGAAGCCTGAACTGTTAGGGTTCCTGGATGACCGTTTTAAAACCTGAGTCTTCATAAAACCACAACGGCAGGCAGGTAATTAGAGAGGGAGTAGCTTATTTCTTTTGAAGGGATTCAGATATTTATAAATCTGGGAAGACTCCAGAATTATACATTTCCTTGCCATTAGAATTTACAAATAAATGATAGTTCCCATAAAATATTTAAGTATACTGAAAATTAGACATAGACATGCAATATCTGTAAGAGGACAAGCTCTGTGATTTCTTTAAAACATTGCAAGTTAGACATCTGAAATATGGTAAAAAGTCCTAAATACTTGGATCAGAACTGACTAGAATCTGAAACCAGTAAATAAAAAAAAAGTTGATTTCATTGACTTTGTTCTATAAACAGATTGTGTTTTGTTACAGTTGCTTCCTTAGACAGAGAAAAACACAACAGACTATGTCAGCAAAGTGCTTGTGATGCGTCTCATAGACTAAACAAGGTACAGTAGATGGAAGAATAAAAAGGCAACTAACATAATAAGCTACTCTCACAATAAAGTATAATAATGTAAAAAATGAAATATACTTTGTTTAGTAAATTAATAAATCAATATAAAAGTTTTAGTGGATATAACATTTGTATCAGTTAAAATTGCTAATACTCTATTGCCGTTATGGATAAGGCAGATCACACTATCAATCTATATTAAAGACAGTATATTAAGAGTATGAAAAGTGGCAAGACAATCGGGAAATTTTGAACATGTGCTATCTTATAAATATCAAACATGCTGTTTTGCAATGGGAGTGCCTTTCCATCACTTCAAAGTGATTTTATTATTGATCTGGCAGAATTTTAGCTACTTGAAGGTGTTTGGCTTTTACAGTAGAGAACCAGAAGCCACAGTCTTGCTTACTAGGTTGACTGTTAATTCAGAGGTTCTTAAAGGGGAAAAGAGAAAGGGGAAGGGAAGTACAGGAGGATTACCAAGAAATAGCAGGTATGCAAATCATCCCATGCAAATCATGCTTTGGGATTCCAGTGAAGGGGTGAGGGAGTCTAAAATAACATTGTACTCATTAAGCAGCTTCCATCCTGTACACTGAAAAAAACCCTAAATTTGTGGGGAAAGCTCATGATCAAAGTTCATCTTTTTCATACAGACAAGACGATCAAATTAAGAGAGCATGAATAAATTCGGTTTTGTCAATTTGTGTGTGTACTGAACCTTGCAAGCCTATTAAAGATTTTTTTTTGCTTTTTCTTTTTAGCTTTCTACATATATAATCCCTGTAAACAAATGAAGCACTGTCTGGATATGAAGCATTGATACTTTTTACTGTTAGACTTTGTCAGGTGGCTAATGGGTCTATTTTTTGTTACATATTTTATATATTTTAGCCAGTTAGAAGTCACATTTTTAACTACTATGACTTAAAATCTTTAATATTCCAGTGGAAGAGACTTCATAAAAAATGGTCCAAAATTCCAGAGAAAATATTTTTAAAAATAAACATTGCCTTTGGCTAGGGAGATGGACTAGCTGAGATGGAATAGAGCTCCCTTGTATCCTAACATTTCTGTGATTCTGTGCTGCTGGTTCTGCACTGATTCAAAGGAATGTTTTTCCTGTCTAGGATTGTATTTGTGCAAATCTTTTTGAGTAAGGGAATTAGTCTTTGGTGACATTATTTGATTGATATAATAATAATAATAATCCCCTTGTTTAACTTGGCTTAGGACACCTTTGACATTTTCTTTTTATTGATCAGAAATAGCTAATAAAGGTGGAAAGTATGTCTGAAATATAAGTGAACCTAAATAATAGTACCTATGTAGATGGGAAAGCTGCAAGTCTATTGATGTTGGGCTACAGATGTCTAGTGTAGGCAAAATTGCCATGGATTAGCTTTTAAAGTTCTATTTGTATAATCCTGAACACTTTCAAAGACATTGCATTAATTGATCAAGGTTTAGCTAAATTAAAACCAACATATCCAAGAATATCAGATTGTCCTCCTGTTTCCATTCAGCTACAATCAAAAGATTTAGTGGTACATCCTTTAAATCTTAATCCTAACTCATACTCACGTTCTTTTGTCTTTTCTTGTATTCTGACCTCTTTCCATCAAAGATTCTGAAAAAATATTGTTTCAATTTAGGCAAAACACCTTATAGAGAGATTTTTTAAGCAGCAAGTGGAAATTAGCAGGAAAAGTTCTGAACCGTTGCCTGAAATATACTACATTGAAGGTACTCTGCAAATGGTATGGGTTGATCGCTGCTATCCAGGGTATGGAATGAATGCTCTAACACATCCAGACTGTCCAGAGTGTTGTGGTAAGTGACAAATTCATCTATCGTACAAAGTATTAAATATTGTTACAATGTTTTTTGCTCTGATCGAACTCAGTACTTTGCTATTTAACTTTATAAAATCGTTATGCCATACTATTTTGGGCTGGTCAAGGTAACCAGTACTAGATCAGGTTAGTACTTGGGTATAACTTTCATAAGACCTTGTTGATTTAGATTTTAAGCCAGACCTACACTTTCTATGGACTGATTTAAACTAAAATCAAGCAGATTAAGTTCAGACCTCTAGATAGCAGTGGGGTTTTTTAGAGTTAGCATAGGAAATCTGTAATCTGACAAGGTATGGTTCAAGTGTTGTTTACGATGAGACAAACGACAATTATTTTTGTTCTTAAATTTATGAAAGGGGGCATAATAATGCAATGCTTTCATCTAATTACAAACTTAAATGCTACATTCCAGATCTGAGTAAAGTAAGAATAATAGATAAAATAATCGCTCTGCATAGCTTTGCAAAATAAAGTTAAATTTATAAATATTTGTGATCCATTTGGAAGAATAAGGAAAGGGGGGAAATGATTTCTGGTAATTTTATTTTTGTCAGTTCTCATACTAAAATGAGTGATACTACCCTCCTTAGATGCTAAGGAGTGGATCGGTGTTTTAAAGAGTGGCTTTGCTAGATTGCATTTCGCCCAAGAAAAGGTTATTCATACGATTCCCAAATATTGAGCCTGAAGTTTCAAGGGAACAATGGAAGACAAGACACATAGCGAATAAATCTGTAGTCAACCTTTTGGCAGAGATGATTCCCTACAGACCTAGAAATGGTGGAAGAAAACACTGGATTACATACTGAACGACAGTTTACAGAATGGAATACACTTTGAAAAGAAATAGTAAGAATAGGGAAGAAAATAGAGACACCTCTAAAATTGCAGGACACGTGAAATGTTTCCATATGTGATGTTTTTTTCCAATTTGTTGTCTTCATCAGAAGGAACTTAAATTTTTTGGTCCATGTCTTCCAGCAAAAAGTGACAAATATCTGGAAGGGATATATATAAATATCAAATTTATTACATTTATTGTAATACAGAATATTGTTGCACATGATTTCAAGGAAAGATACATGAAAATCAAGTTTAGAAAAGCATGTCTTCTTTAGGATGATTTGTTTTGTACAGACTGCAATTCTGCTTTCCCCCAGAATATCTTACTCCATTCTAAACTAATTTGTATTCCTTTTTTCCTCAAAACACAACTTTGTCTTAGCTCTGGTGGCTGTTTAACATAAGTAGTAAAAAATAATACTGTTTTCTTGGCTGCCATGCTCCTTTACCTCCTGCACTAGACAGAAACACTACATAGCCCTACACCAGTGTCAACCCAAGAAGCTGATCCCTGTTCAGCTGGGATCCTAACAGACACCTCTTTGGCAGATACAGGGGCAAGCTTTCATATCTGAGGTACCTAAGAATCTGAAACAGTCAGGCCTGAAATTTGACTGATTACTACTTCCCATAGTTGAGGATGTCATTCTGTCAGCATGCTCAAACATACGCTCTTTTCCTTAGTTGACCTCTTGGTAAAACTAGTAATTTCCTTTCCTAGAATCCAAAACACCCTATCATAGGCAGTAAAACTGAAAGGGTCCTCTGCTTATTGTTCTACCTCAAGGCAAGATATAAGCTTCAGTTATTCCTGACAGATGTATCCTGCATAATCTTTAAAACCTCAGAAGACTACATAGACTCCCAAGGAAACATAACTCAACACTGCACAACCTCACCATTGGAAAGCTTTTTTCTAAGATATTTATGTAATTTCCCTTGAAGTAGTTTATACCTGTTACTTCTCGTTCTGTCTCAGTAAATCTGGAAACGATTCTGTTTATCTTTGAAATAGCTTTTCTATATCCTAGAAGACTGACCTTTTTTTTTTTTTCTGATATTGTCTTCATTGAACGAAACCACCTCAAGTTCAGTCTTTTTGGTCGTGTTTGATAGACCTCTGTTCAGCCTGATTACTGTCCACTGTAAGTTCTCTACATTTGTTTTCAATGCCCCAAATTTCATGCAGTAGTTCTCAGGAGACGATGCTAACATGGGAGAATTAGTTGTGAATTGCTAAAATCCCTAGATTACTTAAACAGAAAATAAAATATTTTCCCTGTATCTTTGTTAGTGGGGGAGCTTTTTCCGAAACATGCACTTACTCATAGAAACATTTTGATAAACACATTTCCATGGTAGTATGGCAGCATTCAACTTCTTGGGTTATCCAATAGTTTCCCTTGTAGTTGCAGGAACAAGGTCCTGTAATCCAGTTAGAACAGTTTTAAGGTCCATTTCAGAGCTTTTTGGGAGTTTTGGTCTCTTTAGCTACTCTTGCTTTGTAGTTAGAAGATCAAGCTTTCAATCTAAATTAATTAATGGGAAGTTCATACTCATTTGCCCTGCTGGGGAGAATGCCCTTTAGCTTAAGTAGATTTTTTTTTTTGTCTCCTATTTTATAATCAGAACAAGTCAACTACTTCCTTTCTGCTTTTTGTAAGAGTTTGCATTCAGCAAACCTGTATCTCACATGCCCCATTTTGAGTTTAATATTCTTGCACAGGGGTGAGTAGAATTTAACATGGTATTTCAGATGAGCTCTTATCAGTGCCTTTTACATCATTAGTGCTTTTCTTTTGGTCCCAAGAACCTCTCTCTCAAGTCATGTAACACTACCACGCTTCCCCTTTTCATTGTGACTGATCGTGCTCACAGTCCTCTTTAATCAAACAAATATACAGGCCTTTCTCATTGTGTTATTTCTTCCTGCCTATTTAAATCTTGTCCTTACTCACATCTTCTTCCAGTTTTTTTGTCAGCATAGTTCATTGGGACTTTTTCTGATAATCTTGTTAGTGGAAATACTTAGTAAAGTCTGTCTAAGAGCAAGCTCACGAGTAATCCCTTTAGCAATTTCTCTCCAACTCTTATTTCCCTTTTAAGCATCATTCAGTACTCTTTTTTAAATTTTATTCTAATCGTAGTCTTCTGTAGTTTTATTACATTTGTATGTGCTGCCATATCAGGTGCTTTCAAATTGATTACGTGTTTATCTTCATTGTAAAACAACATCAAATTGTACTACTTTCCGCTTACCTGCATGCGTTTCAGCATTCATTCATTAAATCTTTACATAGTATAGAAGTCTGATCAGCTGTTCTGTGGTTTCATGGATTCTTTTTTCCTTTTCTGAAAAATTTATAACACATTTCTTACCAGTCATAGATTAGCACCAGTCATAGGGTATTGCTGCAGATACATTGCAAACCTCAGATTATCATCTGAGGGCCAGTTCCGTTTTGGAACATGGAGACAGATATTACTCAGACTTTCTAATTTAAGTACATTAAACTTTGAATAGTGCGACTGTTTCTAGTCTCCGGGTCTTGATGAGGATATGACAGAATGGAAAAGGTTATGGAGTAGGCCCGAGAACATGGAGAACTAAAAAAAACTATGCCTATCCTCTGCAGGTTTCATAAACAAACCTACTCCATTTTTACTTCTCATACAGCAAAACAGTTGGATGTTCAGTTACACCTGTTCTCTTTCCTCTATTATTTTTAGAGTATCTAGTTTCATGTAGTGTTCTAGTAGTTCTGGTTCCTCCACGCTGTTGTGCAGTGCTCTGTGAACAATGCATCATTTATTTCACACTGCCATCACACAATTTGTGCACTAAGCATAACCCTTTCACCTGCTGCATCATCTACCAATCTAAATCTCCTGTATTAGAACTTGCATTCGTTTTTTTCCCCATGCTTCAGTCTCATGTTCTTTTATATCATACTATATCCTCATTTGTTTTTCCCCCCCTCTGCTTTTATATTAAAATGGCATTAAATATTGAGCTATTGTCTCACCTTCTACTCCCATTTTCTAGTCTAAATCTCTTTCTGAATTAGTCAATTAAACATGTTAACCTGATTAGTCACTGTGTGATGTATCTATCTTTAGAGAAATCTTTTTGGCAGAAAACACTGGTGGTAAAACATAGCAAAATTTTGTTCATCAGGTACCAGATAAGCCTCAGGCTGAACCCTTTACTGAGTGATTTTGTAGAGGCAATGACTTAAAGACATGGAGTTACTGCTGATTAATAATTCCATTTAGTCTTCTGCCTCTGTAAAGCAGTCTTGAATAAACAGAATTGATGAGTACAAACATCTTAGAAATTATTTCATTTGATTTTATCTTGATTTTAATGTTTTTCTGCTTTTAAAGCCCTGTTTTATGTTAAATAAAGCACATTATTCCAGGATAAGTTAATTAAATATTTTGGCAACAGCTACATGAGGTATGATCCACCATTAAATTTTACTTAACATACGCAATTGAGTCACTTTCACATCATCAAAACTTCTAAATATCATTTTTCTGGTTTATAAATCTATTTTTTTTGTTTTAGGGTTTTTTTTTTTAAATCAGATGCAGCTGTGAGATTAATACAGTACAGAATGTCCTATGTTTCTTAGGGCTTCTCTGGAGAGACAATTTGGTATCATACCCTGTACTAGCTTTATGAAATATTTTTTATCCTGTATTATTATTCTGCAGAGCTTGATTTCTGTAGTATTTTTAGTAGACTAGATACTGAATAGTCAGTTCTAATTTGGTTTTCTTCAGTTCTTTCTCACCGCATGGTGATTATTTATATTACTGAAACATAGTAACTTGAAAATTCAAAAGGAAATACATTATTCAAGAGAATATTGAAATAGTCCTAAAAATCAGAAGCGAGTGCAAAATACTAGTTAGCTTATAGGATACAAGAACAAATTAAGACATTGTGTGCATTTCAGTTTGTGAGGTGTGAAGTGGCAAGTATATAAACTATGCTGCTAAAGATGTAGAATATTTTGCTAAGATGTTTATACTTTCAAAGTGAAGGTATACCAATAGGAGTTTTCCATTAGTGAAAAGATTGAAACAAGTTAAGTTTGCCGGTTAAAGAAGCTTTCCAGCAGCTGGCTAAATAAGCTACAGGTCCCTACTTCAGAAGATTCCTTTCTCTTTTTCATGCTTTCTGCTAGATAGCAAACAGATGACGCCTCTGAGAAATAAACTTTTTATCCCGTTGTAAGAGAAGTCTACCTTGCTCCAATTAAGTAAACTGAAAATTCTGAAGGATTTACTAGAAGTGTGCCTATAATCTTCAATAAAAAGAGTAGAATTTTTCCTCCGTACACAAGATGATTGATTTTCCAGTCAGAAAGGTTGGAAAATGCCTTTAGTTACATGTATTTGTAAAGCTTTCTCTTTCCCATAAAGCCATCATGGTCTGCCTATACTAATGTACAAAAAAGGCAAGGTTTTGACATCATCTGCAGAGGACTCCTTCTCTCTTACATTTCATAAGACCTCTGAAACCCTCTTCAGTCAGTAACAGTGGCAAAAAATGCTAGGCAAGCTAGTAACAGCCACTGGGGATCAAGTGAATCCTGCCAGCCTCAACAAACGAAGATAAACCAAACCAAATACTGAAAATCCTGCCGAAGGTTTGTGCAGTAGTGACTAAGAAGTCATTACTAAGCCAGGCAAAACTCAATAACCAGGTAAGTGCCGATTCTGCAAAAGGAAGGAAGGTCTTAATTACCTTTGTGTACTGAATACTAATGCTGTTAATTAAAGATCTATCCTAAAGAAAGGCTACCATTGCAAAGTTGAAGTATGATTCAGGATAGTCATAACCAAATAGATAAAATTCTGCTTTTTTCTGCCAAGAGCATAATGCTGAGTTAGTCTTTTGTGATGAAGTCATTCTGCAGATGACTGTACAGACTTCATCAAATGGCGTAACACGATCCAACAGGAAAAAAATGTTTCATTCAGAACATACACTGATTTCTGGTTTGATGTAGTATTTTTGCATTACTGCTTAATAATTATCAGAAATTAGATTTCAACTTTGTCTTGTATTACTTATACAATCTGCTATTGCAGTTTATTTAAAACATTATTGGATAAAGGCCATATTAAAATGTAATTGAGGGACACATCCCCTGTAAGTAGATGGAGTGAAAAGTGATGAAGAGAAAAATACGGTGTAATAAATAGATGATATATAAAATATATACGATTTTTTCATCATCAACTAGCAGAATGCTGGGAAAAAATCTGATCTTTTTTTCAAATAGGTAAAGATGCATTCTAAACATTTCAAATGTAAATATTTTTTTATTAATATCACTTAAATTCCACATTTTTCCCTTGGTTTTTTTTGTCCATAGTTGTATGCAGCCCAGGATCATATAATCCTAGTAATGGAATTCACTGTCTGCTGTGCGACAGCAGTTTGATATATGGAGCAACAAAGTGCTAACGGCTGAGGGATTTGCACTCTTGTAATAGCTCTTATGAATTTTAACGTGGTAATATTAATAAATATTTTCAAAATGTACATTTTTCCCTTGGTTTTTTTTGTCCATAGTTGTATGCAGCCCAGGATCATATAATCCTAGTAATGGAATTCACTGTCTGCTGTGCGACAGCAGTTTGATATATGGAGCAACAAAGTGCTAACGGCTGAGGGATTTGCACTCTTGTAATAGCTCTTATGAATTTTAACGTGGTAATATTAATAAATATTTTCAAAATGTGTACAGTTTGTTTTGGTTACATCAACAGAACACACTTGTTTTTAAGAAATAATGCTTCATCAGCATATTGGTAAAATGTTTTAGGTCATACCACTTAGGACTACTTCATTTTTAAGGTCTTTAGAATATCTGCTAGGTTAATACCAGTAGAGACAACTAACTATTTAAGTCACGAGGGGAAAATACAAAAGTAGATGTATTTTGCATACTTAGTCCTTTGCTGATAGACCTCAGCTCCTCTCGACGCGGACTGGCGTAAGGAGTCTATATTGTCGTTTTCATCTACCTGTCCATTCAGTTGTTGGTTAAGAGGATTATAGTGAACAGTTCATGGTGTACATCCAGCACTGAAAAGTCATGAATGTTGCAATGTAGCCTCAAATGCAAAAACATCCTAAAAACTTTCTTTCAAGATGAATTATAATATCACTGCTGACCAGCTGGTAACTTCTTCCCAAAGAATGTAAAATTCCACTTGGGTCAGTCACCTGTTCCACCTTTAAAGATGCCGCGTTGAGCGTAACACTTTTGCTTTTACCTGAAGAAAACAAACAGTAACATAAAATACCATGGTACTTCATATGACACCCATCTTCTTCACTTTTGTAAGACTGTTGAGAATTACTAAGTGGTTGGCTCAATGCATTCCTTGTCATTCATTAACAGCCTTATTTAAGTTGGTATTCAGTAACAGAATCCTGTTTAAAATCCTACTTGTTTTGTATTTGCAGATCATACCCCATGCAAATTGCAAAGTTTTTAATAAATATTAGAGAGTTTATACTCTTTTCCCCTTAGCTCCTTTTCCTATCTAGTTCATGTATAAAAATGAGCTAGATGCGAAGGCCATTTTTAGCTCTTTGTCACACCTGGAAAATGGGGTTTGCAGGTGTTTGTTTTTTCAAGCACAAATGTGGACCACAGGTTTAAATACGTATGTCTTCAGGAACTGTTCTCTGAAAAAAGGAATAAAAAGAAATACTGTGCTACATCTAAGAAGTAATTTTTCAGTATGGTGTATTACCTTAAGATACTATACTATAAGCATCCCACTAATATACTGTTTACGTGACAGAGCCTGAAGCTCCAAACATTGTATTTTGATGTGAAGGACACAAAAATGAAAACAGTACATTTGAAAGTAACCAGTAAGACTGTACGATTTGCCTTTCCGGTTTGAATGAACTAAAGTAACTTTTGTATAAAACATATGCAACTAAGGCATTTGAAGAAAATGGAACACAAGCATTATTAGGATTCTACGGAGTGACACCTTTTATAGCTCAAACACTAGTAGAAACAGCATAACTAGCAGAATATATCAAATACCTCTTTTTATCAAATGCCATTTGACAATAAATAGCTGGGAAAGAGCGTGTTAAAAAATGTTTAGCAGTTAAGAAATTAAACTCTATTTAACTGTAATCCATAGAATGACTAAAGGCTACCTATTCCTTATTTTCGTGTGGTAATTAGAGATGAACAGACCACCGGGTCGTCACATTAGGCTGAAGCACTGCACGCCCACATGTTAGCTGCGTAATTTCCCACTCGCAACAGCGCTAAATTAGCTAGCATTAGTTTGAATTATTAATGGCTACAGAGAGAGCACGGTATGCAGTATTGTCTTTGTGAAAATACAGACTTTGTTTTTGCTAAAAAACCACCGTACCAAGTAATATCAGCACATGGAACTTCCTACAGTATGGATAGCAAATTAATTTGAGAATTACCCTCTGAAATGAATGCAGCTTTTTAAGGCAATAGCAATCTTGATTAAGCAGCATTTTGACATTTTTATATATTTACCTTCCTGTTGCACATCAGAAGCAGAAAGCTCTGGCTGGCAGACCATTTCATCAATTAAAGGCATTTATAGAATTGTATCTATACTTTGAGGGAGAATAATAAAGCTGATGCAGTGTTCACTCTGGTATTATACACACTAGAATATTGACTTTCTTCTCCATGCGTACATTTATGGATTTTAGCCCAGTGTAGAAATGATGCTTTTTGGTCCTCCTGATAGGTGAAATTCACTGTAATTCACGAAGTTTGCACACCCTTTAAGGCTTACTGGAAAAAGTAAAGTAAGTGGTTATAAAGGTTTGTCTTTAATTCTGCCTACTATGAACAAAAGCACTTTACACGAGTATTTGTGAACGTCCTCTCTCATTCACTGACTGCAGTCAAGTACAGATGCTTTATTATAGGCGCGATCTGCGGAAGAAATCCTGATCTCAGTTAACAGTGTTAACCTGGGCTTCTAAACTACTCTCGGTTTATGCTGGCTTAACCAAGAAAATAATTCTCATTTGTCAACGCACACATGCCGTATATATACAAATACACACCTCTCGTTGCTAAAATATTTTAGGTCTGCTCTCTTGTGTGGTTGGAGCCAGAAGAAAGAAATTTCTTTGCATATAAAACCATGGAAAAAAGTTTTCCTTGTTTATCTCTTCCCCAGAATAATTACATGTTAAACTTACTTTCATTTCCTCATGTTACGTCTGCTATGTGCTTGCTATTTTTCCACAATGTGTGTGAACTGATACTTGCATTCCTATTTTCACCATTTTTCGTAAGTTCACCTCTTCGCCACGAGGTACAATCTGTGCACACAGAAACACTCAGCACACTCCACTTTTCCAGATCATCCTGCCATTTGTGCAAAATCCGCAGCGGTGCTCTGTATCCAGCGGGAACTGGAGTGCTTGCTGTTTGCTGTGCCGTTTCTCCCTTTTTGCCAAGGAAACACGAAGCAGGCTAACTTCTTGAGTTCTACTAAATTGACAAGATTACTGACGAATGCAAGTGGCAAACTCAACATTTACGATCGACAGATTATACATATCCAACAAGACGAACTTGCTATTCCATTACTACAGTCTGCCTATTCTTTTCAACAATAGCTTTAATTATGCTGTATATTTCTTGAAAGCAATGATTTTTGTAAAAGCAGGAAACTGTTAAGTGTTACAGAAATAGCGTTACTATTAGCTAATAGCCCCAAATGAACCTAACATGAACGAGGTAACAAATATTTCTGGTAAGTTGACAGTCGATTGTTTTTAAAACATCAGCTTTTGTGCTGCTGATTATGTCAGTGTTTTCCTGGTACTGATTAATTAATATTCCGTATCAGTGTTTCCACGTAGCCTCAATAGGTAAACAATAAAAACTTTTGACTCCTCTGTAACTGATAATTGACATACAAGTTTGGAGTTTTCCTGTATTTATTGTAAAAGCGTATAAAATGAATCGGGCACATATTATATATGAGCAATTGGAACAACATATTAGGTTGTGTTTATTTTTTCTCTGCTATGGGAGTTGCTTAATGTGACATTTCAAAAGACCGAAAATTTACATTTTCAGTGTGGTTGAGCATAAGTATTTTTTAAGAGGGAAGAGGATTCTGGGAAGGAGTGGCTGTCTTCTCGAAACTGAACAAGTTATAAACTTTCTGAAGTAGTACTTACTTTTACCAAAAAGTGATAAAAAATTTGAATTCTTGGACAGCCAGAAAAATAGTCTGTGACATTCAGTTCAATGCTGTCTCCCCAGTTTGTGTTTTGTTTTCAGTGCGGCAGGAATACAGGGCAGAAGGTGTGTTTTTGCAGACAGAAAACCTATGGTAACACAGGCTGTGAAGAAAATCCATTGCCTGGTAAGAGGAATAAATGAAGCCTTTAGTTGGGTTGCATTAGATTCTTAAATAACATGTGCCTTTCAAAGCCTCCTACGTATTATGGAGCTATCATAGTTTAGATATTAAAGTTACCATCAAAAGTAACATCAAATATTTTACAACCATGACAGTATAGTTTATATTGCACCATATGAGAACAGAAGGGATTGTTTTCCAAAGTGAGGGAACCTTTCATCGTATCTTTTTCTTTCTTATCTGTATTAAAGACTTCAATTCGATGTCATTTAAACCTGGCTTTCAGTTTCACACCTCTGGAGATCATCGAGTCCGACACCTTGCTGAATGCAGGTTCAGCTACAGCAGGCTGCTCAGGGCCGTGTCCAGTCAGGTTTCGACCATCCTCAAGGATGGAGGCTCCACGACATCTCTGGGCAACACCCTCCAGTATTCAATCACCTTTACCGTAGGATTTTTTTTTTAATCTCCAACTAGAATTTCCTGTATTTCAATTTGTGCCCAAATACACTTCTCATTTACTTTTCTTATGACATTCTTTGAAAATCTCCCTATGGAATACCCGTATGACATTGTAGCTACGTTTTTCTTTTTTTGAACATTGCTATCGTAACACTCGTCTCCTCTGTCTCATATCTCCTCTCTTTCCTCTTTTTCCCCTTTTCCCTTTGAAATCTCTCATAAGTATTTAAGTGAATACCAGCACTTCCATTTCTGTGGTTTAAATGAGTAGTATAAAGAATCCTATTGCACACTAACTGTGCAATTTTATAATTACCTGAAACCATTTAGCATATCGTCTCTTCAGGCACCTACTTACACAGCTTTGAAGCCAAAGTCACGTGTAGTGCGATCCTACAAAAACGGACAAGGCCAAACCAAGAATTAATTTGTCTTGATTTCAACTGGGAAATAAGCAGAAGCAGGTGAAGTAGAAGCAGAAATCTCATATTCATGCCGATGCAGCTACGTAAGAACATCTGAGAAGCATATTCATTATCCAAGCAACAGACCTTCAGATACAAAATTATGCACCAGCTATCAGTGTGTCCGGAAATACAGCTTTTATAGACACAACCCACCTGCAAAGCTGAAGAACTTCTCGTATGCAGCATGCATAATACTGTTTGCACCGAAGCAAAATCCAGCCGAGTACCTAGGCTTCAGCAGGGAAGCCAATACTCTCTGGAGTTTGGTTCACTGGAAATGATGCAGATGCCTTTCCTCTAATTTTTCAAGGTTAAATATGAACAGGTATATTACATGACCAATCATAACATTTAGATAAGTACATGTGGCCACCACAGCAGTTCTGTTTTTTTGCTTAGAGATTAAATTAGTTTAAAGGTGAATGGTTTCCAACTGCATTCCATAATGCCTAATTTTAACTTTAAATCTTTTAATTTCCACATTTGCATTTTCCATGCCTATAAAGAGAAAGGAAGGTTTCTGTTTTAAGCCTCTATGTGAAGTGACATTACGCAGCAGGCTGCAAATCTTGGCTCCCCAACTCCATTGCCGAAGGCCCACATGCTGCTTGGTGCAGTCACCTGTTGGAGTTTGGCCCTCGGGGTCTTTTGGCGTGTTTGCCTCTGTGCTGGGGTTGCTGACGGTATCACCGCGTACCGGCTCTGGCTGGGACGGAGTTACTCTTCGTAGTAGGTGGTATGGTGCTCTGTTTTAGGTTTGTGACCAAAACAATGCTGACAACACACCAGTATTTTGGCTATTGCTGAACAGTGTGTGCACAGCGTCAAGGTCTTCTCTGTTTCTCACTCACCCCCAGCGAGCAGAGTGGGGGTGCGCAAGAGCTTGGGAGGGGACAGAACCAGGCAGGTGACCCAAACTAACCAAAGAGATATTCCATGCCATATAATGTCCTGCTCAGCAGTGAAATGGAGAGGTTTAGGTAAGGTTAGCTATCTTTTGCTTGGGAACTGGCTGTCCACCCGTCTGCCTGTGGGAGGTGGTGAGTGATTGCCATTGCATCGCGTCTTTTGTTTTGTTTTTTTTTTCTATTTTCTTCCACTTCTCCGCTTATTAAATTATTTCCATCTCAACCCATGAGTTTTCTTGCTTTTACTCTTCCTTTCTTTTCCCCTGTCCCACTGCCGGTGGGCGGTGGGGGAGTAAGTGAGCGGCTGTGTGGTGCTTAGCTACCTACCAGGGTTAATCCACAACGCACTGCGTGCCAACTGTGGTTCCACAATTGGGCGAGGCTGGTGAGATCTGCCCGAGAAGAGTCACTCAGCCCGTTTCCCCATCTCGGGGATAACCGAAGAGCTCTCATGTGGTAATACTACAGGCCAAAGCTGGATGTGGCCAGCGATCTCAGCACATGAGTTTTCTTGCTTTTACTCTTCCTTTCTTTTCCCCTGTCCCACTGCCGGTGGGCGGTGGGGGAGTAAGTGAGCGGCTGTGTGGTGCTTAGCTACCTACCAGGGTTAACCCACAACGCACTGCGTGCCAACTGTGGTTCCACAATTGGGCGAGGCTGGTGAGATCTGCCCGAGAAGAGTCACTCAGCCCGTTTCCCCATCTCGGGGATAACCGAAGAGCTCTCATGTGGAATACTACAGGGCCAAAGCTGGATGTGGCCAGCGATCTCAGCACAAGGAAGGAC
>NW_008795693.1:314010-344243 GCF_000699145.1 Aptenodytes forsteri | reverse complement strand
AGATGAATTTGCCCAGGGAATTCCATATGAAATGGGATTATTACTACAGTAAAGATGACATTAATATGTTGGTACCAGGACCGAAAGACGGAAAAATATTTTGGAAAAAATGTGCAACAGAAAACATTTATAAAAGCTACGCTAGAAACACAAACTAAAATATCCTTTACCTTTGCACTCACTACTTCAATAAAGACAGAACTTCCCAAAAGAACAGCAATTCAAGCCCTGGGAAACAGTATAAGGCTTAACAAGAACCTCCAGTGAAGGAGAAGCAAAGGGTGACTAGTCTGAAGTGAGATTTCCAAAAACTTAAACATTGTGGCCATACATTGAAAGACTCAAATTCTGAGTCTCTCATAATTTCACTGAAAACACGTCTGTCTCTTAGAGAGACACTAAGCAGCCTATTTGGAAAGGCAATCCCACACTGAGTTGCGAGTCCACCTTCTCTGCTCTTACTCATGTCGCACAGCCGCTTCCTACGTGGGTACTTCCACTCGCCTCGAGGAGACGTGCATGGAAGACCACTGGCACTCGTGGCACTTTCTCAGAGCTGTGCAGACACTTGATTTCAGTAAGCAGAAGCCTGCGTAGCCATGAGGCATGGGTCCTACTGATTTAGGAGCTAGCTTTCTGTCATATGACTACTGAATCTTATGAAATGGATAGGTATACTTAAAATAATACAATTTTAAGCCAAATCATACCTCCTTTACTCCCAAATAAGCAGCATCTCACTGTGTTAATGAGAGGCATACAATGAATGAGGTATTCTTTTTATAAAAAGGCAAAATCAAGTATTTATGTTTGTATCTGGACGTGTACTTATGGTCTAGGTACAAATGAGACATGAAACACTTCTTCCCCTCTTCTAAGAAAAAAAAAAAAAATCTGTACTCTGTGTCACCGTCCACTGTCACCAGCAGACTGAGGGACAACCCAGGTATTATATTCCCCGCTAGGAATGCCAGCTACTGGAGAACAGCATTTCCAGTACAATGTTTACATATGTGCACATCCACTTCAGGGAAAGTTATTATTTACTTGATTTTTGTGTGATTTAGAACTAGTTAAATCCAATAATCTGTCTTCCCCTCTCCCGTTCGACTTGTGACTAGACTAATACCATGCATGACACTGCCACAGGACTCTCTGTGCAAGACACAGTTCCATCATTTCTGATTCTGTCACTCCTCTTCCTCTCCCATACCATCACTGGGGAAAATAATGCTCAGCGACAGACAGACACATGCTCAAAATACAGACGTGAGGTGATTAACTGGGATCCACTGAAGTCACTGGCCAAAGTCCCATGGTCTTCAGAAGTACCAGAAAATCATTCTTCCTATGGATGCCAACCTGGTAACCAGGTTACACCACGGGAGTAAGTAGCAAAGGGTAGGTGGGAATTTAAGCAATAGTCTTCTGGTTTTAGATATTGATTCATTAAGTCTTCCCTCTAGCAAAAGCTTAAAGGTAAGCCCATGTTTAAGTGTTTTCTTGAGCCGTTGCCTTAACAGGTATTCAAAGCAGATGTAATGTAGGAGTTGGTGATAAACTAAACTAAAACCAAAATGAATCTAAGCAAAGGCTGTCGGTGGCTGAAGCAGGGAGATGTGATTACCCTCACATGTAGTCAGGGTCAGCTTCCATGCTAGAAATCCTCTGATGGATTCAAAGAGCTGGTTCAAAACCTTTCTCCTCAACACAGAGTGTCACAGACGCCGTGCAGACTGCCAGAAAGAACCAGAAAGTTGAACCAGCACCAGCAAGGTGGCAAGAGCAGGGTCTAGGGAATGGCGCAGTGACTAACCAGCTCTCCTACCCACGGATTAACAACGTGGAGCCACATCAGTGGAGGCTTGTTTAGCTGCTCTAGCCCTTCCAAGCCACACTTCTCCACATCCATTATGCGTTACATTAACGATGCCGTGTGGTTACTTACCATCATTTCCACCAGCTAGGCGATGCAATATTGTGTACGTCACAGAGGAATTTGTCCTGCTGAAATGTCCTATGTCTGAACTGAATGTTAGGAACTGATTTTGTCTGATTAAATTGTTATAACAGCAGCTATGAGAGACCAGTTTTGTACTACCTACTGCTCCAAGTTATCTCAGCTGTGGACCAGTAGATATGCACCAGTGGAACTAAGAGAAGGAGCTGACCCACCTCTACACTACAGCAATATTCGTAAACGAGCGCATGTTCTCTGAAAGCATGTTCTACTCCATTTTTTTCAAAAGCGAGAACATCAAAGTTTTGTCATGTGCTGGCTCTTTCCTGGCCCACTAAAACCAAACCAAAAAAACCCCAAGAAAACCCTCATATGATGAAACTAGAACAGGAATGTAATGTTTTAGCCATGGTGCATGTATACAACAGGACAGGCAACGATACAGTACTTTAATCTGTATTGTCTATATAAAACATTTATTTTTAAGCTTTATAATGGTATTATAGAAATACATAGAATATTTTATAGAGTGTATTTTTGTGTACTCACTGTGAAAATAACACATTTATTAAGACAGGTATTCTTATGTCCAAACGTTTTAAATATATGCACTTCTTTGCCTTGCAGTATTATGTTACTTTGAAAAACAAAATATCAGTATTTTATTCTTTGCTCCTCACCAGAATCTTCTCATTCGGATTTCCCTGGGTCATCTAGGGTGCTCACTGCTGTGAGATATTTTATAAAAACCACGAAAAGTACTTAGATTTGTAGATTTCCTATATTTGTTTGCATTCATGTCTAGTGCACATAGCTTGCCGTTCGATTCTCCAAGTGCCTTCTTCGTAAGTACAGTGACATATAGTGCATTCATCAGTTTTCACCTCCCGGCCTGCTGGAATGACAATGGTTTCTGCAAAGCAGTTCGGGCCTAAAAAAAGGAAAGAGTTTATTATGCGATACCCATAGCACACTGTGGTTCAATCCAGCAGAGTTCAGTTTTAGTCTTGAGCACGGAAAACCTAACACGAAGTGAGTAACGCTGGGCACGTCAAACAAACGTGAGCATCGCGCACGAGGCATAAAAGCAGCAAAGAGAGCAAGGACCCTGCCCTCCGATGTGGCTGGACGTTTTCAGTACGGACTGTCCTGCCCTCCACAGGGGAAGGTGCAACAAAGCCTCCCTGTGAAACGTGCAACTGTGGCAGAGACCTGGGCACAAACTGTCGACGCAGACTAATACAGATTTAAGCTAGAGAAAAAGCCAGCTATGGATAATGCAACAGTGCTACTGTAGGCTACTAGAGAGCGGATTATAAATGTTATTACTTTTTTTCCATTGGAAACAAGCATTGTATTTTGTGTGGTAATCAAAGTATCAGATTAATTTCTTTTCCATTTCATGAGAAAATAGTCCTTTTCCAGTAGAATGGAATAGCTCCAGCCTCTTCTGAATGAAGATGCTTTTCGTGTATAAAATGAAATATTCCATTTCATGTAAGTCTTCCAGCAAGTCTACAAACACCCCTTCCCATAGTACACCGAAATAACTTCATTTCCAAGGACGAGGCAGGAGAACAACCCACCAGCACAATGCTCACAAGACAAATCTGGTTCATTCAATAGGTCACATCCTCGCATCTCTCTGCCACAGAAGGCTGCGAGTGCTGTATTATCTACAGTTCTGTTAAAAAAGAAGTCTATTTCTGCATTGAAAATCCACACGCGCTTGTAAAGCAGCACTAAACCCTACCGATCATCTCCTATCTATACACTGCCATGTCCTCAGGGGAACTCGGCCCTTCCATTCACTAAGCACACACAGCAGCTGCTCAGGCAGAGCCTGGCTGCTCAACAGCACCTTGGTACCGCTGTCCACCAGGGTAGGATTTGCAGCAGGGACCAGCATTTATTGATCGGATACAGCTGAAACTCTTGAAAGAATATGGGTCTGCAAAACACTTATCAGCTGCCCACCTGTTTGCCATGCAAGTAAATAAATCACAGATGAGGTTCAATCTTCCATTGCCAGGGGTCTACTGTAAGACCCAAGGCAAACAGTACGGCTTCTTCTTCTAAGGCAATGTATTTATTTTTTTTAAGTGCTTCCTCTGAAAACCAAAGCTGTATGCACGCTGCACATTTTAAAACACAAACCAAGTAGTTCACAAATCGATTTTAATAGTTATCTCTTTGGACCGGATTATGTGTTTGTGTACTGACACTGCAGCTTAAGAATTAGTTGCCAAATTGACAATAACAAAGGCCTTTCCTCAACGAAGAGGAAAGAAGAGACCTGCAAGACTTGCAGGAATTTGCTTCACCAAATCGTACCCATTAATCCTCCGAATATTTAAGCCAGTATTTTGTTTTAGGACTGACTGCTGACAAAGATCTCTAACATGTGGCTTCTTCCCTAGTTTTGGGTGGCTTCTGGCCCATTCAAGGCTTTGAACACAGAATGGATAGCAAAGTACAGCATATCTCAGGTAAAGTTACCTGCTTTACTAATTCAATGTTACTGTGGTACGTTTGTGTTCGCAGCCCCCTCAGTCTGTCCATGCAAAGTACCACTGGGTTGGACAACAGAGGAAGGAGGACTTTGGGGTGGAAGACATGCTCCCGAGTCCCACTGCACGCTGGCAGGTGCCCTAGCTTCCAGCCGAGATAAAGCAGTGTTATTAACTATGCTGTCCTCGGTGGAACTTTAAAAGATTTCAACTCTAGTCTATATAATTCTAATTATGTTTCCGTTAAATACAGTATTCTTCTTGCACCTAATAAACTTTCATCCCAAGATGGGTTCACCCGCACAATAGGTAAAGATACCTGCGTGTTTTGCATGCTGGCCTGGAATAGCCCCATGATACACGGGGCTATATGATATAAAGAGTTAAAAAATTAAAAACGGAATCTACTTTCCATGGAGAATTTGCATGAAACCTACAAGACCGCTTGAAATTTAAACACTATGTAAAAGGCACAAGAGGAACAAAAGCGATGTCAATCCCCTGTGCAGGATTTATTTCATTCTGGGAAAGTAAATGTTACAGGCTATACTTGGTTATAAAAATCAACCAGGGAATGAAGTAAAAACAGTGCAACACATGTAATACAATTCACTAGGATTCAGAACGTAAATGCCTTCATTCACAATTAGCAGCACCTTAATGCCATGTGTGACTAGTCCTTCTTATATCAGAAAGTTATTAAATGTAAAAATACAAGTTAGCCCTAAATTGTTAAACTATTTAACATGGAAGAAAGTCATTGTGCTGGTAAATCTACAGAAGATGAATAACCACCTACTTGAGAAAGGGACCCTACAAAAATAAATGACAGCAACAAAGTATGTTATTGAGCAAGCTAGATTTTTTTTTAGCGTTATGCAACTTTTCTACAGAAAACTGCCTATTTTCTGGTTCTGTATTTGCACCCATCATTACTGTAACTGCAAATCCTGTATAGTACTTAGACTGGCAATAGTCAACTGGCATCCTTGCCTCGTCTTTTTCTTTGCAATATTGCGTGCACACAATATTGTGGTTAATGTTACAGAAAAGGTCATCAATGAAAAGGCTGAACTGACTATATTACAGCAACACCATGCACATAAATGCCAGTACAATATAGTGTCCAGACATGGGAAAATAATTCTACAGCTTTCCAAATCCTCAGACTTCTTCTAGGGAAAAAAAAACTGAGCTTCACCCCAAACCTCACTCAATTTTGAAGCTTTATGAGCTAGTCCTGGCTCTTGGTGTCCTGTGGCTCCCCTCCTACCAAGCAGGCGATGCTCCTTCCTCTTCTTTTCCTCTGAGGAGCAGTCACAGAAACCAGATGTACACAGCTGGACCGGCCAGAGGAGACCAGCCTGCAGCGACGGTGGATACGTGGGGCGGCAGCGGCGGGACCCTTGGCGTGAGCCTGCCCCGGTTGCCCCTGCACCTCCGGCAGACCTTCCCCGGCCCCTGCCAGTCGGACGGACGGTGCTGATGAAGCAGCTAATGATCTGATTCTCTGTCTGTCTAAAAGGATGGTGGGGAAACTGAGAAATCGAAGATTTTAAGCAGACAGTGGGGCAAGCAGGCAGAGCAGGCACACAAAGGCTGATGTTAGACTCAAGAGTGCCATTTTCTCGCTCCCCCTTAGCAGAGGGCAGCAGAAGCACGTGTCTCCTCCACATTCAGAGTGGATAAGCTGCCCTGAAGGCGTGGCATTTGCTGAAACTGCTGCTTTACTTAAAACTGGGCACTTTATATCGATTTAGCAAGATTTGCAGCTTCCCGTCACAAAGGGCGAGACATTTTGTGACTTTTAAAAAAGTCTGCAAAATTACCCGCCTTAGCGCATGAAAAGCATTTCCAAGCAAATCGGGGCTGTTCCAACTCCAAAGCGGTGGTGGGCTTTCTGACTAGATGTTGCTGTTGCAGGAGCAGTGAACAGTGAATTTCTCCTCCTTGGTCTACAAAGCAGGCTGCCTGCTTTCGAGCTCCCGCTTGGTAATACCACTACTCTGCCTGACTTCAGCACCTGGTACTCGTTCAGTGCAGCAGTGGCTTATTTGAGCTTGTTTGATCTATAGTATAAACCTCCTAGGCCCCATCCCCAACTGTATACACTTACATAGCTCTAAGGAAGTCAGTGGTGCTGCACATCTTCACAGTAGATGAAGATTTTGCCATATCACTCTTAAATCTGGCAGAAAATTCAGTATGACATATTGTACCAATTCCGAGCGCAGCCTGAAATCTACCACGACATCATTTGTTTTCCTAAAGTATATACTGGCGCTGTCAGACTCCGTTTGAGCCATACCATGGCTCTGCTGGTATCAGCAGAGATTTCTTTCCTAGGGCTAAGGCACAGTTGCTGCCCATCTCAGCGACGTCTTCAAACAGCGAGTTCAGTGCAAATCCTCAGTTCTCACACTGAGCACCAGATTGGCATGCAGCTCTCGGCTTCCCCACATCTGAAACGGTGAATCCTAGCTTCCATGTGTTGACAAATGCAACTATCTAATTAAAATGCAAATTTTGTTATCTCGGAAGAAAACAGCCGATACCAATTATCAGCAGAGAATGCCCAAGCCACTCACCTGCAGAAGCAATAGCACCTGTAACCTTGACAACCTCGCAAGAGGCTCTCTGAAGCTTCTTCTCCTCCTCTCCCTCCACAAAACCACAGCTGTACTCTGCAGAGTTGTGCCTGTTTCCTCTGCAGCTTGCCCCCGCTTTTGCATGGGCACGTGTTCCGATCAGTTCAAAAATATAAGATACAGCAATTTGTTAAATCGTGTTTTAATCAACTGTTTTCATCACGTGTTAAACCAAATTATGGACAAAGAAGTCTGTTCCACTGCAAGTTAATGTGTTTGCCTGGAGAATAAGTCATGGCAAATTTTCGCCAATTAGAACTAGAGTGACAACCTCTGTAATATAACACTTTGATATAAGGCTGCTTTGGCCTCTGGTTTATACTAAACTCCCTAATAGCTGCCCTTTTAATAGCTCATTGCAGCAGTCAAACAGGTCACTTGCAAGGTACCTGACAGCAGACCTATCTACCCTGACAGTTATACGGCACTCATCACTGTGGTATTAGAGCACTTCGTAAACGACATAAACTCAACATTTGGCTTAGTCCCTTTTCTTTTTTTCCTTTCAAATTTCATGGAGAGTTTTCCAACGGTTACAACATGAAAAGACAGATCCCACACTTTGTCCTGGAAGTCTTGAGAACCATGACATTATACAAGAAGCAACTGTGCTGGCTGAGATCAGAGGTCCACCTGCAGCTGCAGCAGTCAAAAGGAAATGCATGGGGAAGTGTAGGGGAACAGAACAAGCACAGTTCTTAAAACACACACCCAGTTTCCAGCACTTTCTGAATCAGAGACTTCATAAATGGCTTCCGTGTGCTGAGTTAATGGATGGAGTTAATAGATTTCTTTATGATTAACCTCTCCAACATCCTGTTGAACCCATATAAACAGCACTTGGTGGCAAGAAGGGCCACAACTCTTGCGCACAGGGTAGAACAGTTTTCTGTTGTTGTCTGACGCTTTCCACCCGCTACCTAAACTTGGTGCCCCCAAATCCTCTTAGTGGAAGAGACAATAACAACCACCACCACCCCTTTGCCATGACATTCATGAGCTTATAGACCTATATATCATGCTTCCCTTCCCTCCCATCACCTCGCCTGCAGCCTGAGGAGGCCGGTTCTGCAACCCCACCATCCCTGCTGACCTCCCCAGACCTCTCCCAGTTCTGCTACCTCCTTTTTGGGCTGTGAGGACCAGACCTGTGCACTACGCACAAGTTGTAGAAACACCATGGACTTGTACAGTAGCACAGTGATATTCCCTGTTTTGTTTCCCATTTCCCTCCTACTTCCTGACATTTGCCTTTCTGTTGTGACCGCTGATGAAAAAGTTGAGCTGACGTTTTCATGACACTATGAATTTTACACCAGATAGAAATCTTATAGAAACAAACGTTTTGTTACACTCAAGTCAAACTCTGCTGCAGCCTTTCCGCGTTACAGAAAAGTTTCACTTCCCAGCAATGCTACTTGACAGTCTTCCATGTACAGCAAGAGTGTTCCTGTTGTTCAGTAATTTCAGGAACATGCCAGGGAAAGCGAAGCCTTCCCTCCCATCTTTCAGATCTTTCTTCCTTCTGACGTTTCGAGACTTCCTCCAGGATCTATCGCAGGTGCCAGAGAGATTAATGAAACACTGAGCTGAAAGAAGAGATGTAGACAAGCTCCCTGCCTGCATTTCAAGCTGTCTGTCGCTGCAGATGACCTGGGATGCCGCAGCACAAAACCAAGGACTCTTCTGCACCCACACCTGAGAGCTAGGACAGCCCAACTATGGGTAAAGGGTGGCTGCGCCTGCCTCCCGGTGCACTGGAACAAAGTCCCTTACACACCTGCTGAGATATTTGAGATGGGTTTCGAAATGTGTCAGCACTGCACAGCAAGACAAAATAAGGCTGCTCTGCCACGTAGCACCTCAGCAGCAAGATTTCGAGATGCAGGCATTACCTCCCTCGTCCCTCTCAAATCTAATCACTTCCTCCCGAGACGGTATCTGTACCTACTTTGTGCCCTTCCAATTTCTAATCTCTTCTTAAAGGGTCTGTATCTCCCTGACTTGATTTTGTTTCCCTCTCACGCGGATATACATATAATACGTCTACCTCCTGGGAAACATCATCTCGAAAGATAAAGCACAAAAAGCAGCTGGCAAAAGCAGTCTGTGACTAGCAGCATAGCAGACTCTCATTCTCTCAGAAAAATAAGTTCATCACCCCTGCTGCTGTCCCTGTGCTGACTGCTCCCAATCCAGTGCAACCTTTTACTCGCCTCAGTACCTTTGGACGCTACTGAACCAAGTCCAAAAGAGAGTTTTCAATTACAGGAGAAAGATTCAGGTAGACCCAATTTTAAGAGCAATTTGGGACCCTGAAGAACCATGTACTATTTCTGTGGTTTATCAATGCCTTAAGATACTGGCAGCCAGACAACCATAGCAAATATCCTAATAGACTTCCAGCAAATGTATATATATGTATGACAGGGAGAGTAAAAATAAAGGTATTCATCCATTTCGCAATATTACCTAGCTGCTACAGGAAATAACAAAAAGGCAGTGTGTGCAAAGAGCTACCTTTCATGAAAGCGGCATTTTGTTCATGCTAGATAGAGCCTTGGTGCTTTTAAGAATAATAAAACCCCTCCCTCTGTTAGAGTCGTGTTTTGTTAGACGCACAGGGAACTGACAGATTGGAAGAAAATTTGCCAAGGGCAAAACAATTAAAAATAACATTTTGCCACCTAATTTAGCAGGATGGGCACAGCAGCATCTGCTGTGAGTGGACAGACAGAAGAAAGCTCAATGAAGTCCTCCCGTAACTAAATGGGGTGATCGTGTCCTCAGTGGTGCTGCTGTGACAAAGTGGGTATCAAAGCTCGGGCACTTGCTGTAGTCTAAGTGTGCCTGAGTGTGTGCATGTGTGTGTGCAGGTGCTTTAATCCGGAAGATAAAACAAGCTATGATTTTACTTAGAGTTGGGTTTTAATATTCTGCTTATGAGACTCACAAGCCTTGTTTGTGATTAAGTTCTGTCGTTTTACTTTTTCATTTATCGGACGTGACGGCACTATTGATTAATGTTTTGTTCCGGTTCCAGCCTTAGAAATTGGAGGAGTGTCCAAAAATCCCACAGGACACAACAAAAAAGCCACCACAGCCACTGGACCGATCCTTTCCCACCACTGCTTTGTCTCAATCCTGATTCTCCATCGCCTTGCACTTTGCGATGACGTTAGCGTCCCTGGAATGGCAATGCCAAACGCTACCGAAACCAGGGCTGCACAGTTACTTTTGCACAGATAGAAATTGCTTGCAGGAAGGGAACAGTCCATAATGCTGCCGCCGCTGCTGTCCCCTTGGATTTTCATGTGTATTCAGGGAGCGGAATTTCAGATATCGGCTTTTTGTGTACCGAACAAAAAGAAGCAAAGGAACATCGAACACTACACAATCCAATACCGCATGAGCCAAACAGAAAGCCTCGGAGCATAAAAGGGCCCAATTAAATAGGAGGCTTGAGTGCCATAAAAATAAACTACATCCAACAACTTCCTTTATCAAAGAAAATATAGAAAGACTTGAATACTCTACTTAAAATGATTTTCAAAAGTCCTACGACTTGTGAAGGGATATTGTGTTCCACCCAGAAATGGCACCAATTAGACATGAGCTGAACATTGTGTGTATCTTATAGAAAATTATAGAAACACTTAGAAGCCAGCAAGCTGTGCATCAATTTTGCGCTCAGCTTTCTTGCAGCTCAGTCACCACCCACATGATTAGGAAATTAGAGACACCGGGCTTGAACGCATCAGGAAAACTCATGTCAGATGCCTCAGACAACAGAAACACTCGGGGGCTGGCGCTGCTCGCCTGCAGCCCAGCTCACCGCCAGCCCTGCCTGCTGGGACCAGGTTTTCACCAACGTTACGCTCGCAGAGAGCTGCCCGCCTGCGCTCCCCCCAGCTCTCTGCTCCCACCCTGCACCGGCAAGGCCAGACGGTGAACCAGCCTGGGCTAAAGCCGGCCGGGAAGAGAGGAGGGTGGTTTCAGTCCGGGACGTGCCCTGCAGCGCAGCATCCTGCAGAGATGCTCAGGGTGGAGCCGAGCCCGGCAGCCGCACGGGAGCGGGTGTACGCAGCAAAAACATCAGCTACTTGCTTGGAAACGATTTCTGAAGCCCAGAGAGGGCGGTCACATCTAAGAAAACAAACCGATGCATCGCTAAATTTTCCCTCGGTTACAGAAACTGCAGAAGCATTGCCAGGCACCGCGGGGACAGACAGACTGACAATGGTGGTGGGACGTTGTGTGGGCTGCAGCAGGGTGAGCTGCTGCCTGTCCCAGCACTCGTAGCATGGGGGCTTAAAAGCTCTGCTCCTGAGGTTAACGGGGCCAATCCCTCCCTTTCTTAAGCTGTTTATTCATCCCAGTGACCCGGCCGGACTCGGTGGGGTTACCGCGGGCCTGGTGAAAGACCTGCTCAGCACTAAGTCATCTTCTTCGCACTGGGAAACGTCAGCTTACTCTTCAGACTAAGCAAGCCGTATGTAATGCCTTTGTTGAAAGATCCTCAACAAGTTATCCTAAAAACTATTATGCAAATTTAAATAGACTCCGCACTTCCAGAAGCACGCGCTACAGGCTGGTAATTTAATGCATCAGAGACCTGCTGCAAACACTGGAACTAAAAGCACATTTTAATTAGCCAAAACACCGCAGCACTGGTGGGCTGTAGCGTCTATCAGGCAGGTTAGTTAGGTTGCTGAGAAGTGTACGGTAACTCAGGCAGTACTGCACAGGATTGTGTGGGTCCTGAAACACATACTAAATGCAGGATGCTAATGAAGGAAGAGATTTTGAGAATTATTATGGAAAAATCCCTACAGACTTCAACTAAATTGAAGGCTAAAGTGGTACCAAAGTACAGTATAATGCTGCTTTGGTAATGAAGTGGAATCTAAATCAGTGTATTTTTCCAGCCACTATAAAACACCGGGTAGCGAGAATACGGTACGCAAGCGTGGCCAGTGGCTACTTACTGCTACAAGGAATTATTCAATCGAACCAACAAAACATTATCAGTCAAGCATCAGCCGTTTCTTCACCCCATGTTAGAATAAATACACTGAATACTGTTAAATCAGGGGTTATCTTTCTTACTGAGAACGATTTATATCAAAATACTGAATGTAGCATCATTCAATTGCAGAAAGACTGTCAGAGGAGACAGTGACAACTCTCCCAATTAAATAGTCCCCTTGCAAAATTAGGTGTTTTATAAGGGCTTGGTTTGGCTTTTTTGTTGTTATTTTGGGTTTTGTCATCATAACTGATGCTTTGGGTTTTTTTTGTTTTAGTTATGACCTTAGGGGCTTGCCTACACAGACAGATTTCTAGCCCCTCATCCAAATTCACTGGAGTTTGTTTGCTCTGGTTGCAGTTGTACAGACGTACCTAACATGTCTCTCTCTAGGTAATCTGCTGCTGAAGTGATACACACTAACCTAGAAAAAGGCATCTCCACCGAAGGAGCAGCGGTTTGGGGTCTTAGGCACCCGTGTAACCCTCTCATACAGACAAGCTGTGAGCAGCGTTGTTAGCTGCAGAACAGGGGAACAGAAGTTGAGACTCTTAAAGGGAATAAAGTCTGTTCAGTAACAGAAATAAGTGGTCCGTCACATCTGAACTGCTCAGCTTCATACCCGGAGACTTTGGTCCTGTGGCAGTTTCTGGGCTGTATCTGCGATGTTGTACTCATTTTACCCATTTCCTTTGAGTTACACGTAAGAACCCAGCCGAGACAGGCCTCCTGCGGCCCCCATGTACGGAGGGAAAGGAAGGGGCACCTCCAGGGGGCAAGTCATCCCACCTCCTTCAGACAGGTGCTGCCACAATGGTTCATGAGCCTGGTCTACAGGTTGTCCCCTCCACCAGCACGCAGATGCCCTCCTTGTGTTTCAGCCCAATTTCTGACATGGGCTCGTACCGCCTTCTTACCTTATCGAGGTCTTGCACAGAATAAGGACTGAGATGCTAAAATATTATAGCAATTTGGACCATAGAAATACTCAGGATAGGAAGGAGTACACCAAATAATAGTTATTAGTCTGCTGATCAGAAACTGTCAACAAGTCAGAGCTGCAAATTTAAGACCCCGTTCCTGAGGAGACCTCATATACTCAACTTAGGACCATGCCTAAAGACAGCTGTTTATAAATGCAACCAGATACTAAGTAAATCTAAATATATTAAGTTGCAACATGGAAATCCATCACTGACTATTAGAAGTTAATTCCCTCTCATTTCTGTTTGCATCACCCTTGCACAACTCATGAATGAACAACTGGCTAACAGATGCTTTGGGGAAGGAAGAGTGGGAAACCAGAAGACGGAAGGGTGATTCATTGCAAAGGCAAAAGAGTAGGAAGCCACTGGTGTTGGAAGAAGCCAAATTAGTGGGATTGCAAGCAGGAAGGAAAAAGGCAGGAAAGCAGGCAGGGTGACTGACAAGATGACTTTAAGGGATCATCTCTTTGTGGAGATGGAAAGACAGGTGATTTGAAGTGAGAGACATGAATTATGAAAGATACGGGAACTGGTTTTGTTAAATGCAAAGATTGTCTCTGTGAGTTATACAAATCCTTTCATCTCAGAGAAGTGCAGCAGCACAGAAATTGCATGTCACTCACAGGGGCAGACATAAAAGGATACGCGCTACCCAAAAGAAATCTTCCACACAATATCACTCAACTTCTTCATTTCTGGTGTCTGAATCCAGCACTTATTTTCCCATGATATTTCCCCAAGATGTCCAAGCTGGGATTGGGACGCTGGGCTGCTTCCTAGATCTCTCTTCTCTTTTTTTTCCCAACACATCAGACCTCTGGAGCAGTTACTGAGGCATGAAAGCTAGCCTTTGTATTTACAGTAATAGAATTATTGTAAATGCATTCTTAAATATTTCCATATATTATATGTTTCTTCTTGTAAAATTATCTCCAAAGGCAAATATTATGGAAATAAAAATTCTGGGGGAAAAACAGCTGGTGCTTTTATGTTTATCTGAAAGCTATGTTTGTTTTCTCCTAGGCAAAACCAGAGCCTTACAAAATTGTAAATGATTCCCAAGACACTTTGAACTGATTTTCATAAAACTCAGATTAGTGCACTAAAAAAAAGAGTAGTAAATACAAGGTGCTTTTATGTGTATCTGAAAGCTATGTTTGTTTTCTCCTAGGCAAAACCAGAGCCTTACAAAATTGTAAATGATTCCCAAGACACTTTGAACTGATTTTCATAAAACTCAGATTAGTGCACTAAAAAAAAGAGTAGTAAATACAAGGAAAGTGGCAAAACTAAAAATCACATTTTACTTTACTTTTCTAATGAAGTTATAACTCCAAAAAGTCCTACAACCAACAATTAAGCGCTTGATTTATGATTACAATGTTAGCTACTCCATTTGTCTTTGGGGTATTCTTCTACTCTATGGTGATAAAAATGATCACTGCTCACCTGCTGCATACACAGCATAAGCGTAAGGAAGACCTGGGAAGCTGGTGTGGAATATAAGTTATTAGTTTACAGAAACCCCCTAGAAGACAAAACTAAATTAAAAGGAGAAGCTCTTACTTACAGAGTGGATCAAAGAGTTGTAAAGTATGTGGGATTCAGAGACATGGAAAGGGGATGTTTCCCAGAGAAGAATCGATGTCCCAGCAAAGGGGGCATATCAGCCCAAGAGGAAGAAATCACCGGCTCCTCTGACTCGTTCCCTTTTGCAAGGTGTGGTTTATTCCTATCTTGCTCAGGGGCTTAACTTGCAAATATTCCCTTTGCACTTGATACCAGAAGCTTTAGTAGCACAATATGTACTTGTAAAGTCTACAACCATTAATGGATTAGTAACTTCTTTTCTCGTTCTTTATTCCAAGTATGTGTGTAATTTATGCATATGCCACTGAAATCTGTGTATTAACATGCATGAAAAATGAGTTCTGTAAGGAATCTTTGCGGAACGAAAGCTTTGGATGGGTTTTCAGGAGAGGATGGAGAAGGCGTCAGGAGAGGAGGAGTTTTAAGGGGTCTCATTTCCACTAGAGAATGCACGAAGACTGGAGGACAGAAGATCCAGTCCACAAACAGCAAACAGCTTAAGAGTCGTATGATATCTACATTGATTTCCTTGCCTTTTCATTTGTACCTTTTCTTGCTTATTGCACTGTAAACTCTTCAGGGCTGAGGCTGTTTCTTGCAGATTTTTTTTGCACAGGACCTTGCAAGTTAGAGCCCCAATCCTAATTTGGAAATTAATTACAATAAATACGATCAACATTTTTCTTTCTATAGCACCATTTAGGGCTTTGCCTGACAGTCCAAATACTAAGTGTTAGTTATTTGACATTGCTACTAAATGATGAAGTAACAGATCTCATTGAACAGTGAGGAAAAGTTAAAACATAAATGAATTCTCTCACAGGTGTGTTAGAGATGAAGGAAACAAAGAACGACCACAGCCGGAAGAGCTTTCAGGGCTCTAACATGAGTAACACAAACATACCCACACACGGTAACACTCAAAAATTGACAAGGTGGTTCTTCCAAAAGGAAGAGTGGCGGCCTTTTCCGTCTCTTCTCGTCAGCCAGCCCTGTCCCCTCCAGCATGTTAGCTGCTCGTCCCCGCCTTTTCCGTCTCTTCTCGTCAGCCAGCCCTATCCCCTCCAGCATGTTAGCTGCTTGTCCCCGCACCTTCTCTACGGCCGCTACAGCCCTTCTCAGGTGCAGAGACCATGACTGCACACAGTGCTCACATGTGGGTGCATCGGTGGGGAAAAAATGGCACCCTCTCTCTTATTCTCATTATCCTTCTTGATTGTGGACAGTGTTTCTGATCATGGGCAATATTTCGTTGGCTTTGTTGCCTGCCACCACACATCGAGCTGGTGATTTCAGAGACCTCTCAGTGACCCCTCCCGAGCCGCAACCGCCACTTCCCAGTCTAGAACAGAGGCACCATCCAGATTATTTACCCTGTGGGCACCACCGTACACTGAATCTTGTCTGTCATCTTTTTACCCACTCCATTTTGTGAGCTACTTTCGGAGATGTTTGCCACTGGCACAGCATCTGACTATCCAAAGGAGCTTTGTACCATCCAAAACTGTGAAAATCAACTGCAGGTTCCCCGTTATCGGTTCACTGATGAAGGTGTCGATTCCCCCAGGAAAAAAACACAAGAATGCCTTGGCCCGCATGCTCCTTGCATTTTGCCTTATTGGACTTTCTTTCCATGAATGCGTCTAACCATTTTTCAAACCCATGCAAACTCCTGACGGCCAGGGGAAACCACGGCAATGACTTCCAGAGTCGCACTCTGCCATGTACGAAAAAGCACTTACGTCCCTTTGCTTGCTTTGAGCCTTCACCTAATAATTTCATTGAGCTAGGCTAGTTCTTTTAATGTGAGAGACAGCGGAGGTGTTATTCAGAGGATGAACAGCTGAAGTTCTCGATAATAAGGATTTTCTCCTTTACGATGCCTTCCAGTCAAGGATTTCAAACCATATCATGGGACTTACATGCTGTAAGATTAGCCAGAGGTCTATGAATTTATATTTTGAGGATCTGTTCACTTTCTTAAGCACAAGAATAGCAATGATTTTTAATACATTTTTTCCCCTTATATTTTGAAAAAGGGAAAATCACCTAAATCCTTTAGATGAAAGTGACAGGTTTTCTTAAAATTGCAGTACAGAGACACTAACCAATTTCTAACAACCATTAAATATATTCTTGCTATCTGAAGTGCATGTGGAAATAATGTTTCCAGTATTATTATTTTACAGGCTAACAAGGGATCATTTTATTTTTAAATTGCAATCACAAAACCCCCAGAATAATTTTTAAGAGAAGTCTTCACCATAATGCTGTGAATAAAACCACTTAAATGCTTTAAAATAGGCTAAAGCACTTTGGAATGAAAACTTTTATATAGAATTGGTATCATTCCGGGCAAATTACATCAAGGAATTGTTGTGGTTTAACCCGGCAGGCAGCTAAATACCACACAGCCGTTCGCTCACTACCCCCCCCGCAGTGGGATGGGGGAGAGAATTGGAAAAAAAAAAGTAAAATTCGTGGGTTGAGATAAAGACAGTTTCATAGGACAGAAAAGGAAGGGAAAATAATAATAATAATATGATAAAAGAATATACAAAACAAGTGATGCACAATGCAATTGCTCACCACCTGCTGACAAATGCCCAGCCAGTTCCCGAGCAGCGGTCACCGCCCCCCCGGCCAACTCCCCCCAGTTTATGTACTGAGCATGACGTCACATGGTATGGAATGTCCCTTGGGCCAGTTTGGGTCAGCTGTCCTGGCTGTGCCCCCTCCCAGCCTCTCGCTGGCAGGGCATGGGGAGCTGAAAAGTCCTTGGCTAGTGTGAGCACTGCTCAGCAACAACTAAAACATCGGTGTGTTACCAACATTATTCTCATCCTAAATCCAAAACCCAGCACTGTCCCAGCTACTAGGAAGAGAATTAACTCTATCCCAGCCGAAGCCAGGACAAGAATAAAATACATCAAGGAGTCTCTTCCCTCAAGCATGAGTGTCAGTTGATTTCTACTGTATTAGGAACACTGCTCCAAGTAAAAACATCCCAGCAGCAGAACAAAATAACCCAGTTGCAAAGATAAGATTCTCTGAGGGAATCATATGCAAAGAGAAGCAACTGCTCTTCAAAATGCCTGCAATGAAAAATACAGTTAAACGCATCTTCATCTTTAGCTTATGCTGCAAACACCCAAACTGTCAAAGAACACTGGGACTAAATCAAAATACCTTAATCATGGTTAAATAATCAGATTGATAAATTTAGATTCCAGATTTCAAGCCTTCTTGGTATGTTGTGTCATTTTCCCTGGGCACAAAGTCTTAGCAAATAAAGCAACTCTACACCTGTAACTATGAGACTCATATTTTAGCTAATTATGGCATATTTATTCATATTAAATAAAATGGTGTTGACAAGTAATGATTGAACGCAGATACTGACAAGTGAGAAAGAGACAAACTCTTAAAATAGGATAAAATGTCAGATATAATGGAAGGCAGCAAGAAAAGCTTTGCTTTTTATCCCTTTGGCACTTCCTCTCCTTAGCCTTCACTTCTTATCAAAGTGGAGCTGTTAAAAGTTGCACTCAGTCACTTACTTTTCCCAATAACTAAACTATCACAAGTTCTTCCTGCACACAACATTGCTTTTAAAAGACCATTTCTAACACAGGATTCTGGTTAAAAGCCAGATTCCACTTCCAGGCTGTTAAAAAGTGACAAAAAACGTCTAAAAGAGACGGCTAGCCTGCCTAGCCATATTTGACCACATTCGACTCCCATTACGGACAGACTTCCTATGGCTTGGTTTCTTACTTGTTTGCTTTCTATTAAAAGAAAGATTTTAAGAAAAGCTTCCACCCCCGCCACATTTGTTTTTTCCCCTTAAGATGCTCCTCTGCCCTGTGTTCAGTTTTCAAATGTGAGCTCCATGAAAAGATTGCAGGAGGATTGTGCAGGGCGTTCAACCATATAGACTTAGGAGAAGAGAGCACCTTGGCCACACAGCAATAGAGGAGGAATGGGGATGGTAGAAGAAATTGTGGAAAAATAAGAGAGTGAGGGAATTAAACAAACAAGCAAGCAAGGTTCCCTTGCAGAAATGTGCATGTCTGCACGTTCACGAAACCAGGCCCAAGGCATTAGAGAGATTTCAAAAGAGCTCATGTAATATAAATCAAACTTAAGAGCATCCTTTCTTCTTCCAGCTATCAGGGCATGAGCACCTCACATCTAAATGAGTTTTCTCAAATCTACCCCATTGCCAAGTCTATGTGCGTTGCGGTCCCCAGCATTGCCCTCGGCACCTTATTTTTCTTACTACCTAGTCCCCCACCTTCCACATACACACAAGAAGTAACATCTTGTATGCAATTTTCCTACCTTTTAACACCTGCATTCTGCAAGATAAAATCACTGTAATTAAAGAGCTCCAAGTTCTCGTTCCGTTTATCTTTCCGTCTTCACCCCCAGTCTTTCCATCTCTTCCTACTCCAGTCAGATTTATCTTATTTTCTTTCTTGCCCTTAACCCCCCCTGATTTCTGAGACAGCTGCAGGACTCCATCTGTTGTGCAATAACACAACTTTATGCTGCCTGTTCAAGTACAGACAGTAGACCTGACCAGCAAGGTGCACCGTATCACGTTCTTGCAGACAGGCACCGCAAGTATACCGAGCTGCACATCGATTTCAGGAATACCACGTCCTGGCGAGGGATTTGCTTTCTCATCGTGGATGCTGCAATTTTCATTAGAGGAGTGCATGTTGCGTGAATTCACCCGCACATCTCCTGAACTCCTGCAGAACATTGATAAAAAAGCTAGTCCCAACATCTTGGCTGTCTCTAACATACCCAGGTATGTTCACAGCAGACTCAAAACCCCTGCTACCACTTTGGCGCTTTCCAACAGCAACATGTAAGCATGCATCTCACAGAGGGGTGGGGTTTTTTAGGTATTTTTTCCCCCAGCACAAACCAAAGAGTCATATTAAGATTCTAATGGAAATCTAGAAAAATATACAGTATATATTGTCTATTGTTTTTTTTCAGGAAAGCTTTGGGTTCTTGAAATTTCCATGTTTCTCATTTGGGCTAGACATTGGCTTCATCTGATAGCACTGGGATAATACAGTTTCTTCATATAATTTCTTTTTGATCATTAACATTTTCTTTTAAAGGCTTACCCAATATGAAGCATACTGAATACCTAAAAAAAGTTGGTTTTTTTTTTCGCCATCCAATATGCTGTGTCACTTCACAGTTGCGGGTGTCCCTTGCTCTTTGGCTTTTTGCCCTATGGTTATTACAGGTTTTGAGAGTGAGCTGCTAATTTAGGCACTAAATGTCTGGTGACCATCCACATTTTTGCTCATGTTTTTCCTGTCTTTCGCTAGACTTTTCTAAACCATCCAAAGCCTAAAGATTCCCCATAGGTTTTAACAAAAAAAATTGCACATGCAACTTCCAAACCAAAACACTGATGTCACGTTGCTGAAAACGGCTGTATTCATGCACCTGTGCACGCACTCTCATAAACTATTAACTCCAAAGGAGTTCAGCCAACTGAGGAGGACTCAAATCTCCTCTCCCAGAAAGAACAGCACTGAGGAAACACAGTGAATAATTGTGGGCATTTGGGCATTGCTAATCTATGATTTTAGTATATTATAAATATATTTATTTGGATGTTCCCTAATTCATGCTAGTAGAGTAACAGTACTTGCAGAAATCATAGACCAAGCAGATTGTAAAGCATCTTTCAGAGCAGTTTTGCATTAATTGCAGCCTGTGAACTTTTAAGGAGGAGAAAAACAGATACCTGTAATCTTTTAATAGAAATGCTTCGAGTTTCTTTTGGCATAGATTTAATGCACAATGTACATAATGTACAATCAGTCAGAGCACCAAAACCACTGGAGGATGAACTCGAGTAAGCAGCAAGTTTAGACATCTAAATTTGGACGGGGAACCATCCTTCTGTCTGAAGGATCTTTTCTAAATGGAGCTGCAGGACACAGCTGGGGCTCGCTCTTTCCTTCCAGTATAACCAGGGGATGGGAAGGTTAATTCTTCTGATAATGGAATTAACTCCCTTTGCCTACGCCCCAAACTGCCACATATCGCAAAGATATTACAGAACTGTTGCAGAACTATCTAAATGTGTGATAAGGATTGCTTCCTGGTGCAGGAATACGTCAGAACATACTTAGTAGCAAGTTCTTAGGGCTGTGGAGAACCTGCCCTGGCTACTTTCCTGATTTTTGGTTTGTAAAAGCTTTACTGAGCTGTTGAAGCATTCAGAAAGTTCCTTAATCAAAAAAAGACCAGGTTTTCAGGCTATTTCCATTCCAGAGATTTAAAGGAGGAAGGTTTGTGTAGCCAAACTTTTGCTTTTACTGTAAAAAGCAAGAATGTGCAAGCAGGAGGACTAGGTATGTGAGCAGAATGGATTAATTTCCCTCTCCGTGGGCTTTTATGGCCCATAGGTTGGACCAGGGACATCGGTTTTATGCCTCAACTTTGCAAAACGGGAACGACTGCTGTGGGCTGGATGGGGGCAGACTCAGCCTGAGAGGTGAACCGGGTGCACACGGCAACGGGGGGCTCTGCAGCTTCCCGCAGCAAGCAGCTGAGAAGACTGCAGATGTCTTTTTCGAGTGGGTCCGTAACTTTTAGCAGGAACCAGATGATTGTGAAGTCTGCTTTGGTTCCTGAAAGTGAGGCAGTGGCACCAGGACTGTTGGGTTTTTTTTTGACAAGGGCCTGAGATGAGACTTCACTATCAGTTCCTTCTTGGAGTAAACAGTGAGCATCAGCTATTGCTGCAAAGCTGCAGCCCAGAGGAGCAGTCATCTCGCTATTTTTTCTCACAAAATCTGAGCTCTGTAGGGGGTTTTATTAAGTCTATTAAATACTCCACCATGAGTTTATATCTGAAAGGGGAAGCAGATTCACTGACCCACAAAAAAACCCTAAAAAAGTGAAAATTTTGCTCGTTATGGAGTCTAAAGCAATTTCACCCAAGCATTCTTTATGAAAAGGTTCATCTTTCATTTGCAATAAAACATTTTCATGGTCAGAATAATATTTCCATTTTCTCTTTGCCAAAAACTCAAAAAATGAATGAATGGTGCCCCAGGTTACCCTACACTTCAGACCACCAGAAGCCAATGTGAGCACAAAATGGGTTGGTTACATATTCAAAGCCATGGACTACCCTGAGCTCTACAGGATATTTGACACAAGGAAGCCTAGGGCTGCTATGAAAACACACACAACTTTCTCAACCTGTACCGTATTTAATGGCATAAATCATCATAACACTGTTATAATATGTCGGTCTATACACAATATTCTTGCTGCAATGTCACTAGCAGGACTTTGTAACATTTACATAACTTCAGACTATGATTGTGAGTACAAGACCAGAAACAATATTTTAGAACGTCAACTTCAGACACGATCTGATACATTGAGGAAATTTTCTACTAGGGATGATTAAAAATATGTTGAAAATATACTAGAAAATTATTCTTTTTCTACATGGAACATGAGATAAAAAATATTTCATGTTTGCTCCCTTCTAAGCAGCCCTCCTTTCAAAAAAGATTTTTGAAGAACTTAAAGAGAATTTAAGCTTTTTTTTGGTATTGAAAATTAAGGTCTTTCTGCCTCCTCATGCCTCTTTTTCACTTCTTCCTCTTTGCTTTTATTAAACAAGGGAGGTTAGCTGTGGGAAAGGAAAAAAGTAGGAAGTAGCTTTAGTAGGAAAACTTTTAAATCTCAAAAAATAAAAAACCACATTTGCAGTAAAACTGGAATTATATGAGAAAGATTTGTAAAAAAAAAAGTCCTGTGGACATACACTTCCTTCCTACTTAATAATGATAAATTTACAAAGCATGTTCCATGGACCTAAGAGTCCAGTCACTTCTATGTGAGCCTATAAGCCTATAAAGATTATTTCATCCGATACTGAAACACAGGTGCCCCTAGGGTAGAGCAAAGCAGACAATGACATCAGCAAAACTATACCAATACTTCAGGAACAAAACCCATTCAAGATGGAATTTGGTAAATAAATGGGGATGAACACACCAGATGTTACCATGCATGCACACCTTCCCAAGGAAAGGGCCCACGGCCATACAAATGCTTCCTAAATCCCCCTCTTGGGACCTTGTTCAATGAGAGTGATCCCACTGCAGAACCAGTATCTTTCTGCGTTACCTCCGCTTATCCTGCATGCCTCTCAGGTAAGTCGGCACTCCAACTCTTGCTGCCATGCAGGACCTTCTGAAGTCCTTCCGTGGACGGCTTTATACTGCAAAATGACAAAGGGCTGTGACAAAGGTCACTTTGACAGGAGTTACAGTAATTTCATCTATGTTTAACCTCAAGGGGCTGACAGGTTGGAAAACCATCATGTCTTGTCATGTCCAATCTGAATTCCCTGGTGCTCTAAACTTCCAGAGATCCCTCAAAGGGCATGTTATTTTCTGTGTAGGATTTTGCTTAGCTGCTTTAACAGTATGAAGGATGAAACCTTTTGCCCTGGGAGCCATTTTGCGTAGCTTATGAGACTGCTGTACAGTACGCTGTCTCCCAAGGACCCCATTCCCTACTCATCCAGAACAGCCTTACACCTGGGGTCTGCCATGGACCCCATCACCATGCACAGGGGCATCCGTCCCCCTCCATGAATGCCAGACACTGGACTTCTCCTGACAAGACCACATGGTGCAAGAAACCTGTCCTTCTGCTGACCACGGTGCAGTATGTGCAATGCTGATGATTCAGAAGGCCAAACAAGACGTCAGACTTAGGATGCACCTACACATTCAGTCAGTAGGACACAGGACAAATGGAAGGAAGGGTTTTCTAATGAGGGTGGGAAGAAGGTGAGAATGGAATAACCTGGCTTCCCAAATGCATGCCATAAAAGCTTTTTTACTTCACTAATATGTTACATATGGCTATGATAATTCAAAACCTGATCAATTGCAATTAGAAATGTTTACTGCTGGTTGATATAATAGTTTGTATATGTATTTGAAACTTGCATTTAAAATGAACATATCAAGTCAATAAAATTCTACCTAGGCTTTGCATTGGTGAGAATATAGTGGAGTCACATTCAAATACGCCACTCAGAAGAGAGATCACCCCCCCCCCAACTTCTGTTCAATAAAAAAATTAGTCTTAGATAATACATATAACATTGTTTCTGTGTTAAGGTGGCATGCACACAGACACACACGCTGAAATTATTAGGAAATTTAAAATTACTTATCTGTGCAATGCAAAATGAAGCACCTATGCACACTAAGGGATTTCCATTCACATAATTTTAAACATAAGGAAGTTCTAAAATCTCATTTTTTCAAAGCCACAAGGTGTCCTGGTTTCAGCTGGGATAGAGTTAATTTTCTTCCTAGTAGCTGGCGTAGTGCTGTGTTTTGGATTTAGAGAGAAATTTAGAATTTAATGAGAATAATGTGATAACACACTGATGTTTTAGTTGTTGCTAAGCAGTGCTTACACTAAGTGAAGGACTTTTCAGCTTCCCATACTCTGCCAGCAAAGAGGTGCACAAGAAGCTGGGCCATGCTCAGTACATAAACTGGGGAAAGCTGGCCGGGGGGGCCGCTGCTCGGGGACTGGCTGGGCATCGGTCGGTGGGTGGTGAGCAATTGCATTGTGCATCACTTGTTTTGTATATTCTTCTATTATTAGTATTATTATTATTACTGTTTTACTTTATTTCAATTATTAAACTGTTCTTATCTCAACCCATGAGTTTTCTCACTTTTACTCTTCCGATTCTCTCCCCCATCCCACTGGGGCGGGGGGAGTGAGCGAGCGGCTGTGTGGTGCTCAGTTGCCGGCTGGGGTTAAACCAAGACACAAGGTAATTCTGTAGCAAAGCAGAGGTTTGTACGAACATGTTTCGCAGTGTTCATAGCAGGTGAAAAATGAGCCAGATCCATGGCTGTTATACACCAGATTATCTCCATTGACTTTCAAGTATGAGCTTGAGTGACTTGCATTAATTGAGCCCTGCTGAGAATGTGGACCAATGCTATTTAGCTGCACAGCTGTTAACTATATGATTATGAATGAGGGCAAGAATTTAAGTATCTTCTTTTTGAAGGCAAGGTTAAACTTTCAGCATACAACGAGCACTTTTGCAAATGGAAAAGTAGTAAAGCTAACCGTGTCCAGCCTGCGGGAGATAAACCTGCTAGGTGCAAAGATGTCTAACTGGTACAGGGTGTGCGTATTTCTGAACAGTCACAGACACACAGCAGGGCACAGTGGGAAATGTCTGATGTGGAGATACTCGTTTTGTGTTATAATTTGGGGAGGGCACAGTGGGAAATGTCTGATGTGGAGATGCTCGTTTTGTGTTATGAGATAATTTGGGGAAAACAATGGGATCAGGCTTTGAAAGTGATCAATCAGGGTGAGACACACAGTGGCTAGGTCTGTGGTTAAAACCACTTCTGGAACATCTGAAATGGACTCAAATGTGAGTCTGCACCAGACCCAGCTGAAAGCTCTTCCGGGACCCACGTGTGCCAAGAACATCCCCCAGTCCTTCCCAGTGACCAGTGCCTCGAAAAGCGAAGAGCCAGACTGGGGCTCACGGTAGGCATCTTGCAAGGCACAGCTGGAGGAATCTGAACTAAAAAATGGAAATGTGCAGGGGCCTCAGAGAGCTCCCCCAGGGCAAAGGGGCAGCTGATGACAGAAGAGACTGCACACAGACCAGCTTCTGCAACCCTCTCATCTTTCTGCACAGCCCAGAAGAACAGCACGGGACAAGCACTGGGTACCAGCAGCCTGCAAAGCCATCCTAGACTCAGGGTGAAGCTTTCAGGTATTTTGGACCATCTGCAGAAATGAGAGCAGCTCGCAGGCTGACTTACCTCAGCTCTGCCCGCAGCAGCTGCAGACATGATTTGCAAAGAATTCTTCTAGCATCTGCAGCTGACAATTTTTATCATGTATGTATCTGGGATGTTTGCCTCACTAGTACCTATATATTTCAAGATAGTAAACTTCTGAGACCCTGGTTTTATTATTAGAATGATTTTCTGCAAAAACATATACTTTTTTTTTAAAAAAAGAACCTCCCCAAAAAATCAGTCCCCTCTCCCCATCAGAGCTTTACACTGCCTGCAGAAATTACATGAATTAGCACTAGCTTCTACAAAGACACATGGGAGTTTAAGGGCAAAGTAGTAATCACTCAGGACCTCATCTCTGGAGATGCTGGACTAGACTTGCATTTGTTTCTCAGCTCCTGCTCTCTCAGTAGGTGATGCAAATAGGCACAGATGCCAAATCGTTCTAGCAGCTAACTATAAACAAAAAAAGTCTTTTGAAAATATGTTTGTTTGAAGGATTAAAAGAGAAAGATTGTTTGAAGGACTAGAAGACAAACAGTAGCAAGTCTGAAGTAGTAATGCCACATCCCTTAAGCTGCATGCGTTCAAGCACGGGCCAGGGACTTCTAAAACTTGAAGAAAGTTTTACCCAGCTAGAGGTGTAATTAAACATGACTGGAGAGCACACTTAAAAAGCGCCTCAAGGACTGCTCTTAGCCATATGAGTTTTGTGCGTCTTGCTCAAAACATGGAACTTGTCCAAGCCCTTTCAGGAAAACATAGCTGGCAATCAGTCTGCTCCTCAGGCCCAGCAGGTACTCGCAGGTCTCCTCAACGTGCCAGCTTGTAACTTCCCGAATCGCCGCTCTGTGCTGGTCATGGTCTCACGACAGAAATACACACAGTGAAGTTCCTTGCAGTAGAAAAAAAACTTGTACTGAAAGCCAACGTGCCTCGGCCTCATGCTCTTCTACTGATACCTGGGTACTTGGTCCTGCTACAATTGCACTGATGAGAAACCAGAGAAAGGAAGAATCCGCCTGTGCCTACAGCAAAAGGCTCTTTTTATTGAAGAGATTTTCAGAGAGCAACAGATTCTTGTAACAAAAGCATACAAAAGATATCTGATGTGAGAACGTAGTCCATCAGTTAGAAACACCATTCTCTCATTTACTGGAGAAGAGATCACTCTGCATGAATGGCTTACCTTTGCAAAATCAGGTATTACTGGTTCGTTCATGATGGGGCAATTCTGAATTCAATACTAGGAGCAAATTCCAAAACAAGCTAAAAAAAGACAGCAATAAAGACAGGTTTTGGTTCCAAACCACCAAAATCATTGGGAGCTATGACCAACCCACAGTCACAGTGGCAACAGTATTTAAAATATGGTAACAGGAGTATAGAAATCAACCACAAACCTTTCGTGCAATATGATGACAACCCTACTTTTTCTCCCACTGAACAGCACTACTAACTGTGTGTGATAGCCACACGCTTCTTCCATGTTCCCACCTCTCAGTCATGGAGGAGAGAGGAACTATTACGATCTGAGCTGCAAAATCTAAATCAGGCAAGTTTCAGTTGCACAGCAGAATTTTCTTTCCATACAAAATTGACTTGCCACAAAGGTACCTTTTCAAGATGGTCACCAAGATTGAAGTTGAATGCCACAGTGTCACTTTTGTTTGTCAGTTTTGTTTGTACTTCAGTTACTACCAGTCCACAGGGTGTTGGAAAGTTTTTGTGCCATTTAAAAAAAAAAGACCTGCTTGACATGCATCACGTCTTTGTTCTGCAACATTCTCAAATTTTTCCAAACGTACAGGACAGTACAATGCACACTACAGAAGATGCAAGTTTCAGCTGGTGTCACTACAGGACATATCTTCATGGATATTCTTCTATAAGTTGCCCAGATCTGCATGCAAAGTGAAATTCCAACTCCTGGCAAAACCTTGAATTAAGGTGAAATATTAGTGAATAAGGATGCTGGTATCGCTTTGGGAATTTACACAGATATACCACAGTTTTTTGGCTGTCAAAGCACTTGTCCAAGACTGCTGAGGGACATGTTGAAACTGAACAATCCCAAAGGACTGCAAGTTGGGCAGATATTTAGTATCTGAAAAGATCACTCAGATAGTGAGGCCTTTTTTCTTGCAGTTCTTAAGCACTTTGGAAAAAAAAACAACAATCGCTGCTCGAACAGGTCCTGTTAGTCTGTTGACACACCAGTTAACTCTGCCAGATGTTGCTGGTGGTACACTGACTACACAGAGTAGAAAAGCAAACATTCAATAACTTCACTAAGAATCACCTTGAAAGCCATCTTCCTTCACTTTGATGTTATGATCAGGTGTCCCAATAGAAAATACGTTTTCAGAGCTCTGCAGAAAGAGTTCTGCAAAAATCTCAAGAAATTAATTCAGACCTATTTATAATACTCAAACCAGAAAGAGCTGGACACAAGAGGGTCTCTGACACACTTGCCTTGGCCCTTTTTCCTACTGTGCTGGTAACAGTAGATGGGACTCTACAAAAAACAAAATAGGCAATTTAATTTAGAAGAACAGTACAGCACAAGCCCTACTGAAAACCTTCCAAGGCCATCTATCTAAATTATTGACAAATTGAACATGATCCAAAGAACTGATGGTGTTAACAGAAGATCTGTAACGTTTGTGGAATGTGTTCAACCATCAGCTCTACATGCAAGTGCAAAAAATCTTTGAACTTCCATCATGCTTTATGTTAAAAGGAGATTTCCTAAAATGTTCTAACATAAAGCACAGGATGGAGCAAAAACATTCATTTGGAGCAAATAGCTGCGAGTTACAACAACAGAGGAAAAAACCTATCACTTCATCAACATTTACTGAAGGCTTATGAACCTGTGGGTCAATAAAAGCTAGTCCAACCTATCTAACAACAGAGAGGTCCTGCAGAACAAGTGTCTCCGTGTCTTTGGTTAATTATTCTTCCAGCTAATCAAAAACCCCTGCAAGAAAATCCCACTTCTCAGATCACCTCTACACCACAAACGAATGATTTTGCTTGTGCTTCATCCTACACACAACAGACCCAAGTCAGTTCTAACAGTGCTAAATGTGTACACGCACGGCATTCTGCTCGGGCTCTGCAATGATGTAACATGTCCAGTATACCAGAAATTTAGAACATGCAACACAAATTAACCAAAGTTTTATCAAGTTGTTAATATATGGGCTCAAAATCTGCAAAGCACTGACAAATCAAAATGCTTTTTTGGTGTGATACTCGATTAGTGTACTTGTAAGCAAAGAAAATTGGGAAATCTAAACATTTGGGCAAATGTTTGTTGGGAATACACTCCTCCTCGTGTGTAAATGCACACAGCGCTTTCTCTGTTCTCTTGCAGAAAATTCAGGCAAAGAAAATTGGGAAATCTAAACATTTGGACAAATATTTGTTGGGAATACACTCCTCCTCATGTGTGTAAATGCACACAGCGCTTTCCCTGTTCTCTTGCAGAAAATTCAGTAATTCATATGCCACCTCCACATCCCTAAAAGCACAATGACTGTTATCAATTAACACTGCTACAAAATCTCCCTTGGCAAAACAAAACCTGATTCATTCTCTACTCCTCTGGCTTATAGGAGAAGGAAAGTATCAGCTGGAGATAGCTCATGCAATGCAACAAACATCTCCTGCCAGGACCAAGTTATGAATGGATAGCCAATACTAAAAGGAAGACTGGAAGTTCAGTGGATCCCGAAGTGTCCCGGAGCTCTTGAAATGAGTTTGCATCCCTTCTTGCCAAATCAGTCATAGAATTATTTAGCTCCCCACTGGTATTCCAAAGTTATTATCCATGGATACTTATATTAAACCTTTTTTTTTTTATATTAATTAAAAATGTCTCTAGCATATATATTGATGGTTGCCATCATTAAGAATGTATTTGTCACCCCCAGGCTACCACTGAGAGGTGGTCATCAAAGCCAAACCAGAATCTACAAACAGGCACTTTCAAAAAAATCTCAAAACAAAACCCAAAAGTTTGTCACCTTGTTGTTTTTAACAGTCGAAATTTCAGATCGCAGCTCAATGACTAAAACAGACTGGTGGAGGATGCCTACCCATTTAGAAGCATGGACTGGAATATATTTACCGTGTATTATGGCAGCCTTTCAGTGGCATTTTCTGCTCAGGAAAGCTGGGAGATAGAGCAATTAAAAGCAATTACAGAGTACATACCAGGGGATATTACTAATGGGACTAAGCTGCAATCCTGCCATTATCTTGTTATAAGTAGATGATTTTATACACAACTTACACCTTGTCCTTGTCAATGAGGTACTGAAATTACACCAAAGCTCACTGCAGAAGCAGGGTTTTGTAAATTAAGGATATGTATGTATGTGCACACACACACATGCGATGATCTTAGAGGTCTTTTCCAACCTCAATGATTCTATGATTCTATATATACACACACAACTGTATGTTGTGTGTATTATAGAGTACACTGTTATATAATGCATATTAGACCATATTCTACATTGCAGAAAAGGTAAGGAGGAAGATAGTATTCTATGTAATATTCTAAATCAGAGATAAAATACATGTTGTCGTGGTTTAACCTCAGTTGGCAACTGAGCACCACACA
>NW_008795693.1:296291-313706 GCF_000699145.1 Aptenodytes forsteri | reverse complement strand
ACTGCTCAGCAACAACTAAAACATCGGTGTGTTACCAACATTGTTCTCATCCTAAATCCAAAACCCAGCACTGTACCAGCTACTAGGAAGAAAATTAACTCTATCCCTGCAGAAACCAGGACACATGTATGCAATTAAAATATTAAAATATAGTAGTAAATAGAAGACTGCCAATGAAAACACTTTCTTCTTTTACATACTTGCCAAGGTCTGGGTTTGGTGTACTATGCTGCTTTAGAAGCAACTGAAATTTTTTCTGACACTAAGGTAGCGTACAAAGTTGCAGGGATATACATGTGCTTTAGCTGTCCACTAACCAGCCTGAGAAGAGGAACACCAGACTCCATGGGAAGGGTATTCAGGCCACCAGCTCTGCACAGTTCACTTTTAAGTCGTTACTGCAAGAGAGCTCAGCTCTGTCAGCGTTCACCTGTCCACAGTGCAAGCTGAATACTTGATCCTGGGAGTAAACAGCTGTGGTTCATCTGGCATGAAAACTCAGAGCAAAGGAAAGCAGGAAAAGACTGACAGTCTTTGTTTTCTGCAAGATGAAATTTAAAGTTATAGGCTTCATCATGACACGTTGGGGTTTTTTGTTTACTTGTTTTGTTTTTTAGAAAATACTGTTCTATCCAGAAAACACCAAACAAGAGCTCAGCCTCCCTTACAAAATAAAATAAATGAGCACACAAGCGCAGACTTCTTTTTCCCCGTAGCTAGCACAGCCCTCTCCCACTCACACCGTCTCGGGTACCTCTGTTTCAACAGTGTTGTACCCAAGCAAAAACAACTGCACACAAGAGAACAACAGGAAGACAATTTAGAGGAACTCGTTCTTAGTTCTTTAGCCCCTTCTCTTGAACCTTTGCCTAAAAGAAACTGCAGCTGTTTTAAGGAGAGGCGAGTCCAGCTGGTTCTACGTCAGTATCTTGCAAGTCTGACTGAGGCTCAGGGCTTTCTTGGGCTGTCGTGCCAGGCAGCTAGGAGCAGCGGTGGAGTCTGAACCCTGCAATGAATAGAGCTGCTTGCTCCTCAAAACTCAAAAAAAGGGGTAAACTACTTCAGAGTATTATTCCTATTGGGCACGTGCTTATGGACAATTATTACAGAGGAGATGGTATCTGTAATATCACCCGTCCAGAATCACTATCATCCCCAAAAGACTATTAGTAGAGTCTGTGGTCATCTTACGCTAATTATAAAATATCCATTTTAACTCCCTCCTCCCCTTTTAAGGAAGTAATCAGAAACTCTAATAATCAAATTAAAGAAAATAAAGAATAGTGCAACTGTGACGGCATCCTGTACAGGAAAACACCAGTTTGTGGTTCCTCGCCTCTGAAAGACTGAAAACTATTCACTGATGTTCAAACTACCTTAACCACGACCTTCACACAGGATTTGAACGTAATAATGCCATTCAAACAAAACTGCAAGGAAAGAAGTAATTACTCATGGGCTTCCAATTTTAATTAATGCTTCCTGTTGTAACAAGAATAGGGTATGATTAAAGGGTGCCTGGCCAATGGAATTTCATACAGCATGCTTTTTTCTTACAGTAGCTTTTACCAAGTTCCAAGTTGTAAAACTGAAATTATTAATTTAAACCCTTAAAATATCGACATGATATGTTTACTACCAAGTCTTAAAAATAATTGGGTCATTATCATTAAAAGCTCCTTAACTGACTGCAACTTGAAAGTGCTTGCAATGGTGGAGATATGATGTATAAAAATGAACGTGTTTTTAATCCCATTTTTAATGCTATGTGATCTAAGCAACCAAGACATCAAAGACTGCACACTTTCTAACAGAGGATTTTTCAGTTTAATGATATCCAGTTTTCCATTGCACTTTCCCCTTTGCCCCACGCCCTTCAATCTTCCCGTTTATTTTAAATTACATTAAACCTGCAGCAAAGAAAGACGTGCAATCCTAAACCTACGGCTGGGTGCACAATTCCCACAGTGACAGCCCCTCGCTCAGAGCAGCCAGCACCGCCTCACTCAGAGGTCACTTTATTTCCTTTTCAAATAATCATTAATTTCAATGCAGAGGCAAACAAGTCAACATATCCTCCCATTATCAGTAATCCAAAGATGACAGAGGAAAACAAATGACAACTCTGGCATGCCAACTCTCCGCTGCCGCTTTTGTCCTGGTTTCCACCAGAGCTTAACAAAGTTGTCACCGACCGGTCTGACGGCACACCTGACTACCACACTGCCGCATACTAATATATATCCTTTAAACCACAAGGCGGTTTAGAGATAATTCGCTTCTACCCCGCACCATGTGACGGCAGCACGGCAGCTTCCCCGTGCCGCAGCCGCTGCTCGGTGAGCGCTGCCAGCCAGCAGCTGGCCCAGCACCGCAGGGCCCGTGCCTTCAGCTCCAGCCATACGTGCAAACACCCTCTGCAGTCCCGTTAGACTTCTCTCGGGCATTGGTTTCTCCACTGCCAGTTGTTTCATGCTACACAAACTGCTGGGACTAAGGTTCATCCTGTTTTGCTAGCCGGGCCACCTGGAAGCCAGAAGAAGAGGTAGCAGCAATCCACATGTGAAAAGCTGAAGGGAAGGGAGTTCCTGCCCCCAAAACCCACCGCATCTTCATGGGCGAGCAGGAGCTTGAAAAGTGCAGAAACCTGCAGGCCAAAGATAGGAAACGGAGAGGCCTGAACGTCTTGGAGAAGACTGACCAGCACCGCAGGGAACCTGAAGCCTTGCTCAAAGGAAGGGTGCAGGGACCCCTCCTCAGTTAAACCCTTCCAAGCCATCCATGTCATCTCAGCTTGGGAGACACAGAAAGACGCTGCTATCTCCCATGGTATGACACACTCCAAGTCAGCTGTTGATACAGGACAACAGCCTGGTAGAGAGTTAAACTCACAGGTGGCAGAGGTGAAGAAGAGACCTTCCAAATAGTTCAATACCTTGAAAACTTTCAACACTAAGAAGTACTGAGTTACAGAGCACCTTCACACACCAAGATGGTGTGTGCGCAAACTCAGTGTCACCCTCCTCCTTCTCCCATTCTCCTTATGCTTGCACAATTATTTATTTAAGGTGCGAGCTGTTCAGAGCAAGGGCTGTCTGCTTTCTCACCTCACAGCTACCTTTCCATTATTAATAAACACAAAATAAAATAACACAGCTCTTTTCTGTAAAGTGAGTGTAAATATATGCAGTAATGTGGGTAATTTCATATTTTTTTTCCTATGATGAAATGCAACTGTTGATGTTTACTATGGGTAGCAACAGAGAACCTTGTCCTAGATCAGGATCCTGCTGCATTGCTGTTGTACTGTCTTAGTGTTTTCTTCTTTGGGTTTTGGGGTTTGTTTGTTTTTCTTTTTTTTCTTCAGAGATAAGTTTAGAAAACAGTCTATCCTAATTTCAATCTGTTAGGACTGCATGACCATAAACCATGCAACACAGCCAAATCAGCCTTGTAACTCAAGGCTCTATCATTGTATCTACACGTCTATATACAGGACAAGGAACTCCTTCCTTGCAGATGTGCTAAATAAAATCTGTAAGATTGTTACAATGGCGATCTGAATTCTCCCATACTGCACAACTGCACATAGCAGAAGCCCACAGGAAACATTTATAAGCGTACACACAACTCAACACCTGCACCGTCTATTTTGAAAACACTATAAATAGGCAATGACCCAAATCTAACCTGGCTACAGTCCAAACCAGTGAGTCAGAAGGTTGGCAATTAAAATTATACTAAACAAGAAAACAACCTGAGAGACACTTCACCTTCATTTGGATGTAAATCCTTATCTAGGAATACCTCTTACAGTTTTGGTTTTTTTTCAAATAAACCAGGCAGCAAGGCAATATTGATGGCACTGATACATGCCTGAGTACACATATTCTTAATAAATAGATTGGACAAAGAAGTGGAAAGTTCCTAATTTACTTAAACATTTACACCTTCTTTGTGTCTTAATGAAAGCAATTAAAGAAAGTGAAGTCAGGGTCAAATAAGCCAGCTTATTAAACTGGAATAAGCATGTTAATGAATAATAATTACTTTTACAGGTGTCCTGAAGGTTCCTTGCTTCGTTCACTGGCCAAGCTTCCAGATTAATGATTGACACTATTCTCTTGTTTTTTCAGTACTTTCAAACCTCATGTTGGCACAGGATTACCAATATACTGTACTGAGTTGTCCCATTCATGAATAATAATGATCAGATTTTTTCCCTCCATACTTGATACAAAACCTTCAGCGCTAGCCAAATCCCCTGTGTTTTGTGGCTATCAAAGGTGGCGTGTCAGGGTGAGAAAACCACTGTGTGTACACGGTAGGAATTGACAGTTTGGGGACTATGGCATTGAGAATTGCACTTACGAAAATAACAATGTACTTCTTATGACAAATATGCATTTAGACTGTAAACTTGTTAAAGCAGATGTTTACTTTTTATTCTTTATTCACATAATATTTACTACCTAATCTAGTCCTAGTTCCTGGATTTAGGGTCTTTAGTGCTGCTGCCAACATAAACAATCCAATCACAGAAGTAGTGAAAGCTGCCCCGAGACTGGAAGTCTTCTCTCTAAGCAAGAGACTTTTTTGACCACATGGTTTGAGGAAGGAGGCATTGAGAATTCATGAGACACTGCTTGATCTGGTCAAGAAATCTATGCTACAAATGATTTTTGAGTTACTTATGCAAGCAAACATAAAACCACACAAAGGCAGCTGGGAGGCAGTAATTTTATCCAAGCAATGAATCTATTATCACTGCCAAAAACTTCACATGAATGACAGGTGTCACCAGACAGATCAGAAATGCTTGTTTCAGCACTTCCCGGTTAAAACGGACATCATCTCCTTAAAATGAAAGAGGAAGAAAAAGCAAACCGTTCCTCAAACCTCAAATATTTTTTTCCAGCTGACACCAGCTTTGATGGTGACAAACAGAACTGGGCAGCATGGTGTTCCCTCAAACAACAGAGCGTAGGGATGGGATGGACTCATACTGGATGAGATGCCCTTGGGTCCCCACTCCCTGAGCTTCTCACGCTCGGGATGCTTGCCCTAGACACTGACAATCTGGGAGTCCATAAAGTACATCACACAGAACTTGTGTGTGATGTTGAACTTAGAGGATACTTTACATGGAAGGCTGCACCTTACAGCTTCTCCTCCACTCTCCTAAAAAAAAACCCCCACAACAATTTCCCCGTGATTTTTGTGCTTGCAGAAGACAAAATGGTATCTTTACAACCTGCAGCACTGAAACCTTTTGCCAACAACAAATAACATCATGTCTGTTTACCCAGGAAAAACAACTCGGAAGTGAAATCATTCCATCTTTCCTTAAGTTCCTCTGCTGCTCACAGTTAGTTCCAAGGTCATGAAAAATCTATTATGACTAAGGGCAGTAACTAATTAAAAGAAAAACCAAAACAAAAAAACCCCCTATGAATTTTCAGCTAATAGTTCTATTTCTGGAATACTCCAGTGCCTCTGCTGACTACAGGCTCTACCACCAACCTCCCTCTTTTTTTTAAATAAACATTTAGCTGTGCCAAGCCCCCCCTTTGTTTCATATATTTTAGATAAAATTCTCCTGCCAAAGCAACAGAACGATGCTGTGATGAAAGCCACTGTCAGACGCATATAAAATCTCAATAAGCTCATCAATAAAATGGCTGCTTAGCTCCTATCCTAGGAGGAAAGTTTTAAGATGCTGATGGATGACTTTGTTGAGGATGATTAAAACAATGAAATAAATCTGGTGCTCGCAGGAGTGCAGGGCGGATTCAGGGAAGACAGAGACGCATGCACCATGCGGTTTGCTCCTGTCTGCCTTGCAGGGTTATAGCCAGCCAAGCAGACGCAGGGTCTGTGCAAAATATACGGCCACCGTGGCTCTGCTTTCCATGCCTCACACTCCCTCATCCTTCACTTGCAAACGTTTGGACTCGACCCTGTGGCCAGGTATATTCTTCTCCCCCAAACACAGATAAGAAGAACATACATCAGACTGCAAGTAAGAGCACCTCTTGCCTACATCACTATAGGTACACAACCTTTTTCTTTAGCATGCCGTAGTCTAATTCTCCCTCTCCCATCTTCCTTGACTCCTTCTCCACGCTTTCTTCCTCTTCATTCTGCTCTCTCATGTTTTCCTCATTCGCGTATCTTCCATCTCCTTTCCTTAAATCACTGAAGCACTATTTGAACTAAGATGTTGGCAGAATTAAAGATCAGCTTAGATGATCGAGAAATATCATTATAATTGCTTCAAGCAATTATAATTGCTTACCGGACCAGTGTACCAAATCAAATTTATCAGGAAAGGAAACAATGTTACTTTGTTCCATATAGCCAAGGTATCCCAGACTTTTTCTGAGTTATCTTCCAAACAAAGGAATGATAAGCTTTTTGTTGAAACATTTCACATTTCAATGATTATACTAGAAAAAGCACCTGCATTTTCACTGCAGCACCAGAAGAGATGCGTTTACTCTCTCTACAAGTCTGCATGTTTACAAACACAGACGTAACAAGGGCTAGCTCACTCTGTTTTACTCATTTATGAAATTATTCTAGACAGAGGTGAGGAAAAGAAAAAAAGCAAGCTTTTCCTTTGAGTTTTTTTTCCCTTCCTTATTACAGTTTTTCAAAACCTCTATATACCAGCACATTCCTGTGATACAATAATATTTTGTTTTCTTTTATCGTTCCAGTGCATATAATTTTTATCACAGTTTGGCACAGCTTTGCTCTGTGCCTCCGCTAATAGGTATAGTCCATACTAGTGGGAAAATGGCCAGTGACAGAATTCAAGCTGCAAACCTGATAGCTACAGACCTGTCTCAATCCCATCAGCGCTCTCAAAGCTCACAGAGAAAATACATAGACTGCACACCTGTTTCTGGTTAAACAAAGAAAATTGGATTTTTATCAGTTTGACTCTCACCTTTTACATAGCACTGTTTTGTCAAGAGCCACTAATGAAAGAACTTAGCAGCAGATAAAGGACATAGAGTTTTGACTGAATTCATAGATTTATCTAAAACATTTTCCACCAAGAATTATATTACATTCTTTTCAGAGCTGAAATAGGATTACAAAGCATGGAAATGGATGTCTTAAAATAGGTATCTATATTATTGCATATGACTGAGCGTCTTCATTAATAATGATGTCTCTGAAGATTTCGGTTTTGCACATAGTCTTGGTGAAAGTTTAAATATACTGACTGTAATCCATATTAATTTTGGCTGGCATTTTGAATGGATGCCCTAGGAAAGAATGGAGGGGTTTAGCAGTTTGTACACTAATATATAACCCAAGAGTTAACATGTTAATTTCCTTTTTTGTCCACGTCTTGTGTGTGCATGACCATGGACACGGTACTTGCTCCACCAGCGTTCTTCTCCAACACTCTTCTATGTGTTACAGAGGCACCGTGTGGCTGAACTGTGTTGGAGATGGTTGGGCTGACCACATACTGTGCTCGTGGAGGTCTGTATAAAGACTTAAAATAGACAAAGCTAGCTGCATGATGCTGCAGCTTGAAGACCTGGAGGTCTTTCTGAAAAGTCCACCTAACATTTCAGAGGTACCAGATGAATGAAAGAAACTTCTGAAAAATTGAAAAGAAGTTCTGAATCAACACACAGCTTTTAACTGTCCTCTGAGACCATTAGAAGAATGAGTAAAAAAAAAAGAGGATGAAAACGAGAGTTCCAATAGCAAAGCAGTAGAAGAAGCTCTCCCCATAAAACTGGAGATGCGAACTCAAGTCCTTTCCCAGAGCCACACGTAAGGCTACCCTGGGCAATGCAGCTGCCAGCAGATACCTTTCCGTTCAGCTGAGGAGTCAGAGCTGAATAAAAAACATGCTAACCACATCATTTCTTTGTGCACATGAACTGCAGGAAACTTGTGTGCCTCAAGCGCACTCGCCAGATGGGATAATTAGGCTCAGACAGATCACTGACCTTCCTAATAAAAATACCCCAGAAATGGAGGTTGACTGAATAAATCTGTGTCATGTTATCAAACTCCCAAACAATCCATGGAAACACATCTATACTGACTCATCCAGCAGCTTGGCATTCCTGTGGGTGCATCTTGTGAGGGCTGAAATCATTGGGTTTTGGGTATTCTTAAGTATTTCTTGAATTTTCTTTATGGAAAACAGGCACTGAGAGTTCACTGCTGGGAACTACTCAGCTGTCTTTCTATGAAAATGATGAAAGCACATATATATGCATTTATGCTAAGCTATTCTCTCTAATTATCACTGAGGCTGGTTTGTCACACTAAAACAATTTTGGGGAAGTCAAGGCTTTGAGACAGCACAAAATGCAAATGCCATTTCACCTTCCATAAATGGAAGGCATGACACCCATTTGAATAACACTATTTTATCTGGAATTATAAAGGTAAATATAATCAAATAATCTTATGTTTTAAAACAAGTTCATTATTTTAGAGTTACAAAGGCCACATGAGACACCATGCTCTCCCTGATATCAAGGAGGTTTCCTTTCTTTCCCCATCACATCTATTTCTCCTTCCTCGATGAGTACCACAATGTTCAAACCCACATTGATGAATAATCACATTCACACGAGGCTACTCTGTTATTTTTCAGGCATTGTCCTATAATTCTTTTCCTTGCCAATATGCCCTAAACCAGGAAAGGTTAGACACAGTGCCAATTACTGCTAAGCGCAATCTGCTACGAACAAAGTATGCGCCACAAACCCCAAAGACAAGCAGCTCTGGAAGTTCACAGGCAGAAGACGACACCAACTCCTCAAGAGCCCCATCGCTCCCATGGAGATTAGGGCTGGCTCAGTGAGCTGCAGCGACTGGCAGCATCTTTTCCTGTATCCCCGTGGCCTGGCATTCTCAGGCAGCCAGAAATTTAGTTTATCCAGAAGCTTTCTATGAGCACAGCCTACGAACACGTTACGTACCCCAACACAGACATGCAGCTCCACTTGGCCATACACCGGACGTTCTTGCATGAACAGATCCATCTTGCTGTTTGAGACTTTTATCTATATACATCACTTCCACAAGGAAAAATTGGGCATCAAAAGCTAGTCCTTATTTTAACAAAACACATATATTCCAAAAATCAAAATAAATAAATACTCAAATTCAACTTGCAGCAAGTTCTGCCTATTACATACAGTTCTTCTTTGCCTGGGATATTCAAAGGTGATTGAAGGGACCTATGCCAAAGAGCCAGGGCTTTGGTGAGGAAGTTTTATGTCTCCGACTCCACACAAGATGCACTCACACATGTGGACACCACCTCCTATACAATCAGCTGCCAACGTGCAAAAAACAGCAAATCACAACAGAATTGTAACAGTATCTGTGTATCTAACTTCTGCTCCCAACCCCCGGCTGAAAATGATTTAACAGCTATTCAGTTGGAATTCTGCTCATGAACTAACCCACAAATTTAAAAAGGAACACAGATTTTTAATTATAAAGCAGGCAAATAAGCAGGGATGGAAAACAAGAGATAACGGATCAAATCATCTTGGCATTGATCTGGAGGTAAATCAGCAGTCACTTCATCAAATCAAGAGAGGTTACAAGAATGTATGAAACGACTCAACCCAACTATTTAAGCTCAGTATTTTACTCATATCATGCAAGTCCCACCTGTGCCACAACCACCCACAGCCTGAATTTACAGACAATCCATTACACGGTAAAAAGAGATTTGACCTTAAAATTACTTTAACACTGACATCTAGTGACAACAGGTGGGAATTTACCTTTTTATGGAGCTGCCCAGTTGGGAACGCATCATCGGGCCACTCTAATTACAGAGCTTGCTCTTGCATCTCCAATCCATAGCTACCACCACCGCAAGGAGCATGCAGCCAAGGAGGGACCTCCAGCTCCTGTGTATTAGTTACAGTCATGGGTGAATTATGGGTGATGCACTATGGCCTGTAGAAATTTTATGATTAAATCCAAACCTCTCTTTTCACTTATTAAAAGGAAGAAAAGGCAACAAAAAGGAAATACAAACACTAGATTTCAAGCCTTGTAACTGTAACAAATGTATTACAGCATAAGCTAGGCACAACTAATGACATGACAACTGCCCACATCTTCAGGCAGCCAATCAAAACGTCATCTTTCATCTCAGGGACTGTAACACCAAGGCAACCTCTTCTCCTCTCATGTTCTGTAGCAAAAGTAGCCTTGCAGCTCTTGGTACAGTACTCCTGCAGCTTTCTCTGCAAAACGAGGGTGTGATGGTCTGTACGCCCACAGGAGCAGGTATTTCGCCCATGCATCCATTTCAATATAGTCCAGGTGGAAGGATGAGTATGTTACAGCAAGTTGCCAATCACCTTGTCTCAAGAAAGCGGTGAGGAAGCTACAGATGCCACTCCAGTACATAGCCCACCTTGCTGTCTTTGCATGTAGAACCATAGAATAGTTTGGGTTGGAAGGGACCTTTAAATGTGATCTAGTCTAACCCCCCTGCAATGAGCACGGACATCTTCAACTAGATCAGGTTGCTCAGAGCCCCGTCCAGCCTGACCTTGAACACTTCCAATGATGGGGCATCCACAACTTCTCTGGGCAACCTGTTCCAGTGTTTCACCACCCTCAGCGTAAAAAATTTCTTCCTTATATCTAGCCTAAATCTACCCTCTTTGAGATTAAAACCATTACCCCTTGTTCTATCGCTACAGGCCCTACTAAAAAGTTTGTCCCCAATGTCTGGGAGGTGAAGTAAGAGGGTGATGGCCATGGCCCACTGCAGGGAGGCGTTTCGAGAGGGAGTTTCAAAAGTGGGAAGTGCTTTCACTACGCATGGTGTCTGATGACCTCTGTAGCATATGTATATATACATATGTGTATACACACACATGTATAAAGAACATGCTTAGTCAGGAGGCTAGAAATCTGCCAGCTGGACCTCAAAGGGTGAGAACCACCTTTAGAGCTGATCCCAGCTTGGGGTAAATACGAGTGGGTTTTATGTCTTCTGAATCGATAAAGTTCCCTTTTGCATTGTCCAGATGTTGTAATCCACGTATTTCATTTACACTAACATGACTTGTGTCAGGGGAGATTTTCACTTTCTGTCAACTATCCATCCTGAATATTTGTTTCTGGTAGCAATCCTTAAAACCAGAGTCCAGGAAACTTCTCCTGCTCTCCCCAAAACTTGCTTCAAGGACTGTAAAGGTTTCCAGACTGCTCCTCCACTTAGCTGATACCACAGGGATTTTTCATGGAAGCATCTTCTGGTGCACCGCCATAGCCAGGTGACTGCACAGACAGCAGCACAGCCAGGGGGAGAGCACCAGGGCCCTGAGGGAGCATGCACCACAACAGACCTCAGAGCCAAAGCCAAATCAGTCATACCTAGGGACAAATACAAACCCATGTATTTCAAGATCATTGACTTGACTCTCCAGTCATTTTGACTGGAACAATCAGCTGTCAAAACAAAATTAAGACTGAAGATTAAACACTCGACTGATGTGAAATTAGGAAGTCTCTCATACTGGCAAATACATCACGTGCTTGTAATGAAAACTGCACAACGGATAAAACTTCTCTGCTGAATGAGCTGCCAGCAAGAAAAATCAAGGAAGTGGTTATTTTTCAGCACCGCAGGCATATAAATGGTGCACTTGATAAACGCCTGCTTGACAGCAGGCCAGGCAGCCTTTGGCAACACACCTGGACCTTGCTTCCCCCAACACTTGGACCTGAGCATTCTTCCATGTTTTAGCAGCTTACCTAATCACAGCAAAACACGACAGCCACGGGAGAAGGAAAACATACCTTATTTAAACACACTGAAATCAAAACCCAACCTGCAGATTTAATGTTTAGGCTACAAACTAGGTAATGAGACTTCCTCACACATTCCAGCTGTACGTATGAGTGCTTAGGGATGTACATGTACAAATAGATTTAAGTATCTATGGAAAAAGAGAGAGAGAGAGATACACTAAATAATGGATGCAGAATTGCCTAAGTTTTCATAATCATTACCTGGCTTGGACCTCAGCATCAGTATGAACTGGTCTTAAAAACAATCATTCACTCATGTTAGTGGCTGCCAACCCCCCATCTAATCCCTTCATTAGCAATGTATCAGGTTAGCAAGCTGCCATAGAAGGAAAATAATTAGCTTTCCATTGTGGTGTGGCACATTCACTATCACATTGACATAACAAATAACTCCATAAACTGCTATAATTTATTTGCTTCGGAGCCTTTTTTTTTCCTTAATTAGCCCTTCAGTAGATTGTATTAAACTCACACGAACTAGAACTATAGAGAGTCCTTTGACCAATCTCAGAAGTCTTAGACAGTATGAATAGCTATTACACAAGCAATTTATGGGTGACCTACCTTTAGGTCATTTAAATAAAGCTTGACAGAATAGCTGAAAGCAGACCCTGCCAAAAGGCATCTTCATTAGGTCTCTTCTCCATCATCTGCACGTACTGAGTAACGTGCTGTCGTGTCCCAGCACACACCACAATGGTTGTGCAATGGTTGTGTGGGAAAAGGATTGCTGCTGTTTTAAAGATCTCTTAATTAGGTCTGTCTTATTGCCTTAACAAGAAGGTACATGTACTTCCAGGATGGGTTTGGCTGAGCTAAAGTCAAGCTAGCCTAACCATTTTTCTGCGAAGTGCTTTAAAAAGAGGAAGTTCAAGAAAGAAAGTCTAAGATGTGGACAGCAGGAAACAATAATGTTACATTTCTGCTTATGTGAAAATGAACTCCTGTAAGCAGGTTTCTACTACACTCTATGGCATGTTGCTCCAAGCAGTTTCACTGTAGCTAGGTTAAGGTATTTTATTCCTTCTATCAAAGATACCTTTATTATAAAGATATCTTTATTTTAATCCTAGGAAACTGTGTATCAGCATTATCTTCTGCAGTGTGTTCATTGGTTAATTACATGGTGCATTAAAGACTTTATTATGTACAATGCCTTTTGATTTTCTTGCTTCTCCCTTGACTTTGTACTGTGAGCACAAGCAAGATTTTCATTGGTACTATCCCTCTCCCCCACTACCACTCTTTATCATGTGATTTTTAATTCATGTGGTATCACTACTAGAGACCTCATCTATTCTCACAGGGGAATATTCAGCTTTCTTGCTGCTCTTCTCTGTATTTCTGCAACCTCTTCTTGCTGAGAGCTCAACAAACACGGAAGATTACACAAATCAGGTGGGAGGAACCAGTCTTTATATAATAGCATACTTCTAATAAATGCAAGCCTTCTTTAATGAAGCCTGACAGATGTTTACATACAGCATTTCACATTGATACTTAACTAAAACCATTCGGCAGAAATCTTAACAAGAGGTCATCAGAATATCCAAGCAATTTCTTTCACTACCTGACATATGGTTTTGCTGAATTTAATTAACCATTGTGCTGTCTTGTTACTTGGCTTCATAAGATACCATGAACAGTCACTACTCCTTCTTTCTCTTCTGTCTTCAATAGGACTCACTAACTGCGTACCTCCTTCAAAACTGCCCAGCTTAACCAGTGATTTCCCTTTTGAACTCAAAATGTTTGAGAGGGTTTGAGATCATGCTATCACAAAGGAATAAGAACTATTTTGGAGCATAAGAAGTAATACCTTTACTTTTTATGGGAAAAGCAATTAACACACACTCTTGTGGAACTACCTTTGAGAAGGGAGATAACATTGCGAGCAAGTATTTCAAACACAAGAGGCCCAAAAGCAATTGCTTGGATATAGATCTTCTTTATTCAATGCTATTCACCAAATAGTATTTTGAGTCCTGTTACAATGCATTGTTTGTTCTTTTCTTCTTGCTACTGCTCCATCTGATCAATTCCATTGGAAAAGAAAAAAGATTAAATCACATGTTGGGTGAGCACGCAGTGAAGATAACTTATCTTTTCCATGGGTGATAAACAGTGTGTGACTTGCTGCTTGCAAGTACTTCAAAGAAAGGCGGTCAGTAACCAGTGTGCAATAGCAATGTGTTGCAATGTGAGAAGAAATGATGCAGGAGAAAAACACTCATCATCTACAAGACTGTAAGGTAAGTTGGATTTATGTGTACAACTTTTTAATAAGCCCCCCCATCCAAGGGCTACCGGCACAGAAACACGCAAATAGAGCTGAAGACTCAGCAAAAGAACGAGGCATTTAGAAGAAAATTATGTTTTCCAGCAGGAAGTCACTCCTCTAATGAAAATTTAACTACCACCAGTGTAGGCAGCAAAAAAAACCCCCAAACCAAAAACCACATTAGAGGGTTTTCCTAAATGAAAAGAGCAATCAAAATTTTTGGTTGCCTATCAGCTTTGGAATGCTAATCATTATGGTAACTGTGCTGGTGAAGGTAAGGAATTACTGAAAAACTGGTTTGTTTGGGTTTTTTTTTTTTTTTTTTTTTAAATCAGTGCTATACAGCTGAACATGCTCAAGGAAGCAAAACTGCATGGATAATTACACCCATGGAAGCAATCCAAAGGTTCATGAAGTAAAAGCTGCTTCCAACTTAAAGATCAAGGTTTTAAATTAGGAAAGCACTTGAGTCTCCAGCTGATAAAGATGTTTGACCTGCTGGGCAAAGGTAATCGTCAGGGACTTAATTCAGGACTCTCACAGCACACAGCATAGGGGAGTTACCCAGTGCAGTAGTTTGAAACAGTAAGACGCTATTTAGAGCAACAGGAAAAACAAGCACTGCAATTTTACAAATATTAGTAAAAAATACCAGAGGCTTTTAGCCTCTCCCCTAAGAACCCATTGCTCCTCTTCCTTCAGAACCCTTTTCCAAACACAGGCAGAGGCGTACAAGTCAGCCCCTGGTCAAACTGATGTCAGGAAAGAAAAGAGGTTTTGCTGTTCTTCATCAGATCCGTACTTCATTTATAAATACAGTTCAAACAGGACTGAAAGAAAACTTCTGAGATTGCTGTCATGCTCATGTAAGACCTAAGACATATGCCAAAGAATGAGGAGTTACAGGGAGTTAAGGCAGACCACGCATTAGCAATCCTGCACTGCGTGGAAAGGCCATCACGGTTGCAAAGCACAAACCATAGAAGAGCAAAGTGTTAAGAAATGAAGTTTAACAAAACCGGCCAATTCCCTGCTTCCATCAATCAGTAAGTCACCTAGATCAATTCACATCTTCCTTAATGCCTAAACCTTAACTTCCTGTGAAAATAAGCAGAGAAAATTACACTGCACTTAGAAGTAAAAGGTGATTTTGAATATATCATTTATCATCAGAAGGATGTACTGCCAATATACTAACATACCATAATACTTTAATATAAGCCTCCATCTTCCCTCAAAGCCAAGCAAACTCTTGGATGCCTCATTTAACACAATGAAATACCAATGAAAAAACCCAAAAGAATATAAAGCAAAACACACAAGGTATGTATCTTTCTTCATTGCTCCTTTTAATCACACTGCAAAATACTAATCAGCCATGTAGTCCTATTACTGTATCGCTGTAGCACCTAGCTAGTAAATCGTTTCTATTTACAAACAGGATTATCTGCAAAGAATAGAACCGAGAGCTCACGTGGACAGTGACAGTGGCTCAGCTAAGATCGGGTAATGCAGTAACCTATGGTAACTCAATCTGGAGCAAGACAGGGTTTCAGAATCTAAGAGCTCATATTTTAATCAAATAGTATAGTGTTCTACTGATAGGGAATGTTATTCCAAGGATACAGCATACAGAGAGATGCACATAAGTATTTCAGACCTTGGAATCGTACATGCACCACAAATCTTTGCCACAATTTCAATTAGTGACACATACAAAACTAAAATAGACATCCAATAACAGAATAGAGGAAGCAAAGTTAACACTGGGAGTACTTTCCCTAATGAACAGCATAAAGAACAAGACTGGACATAGGAAGAACTTCAACTCCCTTAATGTTAGTTTTCTGAACCTTCTTCGAACAGCAAAGAACAAACGGTGGGGGCAGTGTGTGGAAGAGGAAGGGGGCAGAATGTGAGCTCCAGGATTTTATTTTTTTTATTAACATCTTACCTATCTCCATATATGTGTGTAAATAAAACCGCAATACAAACTCAGAAAATTCTTGTATGAAGAACTTAAAAAAACAAAACAAACAAACAAAAACCCAAAGCAACTGATGACTTCATTTTGAAGAGCCCAGATTAGCCGTTTCACTAGAAAACAAGCAAATCCCCAAATGCATCTGTATGTAAAAGAGAAGCTGTCAGCGAAGACAGATCAAGCAATAGCACACTGTTTACTCCAATAACCTGGTGCATATTAGCACAAAGGCACTTTCCTGTCTGAAGCAGCATCCAGGACTACACAGGATGGTAGATACATGGAACTGCCATGGCGAGCAGCATAAGGTACATCAGACCTCTCTTTTTTTAAAAAAAAAAAAAACAAAACAAAACATGAAAATTGCCAGAAAAGTTATTCTTCTCCTCCCATCCAAGGATTTCAGGGTTTCTTTTTTTCTATCAGCACAGAGAGCATTTTCATCTTTCTGCTCCTGGAGCTGAAGCAAAACATCTTTTAAGAACCCAGGAACTGCGATACACTGCAGTTCTGACTCCACCACGAGGAGCTGGCAGCAAGTTTCCCACACTCACCTGGGACTGTCACTGCTAAACAACTGTTTGGGGCACATCATCATCGACTTTTGCTTCAGCCCACAGTAAAGTGACACCCCCTGCAAGCAGTTGCCATGAAAGTGACTGACACAGCAGAATTTAGCTGTGATATATGAGTTAAGCCTGGATTATCAGATAAGAGGAGAAAAACTGACTGCCGAAGAAACGCTTCTCAGGCTCACTGTAGCAGCCTGTAATGAGAAAATATTGCAAAGTGAGTTCTGGAAAGCTTATAGGATACACTCCTTTTACATTTTAAAAGGCTCTTCTACATCCTCCTACTTAAGTATAAAGTACTACTTTAAATACCAAACACTAGTATAACTTCTGATTGTCCTCATGGTCTGCACAAAAAGACAGGATGCTATACACCCAGGGACACTTACTGCTGCCTTTTGACAGCAGAACTCCCAACTGAAAGCATTTGGGTTTCTTGGTGAAAAAAAATAAAAAATATATAGACACAATATGTATATCCAATAAATACATATACACTATATAAATAGATTTGTCCTGGTAACCGATTTAGGCTCAGTATAACTGGATACTTTTGCCCTGTCTTCAGACAGATCCTTCTCATCTTCTGACAGCTTTCTATCATTAGGAAAAAAAATCATATACTCTGGAAGTCAACATCGGGTTCATGAAAGGCAGGTCCTGATTGACCAACCTGATCTCCTTCTGTGACCAGGTGACCCGCCTAGTGGATGAGGGAAAGGCTGTGGATGTGGTCT
>NW_008795693.1:281213-295846 GCF_000699145.1 Aptenodytes forsteri | reverse complement strand
TTTAGTGGGCATGGTGGTGTTGGGTTGATGGTTGGACTCGATCTTAGAGGTCTTTTCCAACCTCTGAGATTCTATGATAACTTGTACCCTAAATAAAAACCCTTAGAGGAAATAACACCTACCACTATAGCCAGCCCCCAACATAAGAATACCAAGTCAACACTGGATCCTGTATGCGTGTGCATGCACGCACAGGTATGTGAGTTGGAAACGACAAGGACCATGTGGTTTTGGTGTAAGTTTTTGCTCAGCCCAGTTTGCAGTGGTAATCCATGCACATTTAAACAGGTTCTGATCTAAGTGGAAAAAACGGCACAAGAAGAAAATTCTGTGATTTCTGCACAGGAAGCACACATAACTTGTGCAGCCACCAACTTTCCCAGAGTCGAGAGAGAAAATGAGAGAGGTGAGCAGAGAGATGAAATGGGGTTAAAAGGAATTCCTTGAATTAAGACGACACGGACTGAACTTCCTCTTGACTTCATCAACAGCAGAAACCAACAACAAAAACTACTGCAACTAGTTTACCGACTTCACCTACCAGATTTGGAAGCCACTTCAAATGCCCAACACAGCCAAAAAGAAGCAAGTCTGGTATTTTTTTGTTTTCAATAAATAGCTGCCAAAATATCTGCTACAGTTTTTCAACCTACCTGCATATTCACTAGGCAATTTTAATCAGCTTAGGGACATGGTTTAGTGGGCATGGTGGGGTTGGGTTGATGGGTGGACTCGATCTTTGAGGTCTTTTCCAACCTCAATGATTCTATGATAACTTGTACCCTAAATAAAAACCCTTAGAGGAAATAACACCTACCACTACTTAGCCAGCCCAACATAAGAATACCAAGTCAACACTGGATCCTGTATGCGTGTGCATGCACGCACAGGTATGTGAGTTGGAAACGACAAGGACCATGTGGTTTTGGTGTAAGTTTTTGCTCAGCCCAGTTTGCAGTGGTAATCCATGCACATTTAAACAGGTTCTGATCTAAGTGGAAAAAACGGCACAAGAAGAAAATTCTGTGATTTCTGCACAGGAAGCACACATAACTTGTGCAGCCACCAACTTTCCCAGAGTCGAGAGAGAAAATGAGAGAGGTGAGCAGAGAGATGAAATGGGGTTAAAAGGAATTCCTTGAATTAAGACGACACGGACTGAACTTCCTCTTGACTTCATCAACAGCAGAAACCAACAACAAAAACTACTGCAACTAGTTTACCGACTTCACCTACCAGATTTGGAAGCCACTTCAAATGCCCAACACAGCCAAAAAGAAGCAAGTCTGGTATTTTTTTGTTTTCAATAAATAGCTGCCAAAATATCTGCTACAGTTTTTCAACCTACCTGCATATTCACTAGGCAATTTTAATCACATACAGCTGTTCATGTAACTTTAATGGTGTTTTTCCCCAAAAATATTAATTCCCCGTAAAAGATTAATATTACTTGGTTAACAGTCCCATATTATAAATCATTTTGTCAAATACAGCCTATTAAAGCGGGAATTTTGTGCAGAAGTTTTTGCTAAGCGACTCACGCACACAGAAACATGGAACAAATACTACCCTGCATACACAAACATTCACATGCCTGAACTAATGAACACATCAGAAGGGAACAAATCACATTGCTGCATACAGCATGGGTGGAACTGGGATTAGTTATCAGTCCTGTTATACCAACAGTCGCAGAAGGGGAGGGCAGCTCTGCCAGCCTTTATCAGGATTTTGTCCCCCTTGAGAGCTCCTTCGCACAGACGGAGGTCCCCACCTGCCATTCAGAGGCACTCTCAGGTCACCCCATGCTTAAACATTGTAATTGTACATAAAGGTACTAAAGCAAGTTTCAGTGAGTCAACCTCACAGTATGGGTATACAAAACCATGACCATTTACCCTCTCTGGCCACATCATATTAGACCTGCACCTTACTAACGGCAACCATTTCAACCACATGATGCATACATTTCAACTGTAACTATGAACCCAATTATGAAATGAGGTCCTGACTCGTCCCACCTAAGGTGCCTGAAATGACTACATCCAGAGTAAAGTCTCCCTACTGCACAGCCAGCGATAACAGACAAGACATCTCCTGTGGATGTTACAGCCCTGAGAACACATGTGACTCCCTGGGCATCAGCGCTTATATTTTTGGCTGCGCAGTTACGAGCCTTCGCTGACAGGAGAAGCTCAGCTCTCCCTGCTGCAGACACAGAAACAACACTGACGCACAGACAGAAAAGTGCTAGGAAGGCACCAGGATCAGCTTCATCTTATCTGGGGCAATCTTTCAGCCATATAATGAAATAAAAATCTCCCGGGGACCTTAGAACAAAATGTTTTTTGGTCTAGCAGCCACGCCTCCCCCTCCAGTCTCCATGTGGGCTGCAGGTTTAATCTCATCCTCCTGCAAAGACACCGGCAGGAGCAGGGCCACCCTTAACTCCATCAACTGCTCCATGGCTGCATGCTTCAGGCAAAGTGGCATTCAGCGGTGTATGCCTATTAGGGCTCTAATACTGGACACAGAAGTGGAACAGACAACCAAGGTAATTTAATCTAGCAAGGTAATTCACTTTCAGTATTACACCCCACCCCCTCCCACTGCCCCAAATGAATCAGTGACAAGTGCCCAGCCTTTTCCTAATGGAAAGGGAATTGTATGCCGATTATCTTTACCCTTCACTCCATACGAACTATAGAAGTGTCTGTAGCCAATTCTGAGCTTATTGATATCGCTGTGAACAGGGACGGCTTCCACAGAAGTAACTACGTTGCTAGTACTGTAAAGCAGGATGGAGATCCGAACTGGGCACCTGTTACTTAATGCAACTCTCTGAAGTCAGGTTTAACTTTCCAGATGTTTTTTCTTGTTACTGCTGCTGTTGGTTACCGAAAGCGTGAAGCTCAACACGTCAGCCCACACCAGAAGAAAGCCTCTCTTCCATTCCCCTCTGTCCCCAACCTGCTTCCTTGCAGGGCGTGTATGTAAGATAAACACAAAACAGCTCCCTTAGCTGTAGTGACTTGAGACATAAAAAGCAGGAAAATTCCCCTCACCCCAGGATTTTCTCAGTGAGGTGCCACCTTTTATCCCTTCTACAGACTACTTTTCAGAGCAGATACTTCTTTAAAGTACTCCCTGTCCCTGCCCACAAAGAAGAAAATAACATCTCCAGCTATAGAAGTATCTAGGCTCCTTCTTGAAAGTCGGGATGTGATATAGAAGATTATTAAATCCTACACAAAGACCATTCTTCACTCTTCAAGTTTTCCATTCACTACTTCTTACATTCACAGTAAGTCTGTACCTATACTTGCGCGCAGTTCTGTAAGCCCGATGGGCAGTTACCTATCCGTCCCTCATCTGAAGGGTTGCCAGCACTTTTGTGGAATCAGGTTGGGGAAGTCAACTACACTCGCTCTTTCCCACAAGGGGTAACGCACAGTGTCTCACACATGCCAAGAGACTGAATTCATTCATTTCTAATAACGGCAGACTTTCCTAGATCTCCTCCATAATTCTTAATCAGGCATTTGTATGTGGTCTTACCAGTGATGGATGTAGTTGCTTAGCCCTGACTCTGTTGGTTCACTGCCAGCAATCCACAGGCCAGGCAAGTTGGGAAAGTCTTATATGCTATGAAGTGCCAGGAAAGGGAATGAAATCTGAGTTGGATTTTGTGCATTTTTAACACACAAATGTTAGTAAATCTAGAGAACCCAAACTTCACCTCCCACCCCTTCTTACTCTACGGAGGGCGGGATGCAGAGCATGACAGCAGTCACCTCACTTATACGCTTTCCACGGCTCCACCTTTCCCACCACTCAGGTTTTGCGGCTGAGCTCCCTTGTACATCACCCAAGCTCTTTTGGGTCACTAACACGATGTCGTTGATGTCATTGCTGCAACGATGAACCCTGAAGCACAACGTGATGATTGTTTCCCCGACTCACATTCACAGCACGTTTGTTCCAGTAGGCTTGAAAACGAGGGGATGAGGCAGGCTAGGTTTTCCTGCTCAGTAGGTTTTTGCTCCAATCTAATTGAAAACATTCAGCAATTCACTGAAGTTCCTTGCAAACTGCACTTGTCCTATGCTTTAAAATAAGCTCTGAAAGCAAACAGCCTGATTTTTTTTTTTTTAAATGCACTCCTCAGATGGAGAGGATTCCTCAGAAATTTCTTTGTGATACTGTACTGAAGCTGCTGACCCAGAAAAGTCGAGCTTCTTCTGAACTATCCTGTTTTTGTTGTTATTGTTAATGCTTTTTTTCCTCGTCTAAAAGCTAACAAGGAAAGCCACTCTTAGTTCTCTGACATGCAGAGAAGTGACAGTACAGCTCACTGGAAACAGTCAGCTCTGGTCACCTTGGTCTGAAACTGGGTCAGGGATGCCAGCTTGTGGGCACACCCAAGGAATATGCAATTAATATTGGGGATTCAGACGCTGAGGAACAAGTCCACCGTTTTCTTGCAGGCAGAACTCGGGTAATTCAGCTTTAGCACTCAGAGAGGTAGCCTGCTCACAACTAAGGCATGTTTATGTATGATTTTTTTAAACAGGCCCCATTTCTGGGAAACATGTCAGGGGATCTATGCGAACAGCTAAGCCAAGCCCCACACTGCAGTAACACCTTAATCCAAAGGCAAGCCACTGCTCGGAGATGGCCACTGCAGTGCATTATGTTGATGCTTGTGGGAGAACGTGCACCAATGGAAAGTTCATCCAGCTCCAAACAGCGTTAACACCACTGGAGAAACTCAGTGGAAAAGACTATATAGACTTCACACATTATGCTTGTAACTCCATCTCCGATACTGAAAATAGACCTTCCCCTTTGGGGAACCGCCGCAGAGTGTGGTGCACACAAAAAGCCTGTGAGCATGTCAGAAGGCTCTTGCCATCAAACAAGTGCTAAAGGATCCTCCGGACCGACTAGCTGTCATACCACCAGCTCCCAAATTGAGCCTTTCTCACTAACTGTCCCTAAATGCCTCAAAAAATGCCTGTCCTCATCTCTAAGCAGAGTGCCCTTAAGCTGTACAGCCGAGAACAAATTCCTTCAGGGTTGTAACAACCAATTAAGGGATGTGAAGCAATTACTTTTCTGCCCATACAAATGAAACTCCTCCAATGCAATTAACTATCCCTTATCATCTACTGTTGAATTTGTGGAAAGCGTATGTTGTACACTCTCTCCTCCCCTAGCTTTTCCACAGTTTTAATCAGTTTGTTTTAGCTAATGTAATGGAACCCACCTATTCTAGAGAAATAATACATGGCTGAAAATTATCTGAATATTTTTAAATGTCTTTTTTCATTTTAAGTATAATTTCATTTGAGATTTTGCAGCTTTCATTTCTATTAATAAATTATCATTTCTTCTTTATAAATGATGAGCTAGTGTGTCATGTAATTTTTTCCTCTGAATAGACCAAGACTTTGATCTAATGCTAGCCCTTGCTGGGAGTAGAGAGACTTTCTGTCTAATTTAGTTACGAAAAATATTCAATTAAACTTGGGAGTTTAATTCATTTAGTTATGAAAATTAAATGAGCTCAATAAGGTACATTCGATTTGCCTCAGAAAAAATAAAAAAGAAGAGAAGAACCTCTGAAAGGGGAACAAATAAGAAGGGAGAACAAAAGTAACTTTTACTGCTCACATTGAAAGGTGGATAACATGAAGAGCCTGAGTTCTGTTTTGTATGCCTATATAAAACATATCCACAACGAGTTCATGCAAAATTTATATTCAGAAGCCACATGAATATCTGGTATTAACACCCTAATTGTCTCCTGGGTGACAAAAATCCCCGTAGGTCATAATCAAGTCCATCCCAGTCAAGAGAAGATCTGGCTCCGCACACTGGAAAGACATCACCCACAGAAAACTCTTCTCCATCTCCGTTTGGGGAAAAAGGAAAATATTTGAATTATTTTCCAAAACCAGAACAGAGCAACGTCGATCTCTCTGACAGAAGCCCCCTTTCTAGTTTTGCTGCCGTCACTTACCATTTTTGCAGATAGGACAGCACTGATCGGGCTCATACACTGGATCCACGCACTCCGTCTGGGGACAGGCTGAGACAGTGCACAGCACTTCACCATTGGCTTCACAGCGACACTTCTCACACGGAGAAACCTGAAACACAAATCCGGTCATCTTTTAACTCTTTCACTTAATGCCCTCCTGAAGTGTGCAATGCCTACCTTCCTATCTGCATTCTTCTTTCCTTCACCTCTTTTTCCTCCCCCTTTTAAAAAAATGCTTTTTGTGGTCTGAATAATGCAGAGTGAAGCTGGGCTCCTGCAAAATTACAGAACCGCAGCAGAAAAACCACACAGGTTCTGCTCTGAACCTGTGCCCCAAATGGGAAAGTCAAAGGGATCCTGGGAACAAGAACACTTCAGACTTTTAACACAAATAAAGCAAAAATTTCCCTACCACACTTCTAATGAACTTCCAGCAAATTACGTTCATAATTTATGAAATCTGGTTTAATTCCATTAGAGGTTCAAAAAATAATTTAGCAAAAAATATTGTATTTAAAGAAGAAAAATTTTGCTAAATGAATTATGGAAGTTCTTTTAATGGAAATCCTTATTGCAATTTTTCCAGGTTTGAAAGCTTTTTAGTAGCAGGAAGCTGCGTTTTATTGAAAATTACCATTTTCAAAGAGAAGTAAGGAAAAAAAAAATCCTTTGAATTCAGGTATTTCCCATAGGTTAATTGTATTTGAACCATTCTTGTAGTAGTTGTAACTTTCTGAAAAGAAACTGCAATTCAAAGAAAGAGGTGAAGCAAAATACAGGCCATCCTTTTTACCTACTGAAATGTTACTGTTTTGAAGAACTCTACAGAATAGGAGTACCATGAGATAATTACCTGAATGACCTACTTCAATGAAATTAATTCCAAACAAAACAGCATCAAGGCCCTATTTGGGAAAAAATGGACTTTCAAATGTCTGCATTTGCCACATGTACAATTCCAGCTGTCCTCTTCAGTGTTTCTGACCAGGCGCTGCACATTGCATCGCTGACATCCTCGTACCACACAAGGAGCTGGAGGTAGAGGGAAGCAAGGGTGCTAAAGAGCAATAAACGGTATACTGTAAATCTCATTGCTGTACTCAAAAAACCCACACTGGCATCCGTGCTCAGAGGGCAGGGTGAAAATGCAGCTGAACGTTACTACCAGTGACCCTCTAAATCCACAATCTGTGCAGGTTCTAGGTTTATTTAAGGATGAGGTCTTTTTTTATAGACCCTTTTTCATTCAGATTCCAGTTGCCAAACAACCACCCGCTGCATTTCTCCACTAAAAGCAGAGTAACCTCAAATCTAAAACGAATTATTCTTTGTGAAGAATCATCCAGGCATGTAACTTGCAGATCACCTGGTTTCTTCTCCTTATTTCTTAGGCAGCCCATCACATTTTTCCTCAAATCCATTCTCTGCTTGCTTGCCTCTCTCACATCTTTCTCACTTCCAAAGTTCAACCATGCTGACGCTTGCACAGCATCAGCTCCAACTAAATGCTCATCCATGCTTTGCCACTTCTCTTCCCACCTGCCAGGGCTGTTATTTGCTTATGCACTCACATATCTTTTCACACTGTCCCCTCTGCTTAGAAAGCCTAAGAAGGGTCTCTTGCTGTGTTACTTTCTGCTTTTATTACTATTATTTATTTCAGGCTTCCTTTGCCAGTTACTCACTTCCAGTTTTCTCCTTGCTTTACACTCTACTCAGGATAACACCACACCAGACATTTATAAAATGCTACAAGGAGGCTGACAGCCCAGTACTGCAGATTTTTATTGCAGGCCTTGGGACAAGAATTTTGTCCTGTAATTGTTTATAAACTGCCACGTTCACCTGCAGAGCTGGAGTGTCAGCAGACGAGGAGGTTTGTGATCCAGTGTTCAGAGTCGAAAGGCTCAGATATTCCAGGTAATCACTTGAACTGCATGTGACATTTTGAGTGTCAGCAAACCTGAGCTCCTAACTATCTATAAGTCAATAGTAAGAATCCTTCCCCCTGGGGTTATATCCAGAAACAATACTTACTAAGTTATGAAAACACGCTTTTTGGGAAGGATTTATTTATTTATTTTCTTTTTTAATTAATCCTACTTGATGAATGCTACTAAAACTCCATTCCAAGGATCAGGCTCAACAAGGCAAACGTATAGCTTTCAATTGGTTTCAACACTTTTTGCCATCACTTGAAAAACATGCAAATTTGCCAATGATTACAGTTCAACAAGACCAGTAACTACAACAGCAGATATTCCCTCTCCCAGGACTCCACTTAGTAGCTGTGCCATTCAACATTAGAAGTGATGTAAAAACTAGAGTATCTGATGATAATCAGGAAACAAGACAGCACACAGATGTTATTCCTAAAATCTCTCATCTGTAAAATTGAAACATATTCTAATTAAGTAGGTTGTTTACTAGAATTCCAAATTTGACGGAAGCCTAAAATTCCTTGAACAAGAAGCCATTTAATGAAGCATTGAAAATACTACTGAATGAGAAACAAAATTGATCTAATCTTTATCTAATCTAATGATGATTCAGAATAATGCATTTCAATCCTATACAGCACATACACTTGAAGACTACATCTTTCATGAACGGAGTACACTGTTAATGTGATACTGCAGTCATGAATACCCTTCCTGTAAAATAGATCATGGGATTTGAGGGGAATAACTATAGTACACCTTTAAGAAGTACTGTTGTCTGCACAACCCACCAATATGAGTAATGGTAGCAGAGTTAAGGAAGGTCTCCATGTGTTTTTTTCTGCAAAGCTCTTTTCAGGCATGTAAGTGAACCACAATGGCTGCTAAAATGGTATTAGTGTCAATGTTTATCTGTTTATCTTTGGACTAAATGGTAGTGTATTGCTTTTTATATATCATCAGTATGTAGCAGGAACTGTAGAAAAAACCCACATCCTTCTGCATCTTAATGGCAGCTTAATACTTGGAGATATAATCATCACTAGAGAGAGAGAGAGAGAGAATAAGACAGTGCGTATATATAACAACAGCTAAATAAATCAGAATGAAAAGACACATTTGGTCCTTCGTTTCCTCTCCTCTACTATAATGTAAGCGCATCACCTGCAGTGCAGTTCCTAGTGGCAGCCAATGCAACGAGCATCCCACTTGTTCCTCTGGGAAACGACCAGCCCAGCAGCACTCACGCTTAGCACATCTGACATAACTAGGCTGGACTGGAAATAATATGACCTATCAACCTCTCTCTGAAGACTAATGATACCACGTCTCTGTGGTATACAGATGAAGCTATTAACTCTACAGCAGCAGTAGTTCTGCCCATGCAAAAACTGTGGGAAGACGACGAGAGGCACAGAAGTCCTAAGTATTCACTAGGCAGCTGTAAAACCTGTAGAAAATAAAGAGTACAGATGGCAAAAAAACCCCTTCTTTAGAATTGTTTAAAGGGAATTTCATAGCAGATGTATAAATGGAGTTGCAGATGTTGTAAAAAAGCAAACACACCACTGTGTAAACAGGTAGATTTCCCACTAGCGTGGCATGAAGAAAACTGTAGCTTAGTAGGAGTAGTAGGTTTATCTGGCAACTTAGTGTAAATTGTCATAATTAAGAAGTGACAAATCATTTGCAGCCATTGAAGTTCTGGTCCAAAATAAGCTGAGCTTTCTCTTCCCCCTTTCCACATGCCAAACTTTAATTAAAAAACAAAACAAAAAAACAAATGAACAAAAAATCAGAATTAAAAAAAAAAAATCTACATTTGGTTCCTTGAGCTTTGAAAACATCCAAGTTTGAAAAAAAAAAAAATAAAAAAATCAGTCATAATCCTAAACTGATTTGCTATTGTGCTGGCATTTTTATTAGTATTTCCTTGCCACTTAGGCAACTCGGGAGAACATGAATGGGGTTAGGCTGACAAGAATAAACATATCAGCCTTATTTTACTTCTCTATGCCTTCAAAATACCACAGGTGTTTCAAAATCCATTTGGGCTTGTTAACTTCCGGATTTCCAAGTTACTCACAAATAAATACAAATTTTGGTAGCAGAAAAATTCTAAACAAAACACATGAAGCAGCAACTTTCAAAAAAAGTAGGTCTTTCCCAAACCATATTACACTTTTGAAGAAAATTTATGGTCCTTGTAAGACTACTACTTTGTAAGTCAGCTTGCATTTTCAAATCTTACGGTAAGATTGAAAAACATCTAGTAGAGCACGTGCTCAGCAATCTCCAGCTCCAGCGCAGAATTTTATCCTCACTGCATTTCACCAACTAAGGCTTCTGCTCCCAGTTCCACTCGTATGGATGCTGTGATCCCTCTGCCATCCTGCCTCAAGATACCCACAGGAGAGCAGAGTGGTGCTGATGGAAACAGCTTTGAGACCTCATCCTTCCCCCGCACCTGTGTTGTGTTTTGTGTCAACATCCATGGCCTTTTTGGAAAGAGAAAAATGTGTGCATACACACACACACAAAAGCAAAGCCTGCAGGAAGGACTGTGAACCAAAGAAGAAATGCATCAAACCTCCCATTCCCTGGCACGCTCAGCTTCTGAGTTAGCACCGGCTCCGGTCAGGGCAATTTTTTGCCATGCCAAGCCATATACGGATTTTATATAAGCAAACTTCCAAACTTGCACGCATATTTACACATCTATACATAAATGTTTGTGCAGATAACATCACTTAAAAGTTAGGAGGTCACCTTCCTTCAGTGATGTCTGGTACTCTCTGCCATAAAAAGAAGGTGCAAACAGAGAAAAATCAGATTGCTATCCATTTATAACTCCTTCCCTGACCTTAATCAAGAGATAGCATATTAGTAACCTCTATAAGACCATCAGCTTTGAACTTGTGAAATGGCCTTTGAAACCGTGTGCAATTACTTGCATTTGCAATTGCTTCCACTGAGCAGCAGCAATCTGGCTACATCTGTACCTTACCTTGCCAGACACCTCCACTGATTGCAGTGGCACGGGCAAACAGCTACATTTACAGTTTTGTGCTCACAATATTGGAACCAACGTTGAAGCCCAACTAAAATCCAATGTCCTCACACGTCAAAATAAACAGGCTGCAGCTCCACTGCCTAACTGCGTCGGTAACTTTGCTTGCGCAGCCCAAGCGGGCAAACCTTCTCACTCACGTTTCTAAAGCTGGCTAACACAAAGTAGTAAGGGAACTGATGTTTCATTACAGGAAGGCATCAACACAAGGGCTGAAGGCTGAATGGGCTTAAAAAGAAAGCTGAAAGCCAAAGTCTTTTCAGAACATTTCTGTAAACATCACCGTTCAGCACTCCCTTTTTACCAAGGCTGCCAGCCATGTTCAAATGTAACAGGGAGCACTACGGTTTTATTCTCTCACTACACACCTCAAATAAGGTATTTTAGGCTTGCTTTACAGCCATGAATACAACACCACTATATAAAGACAAAGAAATGCAACTCGTTAGAAGAGTGTGGGGGAGAAGCCTTTAAAACTTTGATACAGAGACCATGTGCAGAAACATCACTGTTTTGGCCACCCCTCAGAATTAACTTCTCTGGAAAAGGAAGGATCTCACAACCCACCTCCAAAAAGGTCACACCAACTAGCCGCTACGAAAAGTACCTTCTCCCTCTTAAAATAGAAAGCTGCCACCCTGAAGCTGAATGCAATCCTTGAGGGTGACACGGAAAAAGGGAGGATGGTATGATGCTTTCTGCCATGCTTCGAAAAATCACTGATGATGTTCTCTTTAGGCAGTAATGTGTACAAGGGGAAACACTGTGATTTATTCCAGAGAGAGTAATTCTGCTCCTTTATTTATTTGTTTATTTTTCAAGAAGTTGAAGAATGTGGAAAGACATTATGAATCGAAGTTAAGTTTCCAAGAACACACAAATACCACAGAGAGCAGAAGTGGCAACTTATTTACAGCCTTCACAAATACATTTGCTTTTTCTCCATCCTGAGAGGGGCTCGAGCTGCCAGAACCCTGAACTGGATTTCATACTCCCCTCAACATATTCAGCTCAAAAATCTCAGCTGTGTTCAGAAATGGGTTTTGAACCAGCCTGGTACCTAACAGTCATCAGCAAGCAAATTCTTAGAGCCTGCTTGCAGATCTCAGCCACAATAAAATACTAAAGGGGAAAAAGGCAAGGTAAGCAACCAGGGAATTGGCCTCAACTCCAAAACTTTTCAGTGCACTGTAATACGTTGCATTTTCAATGATAATGACCTTGCACAGTGGTGCTAAAAAGGCCCTACTCTAAAAGGATTTCCCTAAACATAAATCTTTTCAAGTCCGTTGTTTAGGTATCACTGTAATTCAGACTGCAAACCATGCTTTTATTAAAAAGAAGACCCATAATCATTCTCAGAAAGCAAACATTAGGCAACCTTGGCAGCACAGTTTAAACAGCAAAAAAGGAAGAGAGAAATGACTGTTGGCAAAAAGGTGTCATCACAGACTGATTATTAGGAATAGAAGTTAGTCCACAAAACCCTGCTTGATCCCTGCAAGGTGGAAGTTTCACAGTTAACAGTTAAATAAGGAAGCAAATGTAACGCTGGAAATTCTCATAAAATCCACATCACCCAAGAAGCATCCTTTCAAGTAGCATTTTTTACTGTAAATACCAAAGGAATTAATAAAGATCAGCCCCCTCATTTAAAAATGTTACAGTATCATAGAGCAAGAAAGGTCATGTTTAAGGGGAATATTTTACAGCACTGCAGAAGTAGTATTAACACAGAAATGAAAAGGGGAGGGGGAGACCCAGAACGCCCTCCGAGAAAGCACTTGAAGAACATAACGCCCCTTTATACGACAGAAGGACCCACAAAATGACTTTTGGCTTCAGCCCTTACCATGAACTCCTCTAGGGTCTGGTAGGTTTTCCCTCGAAACTCGCAGTAGTTCTTCCTCTCCTTGCACTGCGGGCAGCACTGCGTGGTGTCCACATGGACGCACCGAGGGTGGAGCCTGGGGCACTCGGGCTGTATGCACAGCGGGCCCTCTTCTGTGCAGAGGCAGGGGCAGGCAGAGGGGCCCGGCGCAAACTTCTCCCCGATGGCATAGACGAAGCCGCTCTCGTCCACGCAGCCTTTCCCACGGTAGTCCGGATAGGCGTACTCCTCCGGAGGCTCGGGAGTGACGCTCGCAACAGCTTCTGGGAGAGACGAATCTTCAGCCACCTGAGGTTCCTCGGGAGCAGCGTCCCTTTGCTCTTGCACTTGAATGCTCCCGGATTTACTGCTCGTCCCCTGGCTGTTCCAAGCCTGCTTTTGCTTAGTCCAAGACTCCTTGTTCGAGTAGTTCCTGTTTCCTTTGCTCTTCCAGTCCCTGCTACCCTCCTCCCTCCCGCTCCTGCCGATCTCATTCATTTTCCCCGGGCCTGTCTGGCTGTCCCTTGTAGATGTGTGATCCCTCTTTTCCTGGCTCGCCTTTATCTCCTGTTTGTCTTGAGCCTTGGCCAGTTTTTGTACAGGTATGGTGGAGCTACAGAGGGCAACCATGAGGCAGCAGGTTACGAGAAGAGAACTAGAGAGAGCTCCAATTGCCATTGCAGTAGAGCTGGGCATCACCTACTGCATCCCACAGGGGACACTGCATTCACATCGGATGGAAGCGCTTCGCAGATCCACAGTCCCTAGGAAGAGAAAGATTAGGAACACTTCAGCTTCTGCACTTCTTCCCCACCCAGCTTCTGCCCTTCTCCCCCCCCCCCCCCCATCCCGCCTCCACCGATGCAACATCTCAAACAATATGCAACCTGCCTCGGTAGTTTATGCAAAAGGCAAACAACAGCCTGCTGCTGCATCCCTCCTCCTCCTCCCCCGCTCTGCCAAGTCTTATAAATAGCAGGGCTCTGGACACGGACCGGGCATCTTTGGCTCCGTGAGAGCGCCACGCACAACTCCGGGGAGTTAGGATTTGGAAAGGCAGGTGCATGCAAAAACCAGAACATTTGGGGGATATTTTTCCTTTCAAATGACAACACGTGAAGAGGACAGACGCACGCTGAATTAAATGCACGGATCTCCCCAAAACACAGCAGAGTCCGGAACAGAAATCACCCAATTGAGTCCTATTCGCTGACTGCATGCACGATGATTTTCATTAACCTCTTATTCAGTCTGAAGTGTGCTGTTGTTTGGTTGTCGTTTCTTTTTTAAATACCCACCAGTGAGCACATTTCTGTTAAAGACAACTAAAACCAAGCACATTAAAGCGAGCAGAGCCAAACTACCTCTCTTTCGAACTACCTAAACAAGCACACACCACCTCCTTCTCCCCGTGTTTTAAAGGCAAAGCAGAGCCGTTAAGAGTTTCCGCAGCAGAGGCTCATTTAACCCACATCCTCCAGGAGTTCAGCAACGCTCCCGGCCCCCGTCCTTAAAACGCTGCACACTAAATCGGAAAAAAACAACCAAAATACGTACACTACTCCGGCCACGATAAGCAAAGGCGCTCCAGCCTCTCGGCACGGCCCCACCTCCGAGGTACCGCTCCTCAAAGCCATTTAAAAGCCTCCCTCTCTGCCCGCCCGCCCGCTTCCCCCGGCCCTCACCGGCGGCGGCACCGCGGGGCAA
>NW_008795693.1:276154-280215 GCF_000699145.1 Aptenodytes forsteri | reverse complement strand
TAAGCAGCGTTTAGTCGGGGCAGCGCAGGCTGTGCCCGGCTCTGGCTGTCCACGCTGCAGCATCAGATAACTCTAACGCTCTCCTGCTAGCCTTTTCTAGCAATGAAGTGGTACATGATTTACTAGTTGAAATACTTACGCTTTTGAATGGTCGATGGACACTTTTGCACGTAAATATAATTGCATTGTTCTTCTTTATACTTTTTGATACAGAAAAAGGGACAGAACGGTCTATTACAAAGACGATGGCTGAAATAGATACACTGTTGGGACAGAAACGCAAAAGAAAAGCTAGAGGTGCTTTTGTTCTGGAGCTGAGCCAGGGCTTGGAACCCAAAAGGTTATTTATTTATGTATTTATTTGTTTTTAAGCTGCATGAGATGACATACCAGTATAATCTTCTGTGAGTTTTGCTTTACAGATGTTCCAGGGCAGTCCCAGCTGCACTAACCCTTCTGCCGCAGTAGCTCTTTAGCAGCCTGCTGTCCCCTACTCATGGCTAGAGCTGGATTTCCCGAAGTACTTGGCACTATAACTGAAATTTTTAGGCTAGGTAAAATTTTCGGGTTTTTTTTTCATTAAAATGGTAGCACTGCAATATCAGTGCTCAGGAAAGCAATGAAAATCTGCTGAATACTAATGTTTCGCTGTTAAGTGCCTTCATGAGCGCCTCTTATTTGTGAAAACCCAGACGCTTAGACTCCTCCACAGGAGGATGCAGGTGCTAAACTCTTTTGGCTGCTGGGTTCTTGCTATAAACATCTATGAGTCCCGTCTCGTTTACAAAATTATTTCTATTGACATCATCTCATATCTCTGTCAGATATTCACCAGCTAAATAATGGTTTAATCTTCTGAAACTTTAAAATACAAGACTAAACTTCTGAAGGATGCAAAGAAGCCAAATGTTTCCGTGGGTTGCACTAGTAAAATGAAATCCCAGATTCCTATGGGGTTTCTCGACTAAGTCTCACAGAGTTAAGCTAGACCTTTCTCATGACCTGACTAATAATCATTAAGAAGTATTTGCCTTCAAATTATCATCTCATTACCTCTGAATAAAGAATTGAATCTTTGCCTTTTCTAAAAGCAGTAATTTTATGCCTTATATAGCTTAAACCCTGCCGTGGGGTGAGCAACCAGTACACCATGTCGCTAATTCTAGAAGAACAACTTGAATGACCGTCCTTACTTTGCGTTGACGAGCCTGTGAGCTTTGCTGTCAAGCAGCAGCTAGTTGTGGCTAGAGCAGGACAGAAGGAAGTAGGGGACTTGGGAAGGCAATGCTATGTCTGTGATAAAGAGGAGAGAGAAGCCAATTTATGGCTCTGACATTTTCACATGTTCACAGGTGAAACTTTGGTACAAAATCTGAGATCTTCAGCATCCAGGACTCTCTTTGTAGGAGCTCTGCCTCTCCCAGACCTAGATACATGGCACACAGATCAGCCGGGGCTAAAGGTTCAAGATACCACTGCGTAACAGGAAGGGCAAAGCCTCAGAGCACTCTCATAGCAACAAACCGCTGCTCATCCTAGCCTTCTTGGCAAAGTAAGAGGTAAATACCCTTGTTTCTTTTTCTAAAAGATTTCTTATTGGACTTCAGCCTCTGTTTATTCAGAACTGACAGCTGACTGCTTCATTAGTGTCATACTGCAATATACTATAGTCCAAAACAGCAGATATGTAAGAAACATTTGGTGTTTTCTTCAGTGTGGATTCTGAACTAGAAGAAGAGAAAAACATGAAAATCTGTTAGCGGAAGGCCGCTTTTAATAATGTCTTCAATGTGAGTTTTATACTTCTGGTATAACATATAAGGCCCTGGAGACTGAAGTCCTTCTGTTTATTCACAGGATAGACACGGCATAAAAACACAGGTCCAAGTTTCCCCACTCTGCTCTCCCCCTAGGCAATAGTAGCAAGGACAACTGTGTCTCTGGATGAGAATCAAATTCTGCATCCCGTTCAAGATGCTTTCCCTTCTGCTGGGTCTTGTCTGCGTGATGAGAACTTTGCATTAGCTAAATCAAAGCTGTCGTGCACAAAATGGTCTACGCTGGTTTTAGCTTAATTTTACTAGGAAGCAGTTGAATGGAAAACAAAAAGGAACTTGGTAGCTGAAATAAAAATGGTGCTGGTGAGGAGTGACTTCAGTTAAACTGGTGTGATGACCATCTCCATTAGACCAGGCTCAAGACAGTGAGAGTGGACATCCATGTTGCAGATAGCTGGCTATTAGTCAGAAAAACTTAATTAAACATCTACTCCTGAGATTAGGGGGACTGAAATTTTGAAAAGTATCTTTGAAGAGTGACCTTGGTGTGAATGACAAGAACCCAAATGTTGGATGTATCTTTAACGAAGTTAAAATTGGTTGTCTGCCTGGTTAATAACAATATAAAACCAAAAACTCACAGCTATGCAGACACTTCATCTGGACACATCTAAGAGCACTGAAGACACCCACTTTTAGCCTAATACATGGATAAAGTGAGGCCCGGGGTATGCACGTACTCACCCCAGTGTAGGCACGCAGCCCCCACACACCAGGGGGTCACCTAACACATGCATCCCTTCACATGATCTCATGCAGGGAGCGTGCCCCATCTTTTCTATTTTAATAAAAGAAGCATCCCCTAGTGTCCCCTGTCTTCAGTGAGAAGACGGGGAGAGAAAAGAGGAGGCAGCTCCACGAGAGCCCTGCGGAGCTGGGCAGGGCAGGGGGGCAGAAGAGGAGCCCCAGTGCAACTGGGGAGCAGGGGGGGTGTTTAGAAAACCCCACACGATAGCGAGATTGTCTTTGGTGACAGGGTGTCTGCTGAGCCCTCGGAGAGGACAGGGCATGCTCGGGGGGAACCGTGCAGCAGGAGGTGTGCGCCACATGTGCCCGTCTCAGCTCAGCAGCTCTGAAACTCTGGAAGTTGAGAGGGGAGAAAGCGTCCCCAAAGCGTGACTCCTCTGGGAAAACGGATGGTCGTGCCTTTTTATTTTGCTTTGTTTCATTATTCCTCCTGAAAGGGAGAGAGTTGTTATATGAAAGGTATTTTTTATTGTGGTGCTAAAGTGGCAGTTGTTCAGGCAGGTTCACATTGCAGCCTTCGAAAGGTAGCAATTTGTGCGATAGTATTAGTCCAGCCATATAAAATAAGGCCTTCAAATAGCAGTCACTCTGAAGACAGAAAGAGAGAGACAAAGCCAAGGTACATATTACTCTAACAAATCATCTGGATTTGAAAGGCTCGATTATAGATAAGTAGTTTAAACAACTCTTTAAAAAAAAAAAAAAAAAAAGCAAGCTCCATAACTATTTTTAAACTAGGTTAGTTTTCATCTTTTCATTTTTACTTCTTCGATTTTCTTTATGCTGCTTGTCAAAGGATACTGAACACGTACTGCTCCAGTTCTTTCTTTTTTCACTAGTCTGCTGTCTCTTTACTTGACTGATAGTAGTTACTGAAGAAGTATTATACAGGCTGTAGTTACAATCGCATCTTCATTAATTGTTTTTAAATTATCCAGTTTTTCACAGATAAGGATATGTCACAACATTATTTTTTCTGCTTTGCAGTGTAAAAATAAAAGTTAAAAAACCCCTCTGTTATTTAGAGTTTAGGATCTTCCGTACAAGGACTCCCTTTACACTTCTGTAAATAACAATTTGCATGCTGGGAAATAAATAATGATTTTTTATTTTAAATTTTGGTTATTACTTGTAATTAAAAAAAAAAATCTCTGTAGAGCAGTGGGAGATTTAAACTTTAGAAGTCATAAGTTTATGAAACATCTTTTAAAGGAGATTTTTCTGCTACTGGTTGATGTTCTAAGAACTCCCCCTTTAGCTTATGATTTCTCTCATTACTAAGCAACATGTAAGTATAATGGTGTGCTGGTTTTGGCTGGGATAGAGTTAATTTTCTTCACAGTAGCTGGTATGGGGCTCTGGTTTGGATTTGTGCTGGAAACAGTGTTGATAACACAGGGATGTTTTCGTTACTGCTGAGCAGTGCTCACACAGAGTCAAGGCCTTTTCTGCTTCCCACCCCACCCCACCAGCGAG
>NW_008795693.1:212687-276049 GCF_000699145.1 Aptenodytes forsteri | reverse complement strand
ACACCTGCCTGCCCATGGGAAGTAGTGAATGAATTCCTTGTTTTGCTTTGCTTGCGTGCGCAGCTTTTGCTTTACTTCTTAAACTGTCTTTATCTCAACCCACGAGTTTTCTCACTTTTACCCTTCCGATTGTCTCCCCCATCCCACTGGGGGGAGTGAGCGAGCGGCTGCGTGGTGCTTAGCTGCTGGCTGGGGTTAAACCATGACAAATGGAAATAAAATACTTAATTTTTATTTTTATTTAAAATATCCTAATTAAAAGTATTCATAACAAGGCTTGTTCCAAAATGTGGGAAAGACGACTGGTTTTGTTTAAAACAACTCAGAAAAGCTCTCTTTCTGTGACGAGATCAATTTCCCTGCCCTGTATGCTCTGAGGAGACTCTAGTGCACGTATTCCACCTCAGTAACAGTTCCCTTCTAGGTCCATGAAAAAGAGAGGGAAATACATTCTGCCTTTTTGTGTATGAGATGTCTACGAGTTCTACCGCTTTAAATCACTTTTCTATTCTTACATGCCTGTTGCATCTCTAATGGAGGTTTTGCCAATATAAACTTCAGAAAAGTGTTATTACAGTCTTAACCACAATAGTTAAATAATTTAAAAATTGCATAGTGAAACCTTTGGAGAGCAAGCAGGATTCAATTCAGGACCCATGTGTATGGGCTCATTCTGAGGAAAAAATAATTGCCTATTCAAAGAGCAGTATTTTGTGCTTGTAATTACAGGACACGAGAGTGATTATAAATGGATTTTGATACACCTATTTTCACCAGAATTTCAGTAGCCTGGGGAAATTGGATGTTAATCATGGCTCACAATGTTATTTGATATTTATGCCTTTTGGCTTGAAAAGAGGTAACAAAAGGTTTTTGCAAGTACATACACATGGACATGCACAAAATAACATGAAACATTTAAATACACAGTCTTTCTTATAAACAAGTCTTAATACTATACCTTGTTCTTCCCTTTTGCAAAGCCAAAGGATGCACTACCAACATTTTCAGTTTTTACATTGCCATTGTGTTGGAAAACTGAACAAAGTATTTCTTAAGCTTGTGTTTAGCTCTCTTCAGATAGAATCTGAAATTCTGTTGAAAGTACAGATCAGTATTACTTTTCCCTTTATTATTTATAATTATATTCTTGTTTTATTTATTTATGATATTTAAGTTTCTCTAGATACATTGTGTTTACAGTAAATTTCTTCAATAAAGGAAATATCAACTATCGCAAGGTTTATGAAAAAAAATAATCTGTTCCTGTATTGTTCCACATTTTAAGTTAATAGATCTCATCCTTTCACTGCTCTTTAATATTACTGGTGGAAAAACACACACCCCCCCAACAAAACCCCAGCTTTGCTCTCTCTTCAGTTCTCACAGGATTTCTTGACTTTTATCGTATTAAACATTGAACTAAACTTAATGAATAAATGGAACTGAAGAAAAAAATTCTTATGTACCTTACAGGAAGATAGGGAAAAATAAAAGCTATTAATAATTGTCAAAACTGATTTAGCACTGTAACTCACACCAATATTTACTTCCATTCTCTAACCTTCTTTAAAACTTCCATAACAGGAATTGGACTGTTTAGTATTTGTTTTTCTTTAAAGTATTTAAAAAACGACATAGGTTGTTTTCTGAACGATATATGTATATGAAATAAAAATGTTTTAAAACTCATTGTTCTTATTCAGATACTCTGTTAATATTATTAACATAGAGTAAAAACATTTATTGTATGGTTGGTAATTATAAACTCATCTGCCACAAAGACAAGCCCTTAAAAAATAATTTTAAAAATGTCTTCTACAGTTTTTGCATCATCAAACATGTAAAATGCTTTACATCACAACTGAACCTTTTTTTTTTTCATTTTTTCATTTTTGTTGGAGAAGCTGATGAAATATATGTTGAAATGAAGTTTGCCAAGTCAAGAATTTGAAAGTTAAGGAATTCACAGTATGTGTGCAAAAGCCTGCGTTCTTCCCATGGTTTATAGAATTAGAGTATAACAGCCAGACATCTGATCCTGTAATATATAATAACTGTTTGCAGACTCAGAGAACCATCGTGCCTCTTAGGGGATATTCTCTAAAACTTACTGAGCATAAACCCCTAGATACGAAGCCTTCAGTGATATGCTTTCCAGAACACATCTTCAAACTTTTCCTATTCTTTGCCCTCCTTTTCTCTCATTGTTACTATCCAGTTTGTAAAAATTGAAGCTTTTGCAATGGCACTTCATATCCCGCTGCCCTCCTTACTTTTTGAACCTGCTGGCTAAGTTCAACCAAACTTGATGAAGTAATTGAATTCTTAAAGCTTCACAAAAAGAGGTGGATTGGTAGAGAAGAGCAACCTTATGCCGGTTGTCACTGAAGATGTGCTGTGACCTCATGCCTTGTTACACACCAGCGACTCCACATCAGGCAGTACCCATATGAATGCCCAGGCTACGCTAGACACGTAGAGCTTACACCTTCTTGGATGCTGGAGTTAACTGATTTAAAGACACCAACCTATAAGAAAATTCTGCTAATTCTGGTGTTCAAATCCTTTTGCTTTCCTGTCATTACCCTTCCTTACATTACTGTAGAAGTCCCTGTGTCCCTTAGCAAGTGCCTCTGATATGGTACCAGGTAAGCAATGGATTATTTTGTTGCTCTTTTTAAATTAAAGGCCCAGCGAGGCCTTTAAATTAATTCATATACATTTGATAATGTCATCGTTTTAAAAACTGGGCAAATTATGATTTGTAACATATTGAAAGTTTCATGAATTGCAGATTCCCAAGTGTTCTGTCTTTAGATCTAATTACTGGAGATTATTACATTCAGGACCTTCTGCAATCACAGAGGCTGGTGATACAGTTTTCTCTCTAATGAAAAAAGTGACATGGCTCAGAAATCATGGTTTAGGCTACGAACTGTCAGAGCAGAGCAAAAAAAGTCAGAGTAAACAATCTTTGGGCTAGAACTTGAGTTGGGAAACAGACAAACAGAAGAATTATTTTTCTGTGTTTGCACACAGGACCTAGACACCCCAGATGCAACTGGGTCCCCCATATGTAGGCACTGCACAAACACTTAGTGAATTGGCTGGTATCCCTAGAACCGTACGTCCTCCAGTGACCAGGGAAGAAGGGAAAGGAGGGCAGAAACGAGTGGCCTGAAGTCATACTGTCAGTCAGTCAGTAACTGAGCTGAGAAATTAATGTAAAGTTCCTGGTTCTCTCTCATCTTCCCTTTTCAATGCACCATTTACTAGTCCATGTTGACTTTATTCCCTAGTAAGATATTGAGTGCATAGCTGAAGAGCTGATATACTACGTCCCTTATATGTGTACAAAAATTTAGGTGCTTATTTGTGCAAAAAACTTGGTGCCTTGTTCGGTTGTTACCACCAGGCCTTGACGTACTGATGTCCTTAGGACCACTGTAGCAAGCAGGGTGCTCAAGCACCATGGTACAAGGTCTAACATGAAAGAAATAGAGGTGTTCTGTAATTGTGATAATGAATGCAAGCTGGTCATGCCGGTTGAGTTTACTATTATTTGTTGGAAGAAGATAACGGGGAACAACGCAATGTCCCTGGCTACCCACAGTACTGCATGAGAGTTATTACAGGCAGGGCCTGGTAAATAATTGACTTTTCAGATTAGGTGCTTGCAAGATCAATGAAGAAAGTGGCAGCTTAGATGCTCACAAAAACTCCCGTGTGACACTAGTGACCAGTAAATCAGGGACCAAACACCATGCAGAGCTACACGTTTCCTCCCTCCCCTGCCTGAGGACATTTAACCCCATAGTCCTACCTTCCCTAACCATCAGGCTACTGGCGATTAATTTCTCACTTAATACTGTTCTGCTTTATGCATATGAAACATTTTGTTGGAGAAGAGACCAGGACTCAGTCATCACCACTGTCAAGGCAGAACCACTCCAGCAGGAAAACGTAAGCAAACCTCATTTAACACTGGTCTACAGCTCCGCTCGGAGCTTAGAAACGGATTGGATGCAAGACGTGTTTTCTTCTAATAGTTCTGTGAAATCTAAGCCTAGTCAGAAAATATTCCATAAACATGACCCAAATAAATTTTCTTGTGAACAGGGCTTTGTGCTCTAAGATGTCAGTCCCTACTTCTGCAAAGCCTGTTCAACTTGTTTTTAGAACAGAGGTCATAGACCAAGAACTGCCAAAAACTCTGGCTAAAAAAAATAAAAAGTTGCATCTTGCTCTAGGGGTAAAATGGTTGTTGGAGACATATAAGGATATTAAACCGAATCAGCCATAAATTGGTTTGCCTGAACCAACCAGCCCTAACTTGGTAATCCTCACAGAGTGTTACTCTTGCCTTCAAAGATTTTCAGAATACATCCTTCCTTCCCCCATTATTAAATTTATGCGGCTCTAACATGATTACTGACTCCTAAAGCAGATTCAGGCTGCTGAATCAGTGTGGTAATTTCATAGAGAGCTGTACCTCAGCTGCTGCCTAAGAACAGCAGCAGCAGTAGAGAAGAGGAAATGGAAGATCAATGCATCTGGTACCTTCAAGACTCAGAAAGACTTTCCACAGTCCTAGCTAGCTGAACAAGTAACTACAATAACAAGGAGCCAGTTTGTCAAAGGACCTCAGCCTACTGGGCACTGAACTGCTCTGAAAAATGTGGCAATTAGTATCACAGTGGAAGCAAATGAATGTCCAGGACTTCTGAAAATTTAGCCCTTAGCATGCCCTAAATCCACTGCCCAGTTCTTTTACTTGGTTTCCCTGGCCTTACTAGTTCAGCCCCCATCACTATTTTCTCCAAAACAGCTATCAGCTGAGAAAGCAATCTAGGTGTTGACATTGAAATGAGCTTTGTTTCACTAGCTGTTTGATTTCTGAAGCTTAGGCAATTACAATTCTTTTTTCCTCATGTCATCTTTTGCCTTCTTTTTATTACAAGGCTCCACTTAAATTTCTTTTTCCTGACAGATTCAAGAACAGGTGTTTATTTGCACATTTACAATTTTCATGGACTATTGGGATGAATTCTAGAACTTTTATTCAAGAAATTAGTTTTTGTTTTACACCAGTAACTTCTACATCTGGTAGAACGATCTTCTACAAAGATCATTCAAAGAACTGGGAACCTAAGTTATTCCCTAGCACTAAAGCTATCATACCATTCACTCTTTTATGCCTGATACTCTGTTGGAGTTTCATTTTCCTCCTGTATCTGTTGGAAATCAATCACTTCCAATTGTGGGTTTGGGGTTTTTTTGGTTAAGGAGACTAACAATTAATAGGAGTTGTAGCCACAATAGTAGATGCCCTTGCCACTACTCCATCAAACACTGGCTGGGGCCTTTGGAGAGATCCTTACATAGCAGCTTGCAATCACCCTAAGCAGTCACATTTCTCTCTGTAAATTAAATTTCTTTAAAAAGTCTCATTTTATCCTGAGGCTGAATTTCTGTTCCAGTAAATTCTGATCTACAGAGACATCTACTTCCTATTGAAGTTGATCAGAGCTGCAGGTGACCGGTGCCTCTATAGCTCAGACCCCTAGGCTGGATTTCTCCCAGAGTACGAATACGTTATTAATATGACCTAGCTGTCTTTGGCTAAAAGCCTAGTGAAAAACACTTTTGTGCTTTTCACAGAAGTGAGATGGTTGATTATGGCACAGACTCCCAACTCTCCTTCTCAAAGGTTTTTGCCTGGAGTTTATTTTAAAACCCATTTTTTTTCTAGTGAAGCCTTAAGTAAGGAATAAACATGTAAGAACAGGCTCTCAGAACTTTTCTACTTTTTCAATTAAACAGAATTGAATGAGATAAAGGGAAAAAAACCCCCTCCCTCCTTCTCCAATGTTTTTTTTCTCAGTTGGGATTAATTTTTCTTCAGAAAAATAGAGGTTATAACTGCTTTTTGGAAAAAAAAAAAAAGCCAAGCACACCTGAGGTTTTAAACAAACAGTTCCTGCTGTTAAACAAATCCATGGTGAATTGTAGATGGAAGAAAAATCCCTGAAGCAGAGGCAAAAATCCAGTAGTAGTTCACCAGGTCTGTATCTAGGCTCTTGCTTTGGTACTAATGGGATTTCTTTGATAGGTTGGCTCAGGTTTTTGATAGAAGCAATATTTAATGAGAATATGTTCACAGCTTCCTTTGCTGCCTTAGTTCATAGGTTTAGTTTCCAGGTTTGGTGTTGTACGTTGCTTTTTAGAGTCTGCATTGCACAGATCACAACTGTAGTTTAATTTCTGTGCTCTTTCGTGCTGCAGTGCTCAGATTGCATAAGAAAAAGCTACTCTGTTTTGATGTGTACCTGACAGAGATTAATTTGCCAGGAAGTTGGGTTCAAATTAAGGAATAACATTTTGCCCTTATTCATAGCAACTCAAGATTGCCAAACACACTACAGAATAAAAGAAGCTGTGTGGATAGATATGTTACTCTTTTTACTTGCCAGTTGGCAGCTGAACAATCAAGGGCTCTTGAATTATTAGAAATGTTTTATTATTTGGTTGTTGAGTTATGACAAATGGGTCCCACAATTCTTCTTCATCTTAAACAGAGGTTTCAGTAGGTGATTCAGGAAGAAACCTTCTTTAGATGATCTATTAAGTTCTTGTCTAGAGGAGAGAAATTTAGTGTTGTACTGGTGTGAGGAGCCCTCAGTCCCCAGGGTTAATTGATACAATTGCTGAAAAGGGCTGTCAGAGACAAACAGTCAATTATATCAAGGCTGTAGGAGCTTGATGACAAGCCTCAGGTCAAATCTCTCAGCACAGATATATGCAATATTTTGTCAGCTGCATTGATGCTGCATCAGGGAGAGAAGGAAGTAGTAATACAGGCAAAGCTGCAGCGCTTTGTCCAACTTGTTGGGGCATCATGACTTGGATTTTTCATACTCAGAATAGAACTAGCATAAAGAAATAATGAATTATTTTAGATCTAGTCATCTAAGAAGAATTTGGAAAATAGACCTGAAAATGTCATCCCAGAATTGCATACTTTAAACATTAAAACAAAGCCAAACCTCACAAACCCCACAAAAACCAAAACAAAGAATCCTCTTCCTTCCTCTGATCTTTTCCCTCTCCCACACAATAAAACCTTACTGGAATGAAAAATAAAAGATATCTCAACTCTGCCTGTAGAATTGCTCTGGCAATGCAGCAAGCGGCCTGCCTGGGAGAAAGGCAGGGGAGAGAATAAAAGATATCTCAACTCTGCCTGTAGAATTGCTCTGGCAATGCAGCAAGCGGCCTGCCTGGGAGAAAGGCAGGGAAGCGAGAAGGCGGCAGAGAGCCAGCGGGCAGGTTTTGCGGGGAGGGTTGGGCTGGAACTTCAGCATCATCACACTGTGTTTGCAAAAGCCTTTGATTTTTGACAGGTATGTAAATTCATAGAAAAGTATGGTTAGCAAGTTTACTGAACTAGCCCAATCTTCTGGTTTACTGTCTTTTTACCGTTTTGTTTGAGATCATCACACCATGAAAGGTAGAAAATGTGTTCAGGAGGGAGAATACATCTGAGAGAGACTTCTGCAGTGTTTCTGGATCACTGACGTATAATAAGTTAAGTGACTTCCCATTCATTTTAAGAAGTAGAAAGTTGGATTGTGATCAGATTAAATAATTCATATTAAATTGTATTTGGTGGTGAAGGGACGAATGACATCCCAGAATACCTAATTTTCATTGTCAAAAGCCACAGTTATTTCACTAACACTCTCAGTGCTGCATCTTCATATTGTCCAGCCCCACATCTATGATTTATAGATCTCAACTTCTCTCCCCAAATCGAGGATTATTTACATTATATAGAGAAAGAAATACATGCATCAAAGATCACCCAGTGGGACTGACTCATTAGCAACTTGTAAGGGTGGTAAAGCATAAACATGAAGATTTCCTGCGTCCTATGCAGTTGCCCTAACGCCCGAGTAACAGTTATTCTACTGCCACCCAAATACCTCCTGATGAAAATCGCAGTGAAGCAGCTGCACTTCCATGGCTGCATTCAGTCTGACTCAATCAATCAGGGCTGTTTGACAGAAACTTCTCATTAAAAAGTCTCCTTCCAGCAGAGTGCAGAAATCTATTGTAAGGCTTTCATTTGTGGGAGAAAAGAATCGCTTCTGTTTCTTGCTTTCACTTCTAGCTCAAGATAGATCTACTAGACCTTTTCTCCTCCACTGTTCTTCTTTGAGCATCTGGGCTTAGTTACAATATTGGTTTTCTTCAGCTGCTTCAACAGATTTACTCCTGTGTGCATGTAAAATAAAGTAAGAATAGAATGAATCTTCCCATCTTCCCCCTTTCATGCCACATGCCCTTCTCCTCCACAGTATCCAAAATGTAGGTACAACCCAAGAGTGCATGCACGTGTCAGTGCGTGTATGTTCTTGGTACTGACCATAACAGGATGACCCAGCATATTCTATTCCTTTATTCCTCTCACTGGAGAATGAAATATTTTAGTTTTGCAAAGGAAATAGAAACCTAGCCACCTCTTTGAAACAAACTACATCAGGAGCTCATGGAGGAAACAAGGCCATAACAGAGAAGCTAAATGAATTTTTTCCTATTTGTTCACTGTGGGAGAATCTTTCTTTACAGGGGTGCATCAAAGGTTGTATCTCAAACTGAAGGTTTCAGAACAAAGTTGATATAAAGTACAGCAACCATTTCTCAGGATTCAGCCAAGAGTTCTAGCCTAATACTGAACTATAACAGCAACGTGCAATTTCTCACGTCAGCCTTGGTATCAGAAGAATGTAATGTGAACTTCTTTAAGGGTTTCATGGGGTTCCAGAGATAGCACTTACCAGAAAAACCTGACATAATGTGAAAATCTGTAGAAGAAAATCTGACTTATGTACTGGCTAAAACAATACTGAAGAATAAAAATAGTAGGCATATAAGCAAAATAGTATACTATGGGAGAGTCAAGCAGGATATTTATGCCTCACAAATCTGTTGGCATTCTTTGAGGAAACCGAGAAGGGTGTAGATGAACGTGATCCAGCTGATAACATTAATCTGGAGGGGAGAAAGCTTTTAAAAGTCTTTCCCAAAAGACTTTCACTAAGATGGGTAAAAGGGAAGGCATTCCTATGAACTAATAATGGACTAAAGCATAGGAAAAAAAGGCAGGAATAAAGCATTAGTTTTCACGATGGAAGGAAATAGGCATCTGTGCTGGGGCCTGTTCACTCTACTGTATTCATAAATGATCTAGAAAAGGGATTGGATAGGAAGAAAGTAGTCAGATGGGTAAAAACAGAAGCTGACTGAGAGCCATTGCAGAGGAGGTCTTATACTGAAAAAAATCATCAATAAAATGGCAGATGAAAATCTGCATCAGTAAAAGAATTCCAGCTAGTCCATAATGATGAACTGTAAAGTAGCTAGTACCACTCAGGAAAGAGATTTTGGAGTTGTAATAGATAGCTCTAAGAAAATATCAGCTTGATGCTAATCAAGAAGGTACTAGGATGTTAGGCGTTATTTTGAAAAGTATGGAGGACTGCCATACATGCAGTTTTGATTCCCATCATCTCCTAATGAATACAGTTGGCTGAGGAAAGGAACAGAAAAATGTGACAAGCCCAAAGAACTCAACCAGCAAGGAAAGAATGCATATACCAAGCCTCCTCAACCTATAAGAGAGATGACTCTATGAAAACATGATAGTCAGGAGTGACATGAAGAAGCTGAATAGAGAATGATGATTCACTCTTTTTCATAATATCAGAATTAGAAGAAAGCAAATGAAGACATATTTTGACCATACCTTCCATACTTAACTGTGAAATTGATTGCCAAAAGATCTTGTGGATGGAAATGGGTTCAGGAAACAAACTCACTTAGATACAGATATACAACTATACAGTGTGCTAGCTCTTCTCTCCCCTTGTCATTTACTACTGTCCCCTTTCAGAGGGAAGATACCCAACTTTGGCGTTTTAATCTAGCACACAACAGCTCTTTTTGTGTCCTTTACTGCACTAGCAAGGAGTCGTGTATCCTCCATCTCCTCTCGGAGGCCAGTGAAGTGCTATTTTAGGAATTTTTCTGCATGTTCTGAACTTCTTTCCCAACAGTGCCTAGTTCCTCTGAAATTAAGGCTTCCAGTTTCAATGCAACTTCTGGCACAATGCAGTACTTCACCTCCAATTTTCTACAAGATATTGTCTTGTCGTATTTCACATGTTTTATGATTTTGGGATTGTCTCAGAAATGCTTAGTGTTGGGCCACATAGTAATGACTATTATTGCAATTTTTGTAACCATTTCTGAAAATTAGTTTAGTGCTTATGACCAACTTTGGCCTATCTAAATTTGGAGACAGATTATGATAGATTGCCAAGAAGAAGAATGATATGCCTTTTAGGACTGTTTTTCCTAAATATAGGAAAGAAAAGAACAACGAGGTGGAATGGAGCAAAAGACTACAGATAAAACATGGAAGAATCGGGATACTTTGACCATACAGAATCATTACGTATTAAAATTCCATCCCTAAATGCAATCAGTATATATTAAATATGTTACATAAGTATAATTGACCACCCAGCCGGCATGGTGGTAAAGACTGCATAATGCTGAAAACTATTGCATATACTGTAAGTATAGAAAATTCAATAATAGAAGAACTCACTTATCCCCAGTGGCAAGCATTTGGATACATTTCACAAGAAGAAGTGATGCAGGGACTAAATTTTTAGACATTATAATGGATTTGCATATTATGTTAGACTATTTCTTGGAACAATAAGAATTTACAAAAGGAAAATTTAATCCCAAGCAACACAGAACCTGGTAAATGTGTATCTGACAATGATCCACTCTGTCACAGTAGTTAAAAAGCCAAAACATCCACTACATAACATTTAGGTTCAAAAAGGGGAATTACATAAAAAGCCATGAAAAAGGACTGAAAGAAGCATTGGGAAAGGTAAAATGCTTTCAGATATCAGGAAGACTGATTAGAGACACCATGTTGGTGGCCCAGACTGAACCAGGATTGCCTATCAAGAAGAAATTACTAGAACAACAAGAAAAAGTTTTAATAGCAAAGTAGAGGAGGTTAACAGAATTAGTAGACTACTTCAAAGTTTGAAATTGTGTTCAAACAAAGGAAATACGAAACTGGTGGTATAAATGTAGAACTTCAATAAAATATAAAATATATTGTATGCAACACAATGTATTATAGGGATATATATTAACACAATGTATTTATATTATATACATACACAGAGATGTTATAAAATATAAAAATACAAAAATGGCAAGTTAATGTAAACCCAGAACATGACAGACCAAAAAAAGGATTTTTGAGGAACACTTGGTAAAACAATTCAAATCTGTTAAGAACTTTTTCCAAAACATTAGAAACGAGAAAACTAGTAAAATGCCAAATAGAAAATGAGATACAGTAGGAGTAGTCAGGGGGCATAAGACCAGAGGGGAAAAAATCAAAGTAATCTTATTTTATTGCCATGAAACAGACAACCTTAGGTAGATTTCTGTGCCAGAGTCATCTTTACAGGATACTAGTTTATGAAACTATGGCCAAAACTGAAGTATCAGCAAAAGAGCCTTTACAACAAATAAATAAAATTCTTAATAAACCATCAGATCGGAGTTCTAAATTTCTAATGGAATTCCAAGAATTCTGAAGGAATTTAAATATGAAATTGGTAACAGTTAAGTACTGTGTGCGCAGTATACCACTTATATTGGCCTTGCTGTCGGAGAAATAGAAGATATTTTTATAATGCCAGTTACATATTTTTTAAAAGGCATCCAAAAGTACTTATGGATCAGCAATTTTGATTCGTCTGACGTGCAAATTATGTGAGGCCATAATACATACATGAATGTATAGAGAGATGGCAAATGTGTTATAATGAGGAATAAATTATGCCTCACAAATTTCTTAAAATTCTCTGAAAAAAAGTCCATGGAAATACGGCAAAGAATGATCCAACTAGTGAAGTGAAGTAAACTGCAGTTTTCCATAAAAATTTAGACAAAGTCCTTCACCAAAAGGTGCTAAAAAATTAAACTAGTGTGGTACAGGAGAAAAATCTGCTCGTGTACAGAAAACCAGCTAAAAGGCAGGAAACAACATGGACAGACAGGAGTGGCAGCATTCCCTGGGACCAGCTCTTTTTTTTTCATCATAATAAGAAAGATCTGGAGAAGGGGTGAAAAAAGGAGTGACGAAGTTTCATATCATGTGACAATCAACATTGAAACAAAGGGCAAACAGCTGATGGACTCAACGTCAGGTATATTATCACTTAGGAAAGACTCCTGAGGCACTGTTGGTAGGTATTTGAAATCTACTGTACAAAAGTCCCTGGCAGTCAAAAAGAAAAAAAGAAATACTAGGAACTATTAGGAAGAAACAGAAAACAAATAGGAGACCATCATTATGACACTGCATAAATTCATATCCCAAATGTTACGTATGGTACCAAAGGTACCTATGAAGATAAACAGAAGAGCAAAATTATATTTAGAGGTATCGAATGATTTATATTTCAGAGAAAATAAATATCAAAGACCACAACTGTTTAACAAAGAAATGACTTTTGGGCACAGGGAGCAAGGGGAAACAGAAATCTGTTGGATAACTATGAAATGATATGAGGAAGGGGTTAAGGGAACAATTTTTCAGCATTTGTTGTGCTATAGGAAGTAGGGGTACCCAATGGTAAGTAAACAAGTTTAAAGCAAAACAAAACAACTGATTTTTAATATAATACATACGTAAATGGTGGGATTTGTTTTGACAGAATATTGTCTTTAAAGAACAGTTAAAAAATTGTGAAAGTAATGTCAAAGACTATTAAATAGGATGGTCCAGATGCAACCTCTGGTTCAGGATGTCTCTAAACTGCAGACTGCCAAGAGCAAGAGTCAACACCATGAAAACTTTATTCAATTTTTGGCCTATTTTTACATTTTTTCCCTAGCCATCTGCTATGGGCTACTGTAAGAGACAGAAAAACAAGACTAGAAATGGACCTCTGGCAGTTTTCTTGTGTAAACCTACCTTGTGTTTTTTGGGATTAAATGTAGCCTCTCATTTGCTGTACATATTTATTTTTGAGCAAGAGTCAACACCATGAAAACTTTATTCAATTTTTGGCCTATTTTTACATTTTTTCCCTAGCCATCTGCTATGGGCTACTGTAAGAGACAGAAAAACAAGACTAGAAATGGACCTCTGGCAGTTTTCTTGTGTAAACCTACCTTGTGTTTTTTGGGATTAAATGTAGCCTCTCATTTGCTGTACATATTTATTTTTTAATTTTATTTGTTAGCATCTCTTCTGCAATTTTCACAGATTCACTGCAACTGACTGCCAGTTAAATTTTAAAAAACCCCAACAACCAGCCTCTACTTGATATTATTTCCTTCTCACAACTTGTACTTTTGGATTTTACTCAGGTTTTTAGTACAGAATGATAGCTCTAGACCATCGTTCTCTAAAAGGACACCAGCAACTTGTATTAAATAGTTTTAATTCCCTCTAACTATTCCCCAGTGTCCAACACATTTTCTGAGATCCTAGAAAATACCATTTCTTTCCTTATTGATTTTTTCTTTACTATAAAACAAAGCATTGATTTTCTTCCTTCTGTCTTGTGTTTCTAATGGTACTTAAATTAACATGGTTCATTTGTGTGCCACCTTACCAGGACTAATGCATCCTTCTTGTCAGACCAGCATCACCAATAATAGAATGTAGGACCCTCCACTTAATCAGCAACCTGATAAATGGTGCTCCAGTTGACAAGAGCAATGGTTGGATTCAGTGTTCCTCTATGCCCTTGGGCAAGTCTCTTAATCTAGCCTACCCTTCAATTCTACGTGTACAGAATAAGGAAACTGTTTATCTATCCCATAATTGTTTGAGGATGATAAAGACCCATTAGTGAATGTTACGTGCTCAAATACCTCTTGCAGAGGCACAACACACGATCCCATTATTTAGATTCAGAAGAATGAACATATCACAGTTTCGCTGGCACAACCTCTCTTGTCACTGCAGTAATCAATACATTCTCGAAGCTGTAATATTCATCCTCTCTTGCTGAAAAGTATTCTACTTTACAGGTGCTATTCAGCATCACTGAATAAAATTTGTTTTTACAGAATAAGCAGGTTTCTTAAACTCTCTTGAAAAGAATTTGCTACCACTTATTTTGCTTCCTATGAGTTTCTTTCAGCTTCCTTGCCCTGTAATAGCTGCTAAATAGACCAACATTACCATTATGCCTTGCAGAATTATTAGATATACTCATGTTGTGCCTGTTTGCCTAACATTTCTGTGACTCCCCAGTAGAAAGTAATGCTTAACTAGCATTTATTCATTTGCTCCGTTTTCTTTACCTCTTGGAGCATCTTGGGGGTTTTGAAGTTTTTTTGTTTGTTGTGTTGTTTGGGTTTTTTTAGTTTCATTTCAGTTTTGGCTTGTATTTTTTTTTCTTCCTTAACATAAGGTGATGCAGATGCATCCAGATGCAGAGCAGGCCAAAAGAACACAAATGTGAAGGGGTTTTGAAACAGTTATAAAGACTACCCATTGCTCAGGGATTTGGCAATAAAGTAAGGATCTTTTATATCTCAGGAAAGGGTTCCACAAACCAACAACTCAGAACTGAGTGCTGGAAGAAGCGTTCCCAACAATCAAAGTGCTGTTTTTGTCAATATGAGCCCTGCCAAAAGAAAGCATCTGCAGAGCTGGATTTGCCTCCAGCCAGTGCTTAGATCCTGAAAGAAGACCTGGTGCTGTAGGATTCATTCATTCGGTACAACTCAAAACTCCATGGTAAGTGCACGAAGAAATAGAATGCATTGACCATGGCATTAGAGATTGCTCCTTTAAAAAGACTAGTTTCCTTGCTGGAGGAAGACAGGTGTAGAACTACACGGTCTAGTAATAACAGCACTTGGAAATACATCAGCAAACAGGACCTCTATCAAGCACCACTGGCCTGAAACGGTTCCTGAGCAAAATGCCAGGACCAGATTTTACAGACCAGACTCCAGTAAGTAACTTACTTGAAATTGTTTATTCTTAAAATTAAATGTTTCTAGAGCTGCATTTTCCTTATGCTTATGTTGTGCAATACTGCTATGGCTGATGTTTAGAAGCTTCGGGTGAGAAAAGAATGCCATTCCTATGGATGAGTTATGAAGAGAATAAAATGCTCTAAGTGATAGAAGAAAGCTTGTTAATGTTTTTCTTTCATTAAATTCTCTATCAATTCAGAAAGGAAAATATTTAAGTGTGATTGAATATTGAATGTAGTGAAGAAAACCAAATTTAGAAGAAATCCATGTTAGAAGTAGACTGATCCATTCATGCAAAGTTGCAATACAAAGCACGTTGTACATCCAGGTAGTAGCTCGTTTGTACTCTTCAAAGACAATTTTGCCAGTAAAATTGAGCATCAGAAGAAATGAGCACCACACAATAGAAAAATACAGTGTACGTGAATCATTCATACTTGTCAGAATTTGCTGATTCTGTGGAATGTCTCCTGAGCCTGAAATGTGTTCTTAAAAAACTGAAAAAAGTCTTCAATGCTGCACTCAGATTGACAGTCAGGACATTATCTTTTTTTTTTTTTCCAAGCAATAAAAAAACAAGTTTAGAGCTTACTAGTTACAAGTAAAAGTGAAAGAATCTCCAACACGCAGGCTACAGCTTAAAAAAAAGGGGTTGCCTTTCTTTCTTGTGCACTACAGCATTGACCATCTAAGTCACATGAGACCCTTTAGCAGCTATGGCAATTGCACACGAAGACAACTAACTTACAGGCAAGCGTTCCAGAGAGCCGTGCAATCCTCAGGGGTACCTGCCATGCACAAGGGAGTGGGCAGCATGTAATGAAATTCTTCTCAGGATGAGACCCATTCAATTGGAAAACTATTTACTTATTGAATTGCGTAAGGCTGATACTGAACTGGGAAACTTTTACAGACCTCTTAATTTTTCAAAAGTAGATTCAAACCCAGGAAAAAACCCTATTGATAAACTGTTGTGAAACAGGTTGGTGATTCCCCTTGTGGGAATTAAAATCCCATAGTATATAAACCATCATTCACATAAACCATCGCTGACATTAACTGGCATCCTTAATTGTAGTCCTAGTAAAGACAGTAGGGACTCAACTGGCACCACAAGCTGAACAACCTTCTCATTTCGTATGCCTCAGCTTCATCCAGCCAGAAGTATAGGGGTGAGCAGTATAGTGGCATGTTGATCTGTTATGCAGATTAAAAGGATTTTTCCATATTAGTCTGAAATGTTGCACCAAGACTAAATCCCTATCAATATTTAATTAAAGGCAAGCTGTATATGACAGCTTTGTTAATGGGCCATGAAGCACCTCTTACAAGTGGCTCTGTCTGCTAAGCATAAGCCTTAGGTTTTCAAATGTTTGTAGCTGTATAGAAAGCAGCTGTGTTGATGGAAATCTCTCAGCTATAAACAGTGAAACTGTTTGAAAATATACCACCTTGCGCCTGCAAAGAAGGAAGAAATAATATAGGATGCTACAGATCTTTAACTGTTTGCAGCAGCAAATAAACCACATCTCAGGATAGTAGTGTATAACCTTGACAGATAGTTGGGGGGACGGGTAATATTAAAATGACAGAGGAAAAAATGCAGATGAGTGAAGAAAGTGATGTTCCACATGTCAGCAAGCTTACCTAAGGAAGTCTCGGTCCTGGGAGTGGAGGCAGTTCAGGCTAAATGATCTCCTCTGATCTCTCCCAAGCAAAAAGAATTTTCTCCCTTCATGCTATGGGTAAAGAACACACAATCACAACTTCAGTCTGGTTAAAGTTGAAAGCAGTCAATTTGTTTAAAATGAATGAAGTCCACTTGGAACAAACTTCACAAGCTAAAGTGAGAGAATGATGTAGCACAGAGAAAGGATCCGATTAAAGTGGTAGAGCTTTGTAATAAAAGTGAGGAAGCCAGCAGCTGGGAAGCCAGCCTGCGAAAAAGGAAAGGATCAACACTTTTTCATCTGAAGAAAAAAAAGAAGTTACATAACACACTGCAGCAGCTTTGATTTTTTCCTCCTCCTGGCCAGAAAATCCCTATGGGGAAAAAAAAATCATAGTGAGCTTCATCCTGCTGTCCACAGGTAGGCAGAACAACAAGGCTCTGAAACTGAGATCAGGTCATTAAAATAGGGCGTAAATACTTGTGCGTTTCAGTCTGCCCTGGAGGCCACGTAACTTAGACAGCTCTGGGAATGTTTGAACTCCAGGCATCTCCCTGGGGTTGTCCCACGTAATACAGACTCGCCCTAAAACTGTGTAATTTTTGATACCTGTCTGTCAGGTCCGACACTTACCGTTTCCATGTTTAAACTTGCATGAAGTACTCAAAGGGCAATTTCATGGCTGCTTTCTGCTGTGCATGGTCAGAGGAGTTCCCCTGTTGCTATTGCTAGGGACTTTTGAACATCTTCATACCTTTTCTTCACTTTGATTTTGTGTAAAGGGGACAGAACAAAGCTGCAGATTAGCATGGGAGCTCTAAAAGAATGGCATCTCCTTGAATTAGGTAGAGGGTATGTATTTGCATTAATGTTCAGTATAAAAGGCACACGTCTTGCTATGTGAATGTATTTGTGAAATCAAATAACTTCCATCTGACTGACAAACTCTATCCCAAAGAAAGTGCTCTGAATAATCCATTCCATAAAAGCAAACAAAAGTGCAGCATATAAAAAGCAATGTATTTAAAACTTGTTCATTTGAGAGACATTGGAACGAGAGCAGACATCTAATACTCTAGTTTCTCATCCAGTCAAAGGCATTTGTGCTTTAATGGCAGTAAACAGTTTCAGGGTACTTTTGAAATGTCATTGATATCAGTTTGTAGTCCTCAGAACTACAGCTGTCCTTTACTGCCTAGCTGGTGCTGGGAACTTGACTTCAATTCATTTACATTTTCATTTCAAGTGTCTACCCTTTAAGTTCACTGGGTAGAAATTGTGAAGATACCGTGCATGGAACAACAAGTCATAGCCGTTCATTTAACTGGCAAGGCTCGAAGCAGACTAGCAAAGTACTAACTATTTTCCTCCAATACTGGGACCACAAATTTGCATAATAGTGGGATTTATCAGTTATTGAGCTTTAGTTTAATGACAATGGATTTTACAATACAGCGCTTCCCATTTCTAGAAATTCCTGGGGAAACGCTTATTTTCTTAACATTTGTGATATGAGTCCTCAGTCAGGGAGTTCAGAAGAAAAGCAGAAATGAAATAATTACTGAAGTTAACCTAAGTAGACAAGAATTTTATTCTCTCTTATGATTTGCAAACTTTCACTCTCTTAATACTGCATGCAGCAGCAGGGCTAGTGATATTTAGTGGATGGCCTGATCTGTACCTATCGCAGCAAACAGCAGAGCTCCCCTTCACTTTTGCAGTGTAGAGAGACACTAAATAATAGTCTTTTCTTTACTTGCTAAAATTTTCAGCTATCAGGTTGAAAATCCCTGGAGTTTCAATTGTTTATCTGTATTTGTTGCATTCTCAAGTCTGAAAATAACACAGTTTCAGCCACTGGTGTGCGAGAGGTGGAAGAGAAGGCATTTCCTTATGTTAAAAAAATAATTTGTGGCCTTTTTTTGAGCAGCAATCACAGTCAGATTGCGGCTTGAAGCCCAACCCTCATATAGGTGAACATTTGTTTTGCTGCTGAAGACCATTTTTTTTACTTGAGAATTAAGAGATTGTGAGAATTGCTTGGTAACGATGCCCAACAGATCAATAGAGCCCCTTCTGCAGCACATTTTGAAAGCATACGGCTATGACTTCCAAAAAGATGACGACAGTGTTTAGTACACAAATCCGAGTGCTGTCTTCCCAAATGACGTATCCGACTCCTTCAGCTTTCTTTGTAGGTATTCTTCCCGTGCTAGACACATATGTGTGAGTGACTTGCCTGTGTTTTGTGCTGCTCCCCTCCTCATTACAGCTGACACAGCCCAAGACGAAGAGCTGGATTTTCCGAAGCCGTATGTTCATTTCCTGAAAACTCAGTGAAATGGGAGGACTCGGGGATTGTGTGTGTGAACCAAAACAACGTTGTTCTCCTCCCCGTGCCCAAACAAAACCCCAAACAGCCCAGCACTTCAGGCCATATGCAGCATATGAGTTGGCACCAGAGTCTTGCTTGGCAAGATTTCTATGGATGCAACTTATAATAAAACTGAAAAAAAAAGCACAGCCTCAGCAGGCAAAGTCTTACACACAGCCTGGCTGCACAATCTGCCGTAGAGGAATATATACCCTGAAGAAATTCTTATACACGTATTCACTTTCAGCATTTTTCAGTTCATCTTCCTCTCTGAAATAGAAATTAACCCTGTGTAATCTCATTCTCTACAAAAAAGTTAATCTAGATTTACATCAAAAACCCCCAAATTTGCCACACAAAACCTGCAGAAAGAGGGCAAAGGAGGCCTTGCTTTGTGGGAAACATCGTGCTCCTCATGTCTAGCCAAAAGTTTGTTATACTGAAGCACTGACAACTTATTTTCCTTGTCAGCAGGGCTCTGAAGTCACCAAGGGAGAAGTTGTTTTTCCCTCTTTTTGCTCTGCTGGGCAGAGGGCAGAGAAGAAGCTGTACTTCCCTCATTGGGACTGCTCCATGGTGTAGTTCACACAGGTTTTGGTACAGAGCGCATCTCCCTCTTCCTGCGCTTGCAGGGCAGCCCGGCTGCAACGTGTGGCAGAGGCACAAATCTCTCCTCTGTTACCATCGCAGCCAGGTTATGAGATTTGCTCTTCCAGGAATCCCAGTTTGTCATTGTATTTTTATTCTATCTGTGGTAGGCTACAAAAGCAAGCAGGCTGGCCAGCGTCTCTGCAGCGGCCCCTGAGGAGCTGAAGGGTGCCAAGAATTTCCTCGTGTGTCTTGGGGACCGGGGCTAGAGGAACAGAGAACAGCACTGCTTAGCTCCTGACTCCCGGCACAGCAAAGAGCATGCATAATGAAATCAGAAGTCATCCTTTTCTGCACGTGGGAAAATCGCTGTATTCAGTAAACAAAGAGCACCATGAGAAGCACTTTTTTGCCTTTTTTTATACAAGGAAAGAAAAAAAAAGTTTTTGTAAACAAATTTACCTTTTCCTTCTCATAAATGTAAACTTGATCTAATCTGTGTCGGTTTTAGTCTAGAGAGAAGTCCCGCCCTCTAGGAAATGCAGCTCATTTGCCCAGGGTAAATTAGCTACATGATAATTTGCATTCTCCAAGTGCTGAAATGCTTTGGCCCCCGTTTCCTCTTAACTGGAATATTCTCTCAGGTTTGGAAGACCAAATGCTATATATACTACCAGAACAGTGAGACAGATGACGTTTTAGGTGGTGACAGTAAGCGCACTACAGTTACGTTTGTCTCCTGGTAAAGTGTACTGAAGCAAATCTTTTTCAGGACTTCCCAGTCGCGATTTCACCAAAATCCAAAAGTTTTTGGGAATTTCCTGGAGGCAACGGAGCTCCTCTGGTTCTTCAGCATGTGCTGTCATACTTTGCTAGAAATGATGAATAAAACATTTCTGTCTCAGCAGCTGTGAGCTCAGAGTACACATATTTCCCCACTCTGTTCAGCAGCATTCAACGCATGAGACGTCATGTCTTATACCTTGAGCATGGGGTTCATTTAGCTGTCCCTGTCTTACATCTCCCCTTCCCTGCCACAGGTTCTCACAGCTGCTCTTGTGGTCCCCAAGCAATGAAGAAGTTACAGCTCTGCATCCAAGGGAGGAAGTTTCTCCTCATGGGACTTCCTACCCAGGAAGCACAGCTAGCTGATATTTTTAGCAATGGCTTCACATCAGATATCCCACGCTGTAGCACGCTTCACTGCAAAGGTGTGTACCGTGGGGCTGGGGGCTTAGGAAGGCCTAAGCTGACACTTAAAAATACTGATCATTTAGCCAGTCCTGCCTGGTGACATCAGGGCAGCGATTGCTGGATCAAGGGTTGCAAGCATTCAAAAGATGGAGAGGAAAGGGACATTTATAGAGGTTTGGTACATAGCTGTCTCTGGGGCGATCTGGGGTGAGGAAGACAAGGCTATCAGTTATATTTTTCTTATTTCTTCCTTTTGTGATTGCAATCTTATGAACAAATGGTTGATTCTGAGTAGCAATCGTGTGTAATAGAAAAAGATACTGGTATTAACTGAGGCCACCGATCTGCTAGCTCACCTGTAGGAAACTGGTGGAAGTTCATCATATGTTACATGTCATTACCTATGGCAGCAGTCAGTAGTCATTAGATAGACTCTAATGACTAATGACAGAAGGAATACAAAGAGGAGACAAATATAGGATAATTCGAACACAATAAACTACTAATTTTCAAGGGCTGTGGTATTATCAAGACCTTTAAGTGAAGGAGAAAAATTAGGTCTAATTGGTGACTCCAATATATATTACTTTATTTATATCAGACATTATCTTAGAGTCTGAGGAGATTTATATATACACACCCAAAGAGAAACACAACACTATGGACCAAAACAAAGAGGTGTTGAGTTGCTGCAGGATGCACTGGCACAAGGCTGGCAGGGCTGGATAACTCTGACCTTTATGCACAAGCCTCAGCTGTTGGGATATCCAGCTCGGATGCTCTGAGCTGCATGAGCTCTTGCTCCATCATCCCATGGCTGTGCGCCCTTCTTCACTGACCTCCACCTTGTCCCGTTCCCTCTCTTGTCATTCCTCTTGACCTGGAAGTGAGCTGCATTGTGCCGCACCAATGCCACAGCACAGAGCGACCCCTTCACTTGGGCCTAGCCTGCAAGGAACGAGGGAAGGAAAGAGATTTGTTCAACCCATCCTGATGATGCTGTGGACCAGGGAAGCAAGCCAAGGTCTAAAGCAACAGCTGTCATGGCCGACCTGCCAGCCCAGAGCATCCATCTGTGCCTGACCAGCTGCCACGTACCCTGAGAACATGAACACAAAAACATGCGTCCCTACTTTTTGCTACACTATCTCTTTCTCTTTTGTGTCTGTTTTGTCAAGTGCAAGAAAATTACCTCCATTCTCACAGCAATCAACTTGAAAAGTCAACAACACAACTTTATTTCCACCTTTATTTGACAGCCTAGGAGACTATCTGGCAGCCTTTTTGGGCCAAAGGGGCTTGCGTAGGCTTCGGTAGTTTGTCTTGCGTAACCCCTCAGCCCCAGTTTCAGAATTCATTGCAATCTGATTTTGACTTTGTCTTTCTTGTGTGTTGTACTTTAAATATTTACAAAACGGGATGTGTGTTTTCTAGCACCTTCTGATGGAAAAAGTAGATCGAAAAATTTATACTGAGCCATGTTGATTAATATTGCAGAAAAACAGGATTTCACAGTGACAATAGACTTTAGCTTTCTGCATCTTGTTATTTCTTTGAAATTAATTCCTGATTAGTTTCTAGAGTAGCCAGGAATAATCTATTATGAAAGGTGCAGCCTCAACTTGCAGAGACACAGTAACTAGTTCTACAAAAAAGAAAACACACCACTTACCAGAAGCAACTTTAGCAGCAATTAACTCCTTCTTCCCCCTTTGCAGTTTGGCTTTCAGTAAGTAAATGCCTCCTTGCCATATAATTTCTCTCTTGCCTTTGATGAAGTCTACTGACATGTCTCCATCAACAGGTAATTGCTGCACAGCTACTCAGAAAAGGAGAGTTGTTCTACAAAGTTTACTGCAATAGTATAAAGGAGTTGCAAAAACATAGTATGACCTATCTGCGGGTAGGAAAGGTATGAACTCAAGCACTGAAAGCGAGGTCCGCAGGGGGTTACTGATAAAAGGCAGAGCAAGAGACCTTTGGACTGATTTCTTACCTCTAAGCAACTAAGCAGTGCATCCCACTGGCCTCTATCAGTTCTCCAGGACCACAGCAGTCTGTTCAAATCTCAGGTGCCTTGAGGCAAAACTGTCTCCACCCCTTGGGAAAAGGCTGGTCCAGCTCTCATGATTTCAACTTTCTTTAGCAGCTGAGTAGGGAAGACCGTCCCTGAATGCTGGGACAAAAAGGCAGTGGTATTGCATGTTATCACACAGAGGCGCCAGCTTCATGTCATTTCTCCCCTAGTGACAGAAGAGCGAGGCTGGAGTGCAGGAGGTGCTGCTGGCAGTACCTTTCCTGCCAAAAATGGAATCCCTTTTTTGTGCATCTTGTATATTCACTTCCCCTATCCAACTGCCATGGGAGAAATTCTGGGTAGAAACCTCAAGCAAATGAAACTTTTCATTTTTTTTTTTTAAGCTCAGCATTTCCCTTTCCAGTAGCAGAGGAAACAGTGGTTTCTTTCTCTTTGGAGAGTCAGTTTATCTGGAGTTATAGGTGAATAGTTCAAGTAATTAAAGCAGTTCTGCGGTTGTTCTTCCCTTGTTGACTAACACCACATAGCAACAAGCCCCACTCAGAGGGATTGGCTCAAGCTCAATAGCACATCACTTTATTTCACGGCTTTTCTTTCCTCTTTTTTTTTTTTTTTTTTTAAGCAAGGATAATACATAAAGTGTGGGAAGGACTGATATCAGTCTAAGCTGCAGGGATTAATACATCTACACTACTGAAACAATTCATGAAAACTTTTTTTCTTTTTTGCTAGCACGTGACTATTTGGTGCTTGTGTGCTCCTGTGGAGAATGCTTTCTTCTGGAAAACATGCTATGCCACTGAAAGAAAATGGAAGGGATTTGCCAGATGCCCTGCTCCTCTCCAGACAGTGCCAGCCCCTCTCCTGCTGTCGGTCCCCGGGGGGCCATGCCCACGAGGCAGTGCCATGGCACACAGGGAGGGTGGCAGCCGCACAAAGCCAGGTGCTGGTGGACATGAGCATCATGCCCGCACCCGCAGAGGTGCTGGCCTATACAGTCACATCCTCATTTGTCCTCCTCTGAGCTTCTTCTCAATCAAATGGCATGAGGTGTTTAAGAAGTTAAAGGACTGTGGTATTATTAACATGGAAAAAAAAAAAACCCACAGCACATTCAAAATAATTCTTCTTGCCTATGGGAATGTTTTATGGCTAGCAGAGACTGGAGACTGGATTCCCTAGAAATGTAGCCTTCTTGTAGTACCACTGGCACAGCCTTTATGCTTTGCAATCATGGGTAGATGGAAATAGAGATCCAGACACTCAGTTTGTGTGTGGTTTCATTTCTGAAACTTTTATTTGGCTCTAATATCATTGCAGACTTTGCTTTTTCCAATATTTTCATATTGCCTGTAGCAAACTGATAAAATAGCCATGAAATGACAACATTTAAGTATATGCCTATGCTACATTTGCCAGATAGGAGACCAAAACCACCCTAATCTGGTTTTAAGGTCAAGGGCTCTATTAGGGTAGAGGTGGTGTGGTGCCCAGTTGGGGCATCTCCCATACTGACATCTACAACAGCTGTACTGACAGGACCTCACGTGGAGTTAGGCTGCCCAGATTTCGGTCCGGGCAGATTTGGCTAATCCTGCCTATTATTCATCACAGAAGGATTAATTAATTATTTGATGGTCATTTTTACAACCAGGACAAAATTTACAGTAGATTAATCACATTATTAATGAAATTATTGACACAAGGTTTAGGTGAATTTGGTATTAATTACTGACGTTACATCTCTTTTCCTGTTCATTGCAAATAAGCTATTTCTAGAGGAGCATGGTGACTCGGAAAAACCCGCTTCTGCTATATCTTAATTTTTATTCTTTCATAATCCTGTGCTTTCTCCTCTGATAAACCTTACCCAAGACAGTTTGCACTCTGTACTACACATATATTTCCTTCCTAGCCAGGCTATTTTTCAAACTTTAATGTTTATGTATTTGGAGAGAGAAGAGAGTAAATTAAAATAAAAAATAAAAATAAAAATAACAATTTTGATAAAACCTTTAAAGAAAGCTGAGAGAATGTGAAACAAATGAGAGCCATTAGAAATTAGTTATTAGCCTAGCAGCTGAAAAGCCAGTCAGCTAGCATGTGGGCAACATGATTTCAAATACCTTCTTATTTCTTTTTCCCAGTGACTGTTCATGTTAGAGCGGTAATAGAAATGGCACTAGGACTTGATTAATAAGACATTTTAGAGGGTGAGAGCTCACATTAAACTCCCCATTTTTAAAGTATAAATTGCTTTTTCTTTTTGTTCCACACCTTGAATTAAAACAAATTCTTCAACAATAACATTTCCTATAAATTGGAATTGTTATTCTTAATTAAATGGAAATATTGAAATAAACAGCCTACAGCTCTATCTTTTCTAAACTCTGTGTGTGAGCATTTGCATACTTTATTGTACATGTTTTTAACATTTATGACAATATTTTTGCCCAATATCAATGGTAGTTCCACCTATGTAGAAGGGCCATAACCAATTTGTTCGCTTTGGTAGTTTTGACAGAAACTTAATAATTTTAAAGGTCTGCGAAAATTGGGGATAAAAGACACTATATATCGAAACATATTATATTTAAAGTAATTGCATCGTAAGCGTTTGTTGAAAATCTGAGAATTCAGCATATCATCAAGGTAGGATATGTGAGGAAAAAATACAGCCATAATCATCTAGATGATAAAATAAATGTGTTCTGACAAGAGGAATGCCCCATGGCATTATATTTGTTAGAAATAGCAGCTAAAGGATGACCCAGCTAAAGCCATTTGCATACCTTCTGAATACAAGTAATCCAAATGTTGTAAAGTGGTAATAGAAATATGCCTGGAAATATACTTAGCATTTTTTACAGGATTTAATCAAGGTATAAGCATTTAACAGAGAAGGTTTCTTCATAAATATACCGCATAATACTCACATACAAATACGATATTTACTCAAATGTTACATCCTGCATATATTATCTTCAAGGCCTTCAGTTATTCCGAAACATACTGTTTTTCTCCGTGGGAATGCACATGGGTTTTCTTCTTCTTGCCTGAGAGTCATGATCATAGCATTGGTAATTTCAGGAAACTGTGAATGCACTTTATGCAGTAAAATTAGATGTGTATTTATGTAAGTCTTTGGCATGTACAAATAATGGAAATACGCTATTTTATCACAGACTTCATCGGAAATTACTAACTAAGGACACTGTCAAACTGAACATATCTGCATTTTCTATCAATGCCTTTGATAGCAATGCAGGCCTGCACTCTTCTGCCAACAATTTCTAAAAGCATATGACTTGTAGAATTCGTTCATAGCTGTAGAGGCACACATGAACCTTAATGAAGACATGGATGTGTATCAAAATGAGATGAACATGTGCCAGCACATGTAGTATTTATTAGGCACCTGTATGCCAAACACTTTAATTGATCCGTTCACAAAAACATGTATAGAGTTTGTGAGAGTGAGCTGGGACACTCTGCTCTCTGGCTCAGGTGCAAGGCTTCGTTTAAATTTTATTTAATGCAGACGCGTTCTTCTGTAGCTTCATGAATAGCCCCTATTAAACATATTCTTTCCCTCTTTTGTTAATTATTTCGTAGTTTTGAGGCTGTCTTCTGTGCCTGAAGTTTTTTTTTTACAGTTCATGGCTCACATATTCCCTCGTGCTAGGATTATGCTGTTTCACTGTGCAGCCATGATGAGCAGAACTATTAATAGCTCGTTCCCTCGTGCTGCACTTACTGGGCAACTTGTGAGCAGCCAGAAGAACCACTGCAATGTAGCACTACGCGTCCTTCTATGGCCTTTAACCATTTCTCTGCTACTCAACATACGTGATTACACAGCGCAAAGCACATTTGCTATGCTCTTCCACATATCTGGTGGGGCCTCATAAGAAGAGGCACACTACTCTAAAGAGCACCTGCGGGAATTCAAAGCTCTGGTCCCACCTTTAGTCTCTGTACCTAGCTGTATCAAACTGCTTCATTTACAAAAGAATGATTTACTTTTTCTTGCCTGCAACCAGGGCTGTTTCCAGGCACAATCAAAACTGGCAGCAAGCTCTCAGGAGCAGCTAAATGTCCAGGACCTTGTTCTTCCCATTGCTCATGCACCCTACAAAGCCAGAGCCACCGCTGCTTTGCTCAGATAAGGGACAGAAGCACGGCTGGGGAGTAAGACGGGAGGCTCCCTCAGTGCTTCCCAACAGCGATCACAACCTGTCTCCTACCCTCACGTTGACAGGAGAGGCAGCATACTCCGCTGCTCAGGAGTTCCCCCAAACCTGACTGTCCAGAGTGGTTTCAGCCTGTTGCCATAGGACCCCCCCCACCTTGGTCATCTCGCCCAGCCCATCCTCCTCTTCAGGTGATGGCTGAATCCGTCCCGCAACAAAAATCCTGTGTTGCCTACCCACCTGAAAACACCTGAGCCTGCTTTGCTGCAGAGTCAGCTCTCTCTGGGTCTTTCCTTTCTGCTGTGCCAGCGTTGGCTTTGCAGACCAATGTCTGAAATCTGCTTTTTTCAGCCAGCTTATACAAGGAATTAGAATGTAATTAACATCTTGTTAATGATCTACGGGGAGTACCAGAGTCCAGTTAACTATCCCTATCAGGCATTCCTCTCAAGATCGTTTTGCTTCAAAGATGAAATTCAACAGCAGGTCACTTGATAGTAGAACAGATGATTTTTGAAGATGGGTACTGAGGGGTGCCCTTTTGCTCACTCTCACTAGGAGAGATAACTCCCAGCTGCAATCTTCTTGCAGCACATGCAGCTGGATAACAGATAAATGGATTCACCAACCTGCTTCATACAGTGGGGAAACGATATGGGAAAAGGTGCTAAAGGATGTATAACCCTGGAGGTGGGACAGCAGGAGCAGAATGTGCAGATCGCCTTCCCTTGATGGGATATAGTTGGCCTAAATTGGAGAGTGGGAAAACCTCAGGTTTTCTCATTATTGTGAGCTGATGCTATTGAAAGATTACAAGGAATATCTTTGTGAGACTATTTCCACAAACATCTGAAGAACAAAACCCCCTTTAAAAAAGAAGAAACAATAAATCCATGATGGCATAGAGGCTGAAGAAGCAGGGCTCTAGAGAGAAGAATTTCCCTTCAGCCCTTCTAAGTCCTTCCCATGCTTATCAATCCTCTCTGACTCCCTCCTTTTTCATACATCCTCCCCATCCATTTTACTATTTATTTATTTATTTATTTATTTGTGTGCAGGGGGGTAGGGAGCTTTCTGAAACTTGGGAAACACTTAGCTGAGAAATCCCAGGTAACAATAAGCAGAACCTCCCTTTTCTAGAAAAGTCTGCCTTGCTTTGAGGAAGCCAGTTGTGCACAACAGCCTCGCTGACATTTTTTATTTGTTTTTTTTCACAGACAAGCCAGGCAGGTTCCACTCTGCATAGCTGGCTTTGAAGCTGCGGCTTTTCGTGCCTCCTCTGCTGAGGGATGCAGCAAGGACACCTGAGCAGCAGCTTCTGATGAGAAAAGGAGGAAACGTGAGCATTTGCAGTAGCCGTCATGGTCAGGGTAAGAACTTGGCAGATAAAGTCCTCCTCCTGTCTCAATCCAAAGTGCCATCTCCCACACACATCGAGACCTGAAACACATGTTTTTGGTCCTTCCTCAAGTGAACCACAGCATGCAGCCTGCTGTTGCTTTAATAGGAATAATAGTGCCAGAAAAGAGAATTTACAATTCATCCTTCGATGAATTCAAAGTCCTACGCCATCCACTGAGACATGGGCAGAAATTGTTAATGCAAGGTCTCAACACAGGCAGTAAATGATTCCCTGCTTTTGACTCACAAATGTGAGAAATGAGGCACCGGTGACACTAACCAAACCAGACACCTTTTATAACTTATTTTGGATGAATCTCTCTCTCTCCTTCCCCTCCTCCTCCTGTTAGGATCTTACTGCAGTTCATTTACAATGTTCAGCGTATAATAAATGTGGTTAGCTTCAGAAAAAGAGCTGAGGCTGCTCACTGAAAGAAGAATATTCTGCACTTTGGGGAGAGAAAAGGAGCTTGTGTTCAGGACTGGGGTGGAAGATTCGGGGGAGGTTTCCAGATTGTTAATAATTTTTTCCTGTTCGTATTCAAAGCTTTTCTATTCACAGGGGAAATATTCAATTAGGAAGCCCCTATGGAGCAAAGGGGGAACCCAGCAGGTGAGGAGTCAAAATCTCTGCAATCAGCACTGATAAAGGGCTGTTATTTTGACAAACGGAATAAAAATAAAAAGCATGAAAGGCTGCAGCAGGAGGCCTGAAACAGATGCTGAGCACTCTCCTTCCTCAGCAAGGATGTGTTTGCCGTGGTAAGTCATGCATGATTGTTGGAGGTGATATTCTCTGATTTGTCACTGCTTTTTATCTTATTAGCAGTTACTGTAGTTTGAAATGTGTTAAGCAGAGCAATGCTCTGTGCATGAAATGGTTTCAAGAGTTTGAGTGCAGCATTTTGATTCATTTCACAGGCCTTCTGCATTGAAAGAATGGTTCGGATGGTGGTGACAAACGGGTCTGTCGTTTCGGATTTGACATCTGTTCAACTCTGTAGAAGAGCATCTAAACCAGATACAGAAGTTGTAGGCTCCGTTCAGCACGTGTTAACTGATGTTTTGTGAACCTCATCTTTATTTAAATAGTCAGGTGCATCAGGGGTCTACAGGGCATCATATCTGACATTTGAATCTCTACCCTCTGCCATATTTCAGAGTGTGTATGTTGGCCAACAGGTTGCCCAAAGCTACTTTCTATGGTCTGTTGAAGCATGGTGACTGGAGAAGCAAACCACTGAAACATTATGAGGCTATGCTCAGCAAGATCGTCACTTTGCAGCATCGGCCCTGCAACATGCAAGCCTAGCACCATCTGCCACAGAAGAGAAATTGTACATGCCCTAGGAGTTGTTATAAGCCAACCCAAACTAACACTGTATAAGCACAAAGAGCAATGTAGAATAGCCAGGAGGGTGGATGTAGCGAGTTACATCTGAGACACTTGCAGCTATTAGCATGCTGAAATAAATCAGGTTAATTTCTCAGCCAGAAGTTCTCAAAAACTGAGTCTGGATAATTAAATAAAATGCAGATCCATCTTTTTCCAACTTTTCTAGGAAGGCCACATGCTTCTAATGGTTAGGACATCAGAGTATCCTATAGCTACATTTCTTGCTTCACTTGGCCAGCGCTGTGATGTCTGATAAACCTGTTCAGCTCTCATTGTTGAATTTTTTTATCTGTAAAGCAGGATTAAAATACTTGCTACCATCCCCTGAAGCACATGATGGATGTATACACCTCAGGGTGGAGACAATGATGAATTGTCTTTGTGAGCCAATTTAGATCCAAAACAGCTTCACATGGACTTGCTATGCCCAGTAACATCAGAGTAATATCCCGTACAATCAAAGACTGTCCTAATCTGCAGAATCTAATTGTTTGGAAAATACTGTTTTTTTCCAATCAATGCGAATACCTTTTAAAACTACCCACATACATTTTAATCCGAAAAAAGTAAGTAACATGTTGATACTAGTCTACTTAGCACACTGTGATACAATATTCATTGCAAAGTGATCAAAACCAATCATACAGATATAATCTACTAAGGAGACAAAAGCACTGAAAAACAGTAAGAGATTAGCAGCTCTGCTATATATGGAGTCGGATGCTGACAAAAGCCAGCTAATTATTGCAGTTATGCCTCAATTATTTATAAAGCCAGCCATTTCCCCAAAAGATCTATAGGTCTCTTTTGACTCCTCAAAGGGAAGAATGAATGTATCAGAAATTAAGTGCCTAGATTCTCCACAAAGGGGTTCAAATGCATGGTTAATGCAGATCTCCAGTCCTTTGAGATAGATGAACTAAAAATTTACATGGCCGTTTGAACGAGCACCCTGAATTTTGGGCTATGTCTCCGAGCTCCGAAAGGCTGACTGTGAAAAACAGTGAATCTTATGTGTCCCAAAGTAGTTTTCCCCAATCCACTTATAGCCCATAGACAAAAATAATAATAATACCCTATCATACAAATATGGCCTGAAATTTTCAGAACTACTTAGTGTTTAAATATCTAGATATCAAATTGGAACCTTTCAGAAGGTCCTAGCCACTTGTTCCTGAAAAATTCCATCCTGACCTGGTATCTCCAGTTGGTCATGTGAAATTACTAGCTTTTTTTTTTTTTTGGCCACAGTCTGAGGGTTTGTTTGCCTCAAAATAAAAATCCATTTCTGTCAGGGGGGTTATATACTTATATAAATTTAGCAATAAAGTCTGTTTTTAATTTATTTTTCCTTCCTGTTTTAAATTCTTACTGTTTTCTGCCTCCTCCTTCCAAATTAACTCATTGGTTGCTTGTTTTCTTAGTCTTGTAATTTTTTAAATTTTACAGTGTTTGTTTATACTATGTATTCTATTGGAGCAGGAGCAAGAACAGTTGAAAAAATAATCAGCAAGGGTGAACACAAACCCATTGATGGCGCAGGAAAGAACTAAAGGAAATCACAAGCTGATTGGAAGGGTAATACAAAGATAAGCCAGCCTAAAAACCCTCTAGGTTTTAGTATGGTTGCACAATTTCATTTCATACTAATCAGTCATCTTTGCTATCTTAGAAAGCAGGCAAGAGAGTTCACTGAGCAGTTACGAGTTCCTCTCTCTGCCTCAGCTTTTCGGAAAATATTAAAACAATTAAAATCTTGCACCAGTGAAATGTGCGTGCAGACATTTAGGTGAATGCAGTTTTGGACATTAAAGTGTTTTTTAAAACCCCGAGAGACAAAGGCAGTGTTTTTAACAGAGTTGCTTCCAGGCTCTACCTGGTGCCGGGCTGGGCTTTTTGTCTCTCATGCCGCTTGTGCACAGTTGGCTGATAACTGTATGTGCACGCAGTGCTCCAAAGAGGCATCAGGGATGCCAAGAACGAGAGTTCACATCATTTTCTGTGTGCAGTTAAGGCTCCTTGCAGTGGTGTGGTTTGTCGTGGTTCTCCCTCCCCCTGCAATTCCAGTGTGATAAGGAAAGGCCTCTCTGGCCAGTTTACACTTCTCTTCACCCTAGAGGCATCGTTACCGCCTGTTTACCACTGAAAAGGGATTTATTAGCTTTGGATGAAGAGACTTTCTTCAAAGCCAAGGCTGAAGTTTTCACTGAGTTTATTGACAAAATTCCACCACTTTGGGCCCAAATAATGGTGGAGCATCATTTAAAGACCGGTTTCAAATCTCCCTTTTCCAGCTAAAAGCTCCCTTAGGAGATGGGCATCTTTTCTATCCCTAATGGAAGCCTCCTCTTCCCTTCCCACGGAGGGGAGTAAGAAGTGAATTTCCTCTTCCACTTGTCACAGCTAAGAAGTTACAAGAAAGGATACCTTTTTAGCCTGCATTCTAAGAATACTATATTTACATCATAGCAATTAAGAATTTAATTGTAAGTCTTTTTTCGTGCAAAGTCTGAGAATATGTACATGATGATAAGTATGTTGCTCAAAGAATTCAAGTGACAAAAAAATGTGATGATCGCTATGAGGAAGAGTATAAACTAATAAAATATGTGTGATGGGTACCAGAATTGATGGTAGCAAACAAAACATAGACAGGAAGCCAGACAGCCTGAAAATTCAAAATTGTTAGCAAATGCAGCAATACATCCTATTAATAACAGAACTCACTAGGAGAAGGACTTCAGGTTATGGAAAGCACCCTCAGGTGAAATGAACATTCACAGATCTCCCTTTTTTCAACTCTGCTACAGCTCTCCTTTGATAATTTATTCCCACTCAGTCTCCAGCACATTGTACCCCATCATCCATACAAACATAAAGCAAACAAAAACCTATAATAAATTAATCAAGCCATTTCTTCTGTCTCCAAGGAAGAAGAAAGGGGAGTAGTTGTTACCTCTATTTCAAACACTTGGGTGACAGCCACATAAGTATTTTAAGGTAAATAAGTGAAGTGCAGCTTCATTAAAGGGATGAAACTCTATTGAAATGCATGGGTGCAGTCCAGGACTTTGCACACTAAGCAAAGTTTTATTCAAAGTTTGCTATAAGGAGCTTTTGCTGCAGCTAGCACAGGCATGCTTATATAGTGCTTCTCTTTTGTTCTGTCACATTTAACTGTTTCCTTTCTACCAAGCAGCATTGATAGCACTGATGTTCCACCAGTGAAAGAAGGTAAGTTGCTGGTCCCTAAGGATGCCATACCATCCCATACCCTGAAAACTAGCCTAGCAAAACAGAAAATGCAATCAGCACAAGCACAAAATAAACTAACATGTTTTTGCCGCTATCACACTGCAAAAAACAGTGAGAAAGGCAGTTATAAAAGACCCCAAATAATACTTGCCCCAAACATTCAGCTGAGCAAATTTTTCAACGCTGCACTAATGAGAGACAATTATGGTTGGGGTTGTGCTGTCACCTGGTTCTCAGGCATGCAAAAGCTGGCTGTTTTATGACTGCAGCCTGCTTAGCCCCTGCAGAGGGAGCAGGAACACCTCATTATCAGAGATTGGAGATTTGCAAGAGGGAATCTTGGCTGAGATGTACCTAATTAGACAAGTCTCTTCTCTCCCTCCATCATCACAAAGTGAGGACAAACCCAAGGATTTCTACCGCAGGCAATATCTTCTGAATGAAAAGCACCTAAATGTGTATTTTATTGTAGCATTTTCTTTAGGAAATTCATATGAAAGCCACTGCTGGCAGCCAGTCCTGAGTGTGCAGCAATTGCATAATCAAGGGCAGAAGCCCTAGGGGCCTGACAGTCAGTGGCTTTCACAAAATCCAGCTGTTTCAGTGTAACTTTTGCTTTTATTACTTTCCTAAGGAAAATCCCCTATTGTTTTTCCGTTGTTCCTGATCTTGCTGTTTATTTTTTTTCCACGGAACATGGTTTAGAAAGTAGACATTCATTTTAAATAATTCAATTACTCCTACTGCTGTGCAGTTTGCCTTAAACTCCCCGTTTCTATGCCCAGAGCTATGCTCAAGGCAAGAGGAAACTTCTAATTAGTTGGACAGTTTTGCTCTTTAATTATAGAAGATCTTTGGCTAGAATGACATTTTCAAGCAATGAGGAGAGGCTTATTAAAGAAAGATAACAAAAAACCCCGCAAAAGCCAAAAGCCTGAAATCTTCATGTATTCCTTGTTCTGATATAATGCAACCCATTATGATATGATAGTGTTGAAGCAGGTTTAAAACTTGGGGGTTGGGGGGGAGAACAGATAACGTGGCATATTGGAGAGTGTGAGAAGCACAGCTACTGTCAATACTGATTTTTCTAATCTCCGAGCTCAATGTTTATCCTAAGAATGGCTCTCAGTTTGCTTAATGTCCTTGCAGGTTTGTCCAAATCCTTAAAAAATAGAATAATAGAGATCTGTGGAAACGGGATGGTGACTAACATATTTTACGTCAGGCCTGCTGTCTTGTTTCTCATGCAAGAGTGCTTGCATTTCCCAGGAAGATTCCCTGCTGGCTTAACACTCTCCGTCTGTCTAACTAGCTTTTGAGCATCCTTCCCTTCTTCTCCCCCCCCCCTTTAATTTAGCTCACAGTGGCCTGCCATTGTCCATTCTGCTCCACCTGTCTTTGCAGTGCCCTGCCTACTGTGACTTCCTTCGCATCGGGTCCGTGCCAGGTTCTTTGCTCTTCCTCACGGTTTGTTTCGCAGGACAACAGCGCTGCACTCTAAAAAACGGTTCGTTCCTTTTTGAACACAGATGTAGCAACTGCTCCCAACCACAGCTCGGCACTTACAGCATCACAGTCAGCTTCCTATTTCTTAATCTGAAGATAGCACTGGAGAGGGAATCTCGTCCTATGAAATGATGAATTATCTCATCATCTTCGGAATGAGTCAGCTCCACTGGAAATGCTCGGTCTGGATTGCAGCTTGCAGCAGTAACTCCCCATGGGTTAAGGGTGTGCTGCTGGGAACGTGGCAGCAGCTCCTGGCTCTCGGGGAGGTTTTTCAGGCAGAAGCAGCATCACGCACGCGCGTGCGCGCGCGCGCACACACACACACAGAGGTGTGATGTGGAAGCTGCCAAGCCACAGCAGCTTTGGCACCAACCCTCACACCACTTTTCATGCCACTGTAAGCACTGGTTATTAGAAAAGGAGCAAGGTGCATGTAGCACATATCTCTGAAAAGACGATACAAGTGCAAAAATACCTGAAAGAATCATCAAGCTCAGTCACCACAGAAATAGGAGCATATGCTGCCACAAAACGTGTTCACATAAGGAAACAAATATTCCACTCACTGAGTTAAGTCGAATGCAATTGAATATTGCTAGATTCTATCAGTTTTGGGGAACTATTAGGACTGAAGCTTCTAATAATGAAGAGGAGAAATTTAGTGATTTGGACTAAATATCACTGGAACGAAAAGAAATCGTTAAAGTAGAAAATACTTCAGGTTCACCCACTGCATATGTTTTGCATAGTGAAGCAGGGTCTTAATTTTAACTCCATAAATTATGCTTCAGAGTGGTATTAAAATATCCTTTAGTGTTCAAATATGTAGTAAGAAAAATATTAGAAAATCAAATGCAGAAGGGTAGACAATCAAGAAGAGGGCCAAATTCTGATAGATAATGAGCATATTTTCTTTTCTAGTGAATTAAATGAGGGCTTTAAGTGCCCACACGGCACAGAACCTGACTTACAAGAGTAACTGAATTTCTGTTTGGGTCGTGAGGATAGAGCAAGTCAGATTGCTCAGTCACTACCATGCCATGACAGCAAAATTGATGTAAATGAAAAAGTATAACACAGGACAAACGCTGCTACAAATGTAAAGTGTTTAACATTCTCCAAGTACATACGTACACAGAACTGAAGGCTGCATTGCAACATGTAGTCACAGCTCTGAAGACAGTGTTAAAGCGGCTGCACAGCCCTGGAGTTACTACCTCCAGGAGTTCAATAATTTCTTACTATGTACCATTTTGTACAGGTTCATGAGAAGCAGATCTGTAAGTGGTTCCAGAGGCTCCTTGCTAGCTAGCTAGCATTCAGTCTAGCTGCTATGAGCATCATGCTGATGCACCCACTGCCGACACAGTCTTGGGAGGCGTGTGCCTACCTGCAGGCTCTGGCCAGGATGATGCTAATTGCATCTGCTGCTTAGGAGGTGCACTCACCCCATGCTGTCCCTTGGGGTTTTGCTTACAATCCATTTTGGCTGATATTTCTTAAATTATAATCTCCAACTCTAAAACAAAGGCTGTCATCAGTTCAGAGAGAGTCTCTGTAACTTCCCTTTCCCCACAGATGAATTCTTTTCTCATCTAGAAATTTTTCCTCCCAGACCTTGCACACTTATCCTCCTAATCACTTGTTGACTTTGTCGTCTATACCCAGGGACTGTGCTGATCCCCAAATACATCACTTTGCTGACATTAAGCATGGTTGGAATTTTGCCCAACTACATGTCATGAATCCTTTACTGATGTTTTTGCCACAGTATATGCTGATTATATTAAACATAGGCAAGCACCAAGCAAGTAGAGTAGAGGCAGCAGTTCTCCAGAGGCTGCCTTTAGAGCTTTCAGCTGAGCGTTAAATTCCAAGAGTAAATAATAATCGACTCAAAATAATTCATGTAATAAAACTGTGCTGCAAATGGTACTGTTTCATATCTGCATAAGCATCCTGTAACGGATCAGGCATTCTTCTCCTAGCGCAGTGATGGATACACAGTCCCCAGATCAAAGCACCTATGTTTTCTTGTGGTTTAAAGCTTCAATTTTAAAGGGAAAGTTTTTAAAAGTTTCTTCTGCATTATTAATAAATTAACATGGAAATAATTAAATTTAACTGGAACCAAGCAAAGCTGATATCATACATAAAACTATAAATGTTTTTTCACCCCCCCCTTCTCACCTCCAACTTAGCTCAGGAGCACTGGGGACTCTTATACTTAATAGTAGGTCACATCTTTCTGCAGATTTTTCAATTGAGATTTTGTTTTTTTTAAATTTAAGAGATCCTTCTTAGCAGAGACTAAGAAAAAGAATAGGGAATGGGATAAAATAAGGTGAGGCAATTCCCCTGAGATTCAGGATTAAGGAGTCTTGATAACTATTGCTCTCCTCTCTCCTCCCCCTCATCATCAGGTGGAGAAAACATCGTAAGAGACGTGTGCAAAAGAAGAAGAGAAGGAAGAGGATAGTTTCTTTGCTCCTAGGGCCAAATCAGTACTTGCTGGTACAGCTCCTTGGGGATTACAACTGGATCAGCTTCTCTGCTGCTTATTTTAGAGTCAGCTTTTGCCAGACTGCAGTGCTGTTCTCCCATCTTGCTGTTCTCTATAAAATCCTCACATTTCCCTTCTTTGGAAAGCTGCTTTTGGAAAATCATGACTCAGCCAAAATGCTTTAGAAAATTAAAAACTAACGACCTTGGAGTATTTTGACTAAGCAAAACGGGTCCTTATGGAGGACCATTTAAATAGCAGTCCTGCCCCCAGCATATCAGACCCCCTTTTCCTCCCCCCTGTTTTAGTGTCATTCACAGACTTGAAAAATTGCGTTGGTCATTAATAAAGACATTAAACATTGTTGGCCTCAATATTTATCTCTGAGGGATGCCACTCGTAACAGGGCACTGGTTGAATTTTGTGACACTGATGAACACCCTTTGAGCCTGACAATTCAGCCAATTTTCCATCCACCTTATTGTCCACTTATCCAGACAAAAAATCATCACTTTGGCTATAGGGACACTATGGAAGACCATGGCCTTGCTAAAGTCAAGGTATACTATATCTACTATTTCCCTTATTCACAGAGCCATTCATCTCATTGCAGATGGCAATAAGGTTAGCCAGGCATGATATGCCTCACTGAACCCACGCTAGCCCTTCACCATAATCTTGTCCTTCCTGTAGCTAAAAATGGCTTTGAGAAGGGTTTGTTCCATGGCCTTCCCGGGAACTGAGGTGACGCTGACCTGGATCTTCTTTTTTGTTCTTCCTGGGGATGGTCATAGCAGTTGTTTTCTTTCAGTCATTGGGAACTTCCCTGATTGCCATAACTTCTGAAAGGTGATAGGCAGCAGCCTTGTGATGACATTGTCCACCTCCCATAGCTGCATGCCACCTCCCCTGCACGCTCAGGCAATGTTCCTATATTGCTCCTGGGCAGCCTGCCCCTGTTTCCACCTTCTGTGTACTTCCATTTTGCATATGAGTTCAGCAAGGAATTCCCTATTTTAAACACAATAGCTTCTTGTGGAGAAAGGATGAGTTAATCCCATACAAAAGAGATTAAATTAGTCTCGTAAAGCATGACAGAAGCACTCATACAGTTCTCATGGAGTTAAAGGTACTACAGTTCCATTTATAGGACTGAAGGGAAGTCAGTGCTTCTTGAGCTACTGGAAGAGTAAGTAGTCTGTGAGACTTGAGTTTCAACTCTTGTCATGGATGTCTTGTTGCAGAAAGACTGTATACTGATTTTGTGTATCATATGAGTTTATGTATCATATCTAGGCCGGGGTTCACAGTGTTAAGCTACTTTTAGGGAGTATGGCTTCCTTTAAAATATTCTTTCAGCTTTCTCTGCTTTGCTTCGGGCTCCCTGAACCGGCATGGTTCAGGGACTTGGTCGGTGCGTGACAGATCTGCTAATGACCTTCATCTAGCTTACGGAGACCCAGAGGAAGAAGGGGCAGAGATAGTGCACCAGAAGCCACACAGTGGGGGAGCACAAGGCAACAGGCAGAAGAGTGAGTCTCCTGCTTAAAACGTGAGACGCAACATGTTGCACTCCGGAGTTCAAGACTACTGCTGTAACACTGAACTCAGACTTCTAGCTCACACACAGTCCTAGCAAAGAGAATGCTCAAGAATCGGAGCCACTGCTATAGCAGTAGGTTGCAGGTATTTGGAGAGAGTTGATATCCAAATGGAAGGGATGGTGAAAGGTTTAAAAAAAAAGTCCCGAAAACAGACTGTGAGAGATGGAGGCCAAGATCTAGATATTTATTGAGAAAGTTCATGTAAAATCTGGAATTATTCATGTGGAAGAGTTGAGCAGACCACAGAACACCAAAACAAGAGCACTTTGTTGGCAGCTTAAAATGTGCCCAAAATGTAGGAGATTTTGCATCTATTTGACTGCATTGCAGTTTTGAAAGAATTTATGGTAAGAAAGTTTTCTATTAGAAGCTAATGAACTTGGACCGTGAAGCAGGCACAGGAAAGAAAGGCAAAATGAAAAATGGAAAAGAACAACTCACATCATAGAGCTTTGACATAGTATTGTTCCTTGTTGACAGCCATGAAGGGTATGAGCCTGCAACTGACAACAGGGTGAGTCACAAGAATGCCAACTCAGTTTTCCCACTGCCTTTGGCAAGCAGTGTATGGAAGTAGAGCTTCCTTACAGAAATGTCACTCATTATTACAGAATACGAGAAAGTCTCATGAGCTCATGAAGGACCCGTGAGCTTACAGAGGCTAAGGAGATTAAATCAGTGTTCCCATTCAGATCCTGTTTTGATTGCTTTTTGGCTAACTAGGACTCTTTATTGCTTTCCCAGTGCTCTCTGGTTCTGTAGAGGCCGTGGAAGACCAGTCTCTCTTTGCAGGATACAAACCTATAAACAAGGTCAAGTACAGAGAAATGCAATGTATTTATTTCATTACTCCCTGAAATACAGATGGGGTTGACTTCTGTTTCACCTCAAACATTTTAGCAGTGGTAATGTAAAACACAAAATCATTCAATCATATCCAGAGAGACCTAAGAAAGGTCATGACTTGCAGTAAGGAGTTAATCAACTGTAATAATAACTATAGGGTCAGAATTACATGCATGAATTTAAAACTTCACATTTACCATTAACAAGAAGTAAAATTACATATCGAAACATTCATCTGTTCATTTAATTTATTAAGGAGTCAGTGTTCCTTACACGTTCTCCTGACTCACTGTTAAATTTCACCCATTAATATGATTACATATGTAACTGGGTAGCCCTGTAATACAGTATTGCCAGTACTTTGTAGCGAGTTTGCAAGGCCTCAAGATTGACGCTTGTCAGGTCTGCCTTGTCGGAAGTTTTCTTGAACAGCCTGCAGCTTTGTTTCTCTTGCTTTAGCCCTGACAACAACCCTTCTCATTGACCAGGTGTCTATGACTAATTTGTTTTACTTTTGTTTTTCTTTCTGTGTTACAGCCATAGTTTTATATAGATAGCAGTAACAAGCAGTTACTCTATGCAGAATGAGATATTTATGACTCTGGAGTGAAATTCCCTTGCTCAGTTTACATCCTTTCCAGGTGATTGTTTCATAATGCATGTATCCTTGGGGTACTTTGTTAACAGCAACATCTGCTATCGAGGCATTTAAAAAGCCTTGTTTTTCTGAAAATGAAATCTCTATCACAAATATGTTGAGGGGGAAGGGATTTTTTTATTGTTGAAATAAGCAAATTTTAATTACAATCATATATTCTGGCTATAATTCTAAAGCAAGGGACCCAATTCAGAATCCTGGATGATCATATAGAGGCTCTATTAAATTCCTTAGCCCTGAGAACTTTGACATGAGAGCAGGGTTTTCCATTAAATTAATATAGATCATATTCACAGGCTGGAATTAAGTGGATAATTCTTTCTCATGCTTGTACCACTCCCATCTATACAGAGCAATTTGATAACTGTATTCGAAAAATGAAAGAAAATGGTACATGTAATCAGTATGGGACCAAATCAAGGTTCAGCTATAGGCACTTCAATCTCTTTCCCGATCAGTAGTGTTTCAAATGAAGGGTGAGTGTGGAAGTGCATTCCATTCTGAGCTCTTGTCTCAATAGCATCATCAATGAAATACCAATTACCGCCTTGTAATCGCTACACTTCTAAAGGTTCAGTTCATACGGTCGATACAAGAACTCTCCATCTCTCCAGCTTCATTCATGCTCTAAGGCATTTCGTAGGACTACATTTCAGCAGATCACTTCTACTGGACCCAAGGTGTCTGCGTACAGACATAGTTTGAAACAAACTGTAAGCACAGATTGCTTACACCAGTGATAGGATCACAAAACTACCAACGGCAAAAGATACATCAAAGGTATAACATCTAAGATCATACACTGCTTTTGCATGGCACCTCCTATTTGAGGACTGAAAAGTGCTCACTGATTTTAGCCTTCCAGCACCACAGAATATCTTACTTTGCTGTAGTCTAGGAGAACAGGCTATCCAGCAGCCATGTGTCATTTGTTGTTTTTTAAGCTACTGTATAAGCTTTTGTGTGAATAAACTTTGATTAAAACTGATTGATAAATTAAGATTTGCTTGTTTGTTTTGACCCAGCCTCACTACTTTCAAGTATCAACGATTCTGCGTGCATTTACTATGCTACCTGCCCTTCTTATCAGTGTGGCTGTGTTAAAAAGAATGTGCAATGCAATAGAGACAATATGGCATACTATCTTTTGACACTAAAAACATAGATACAGCCTTAACCATCATTTCTACAAGATAAGTGGAAAAAGCGTTTACTCTCATTGCTTTCATGCTATAATTTCATGGACTATGTCACAAGTAACTATGAGAGAGGGAAGTATGTATGTACATATGTACGTAGAGACAATCAGAAACATTTAACCATTCAGAGTGTTGTAAATAAAGAAGGAAAATGATGAAAATACACTTAAGATGTTACTGGTTTGTGCAGAAACAGTAATGAAAGGCTGTCCCACGGCTAACAAGAGCAACACACAGCATGCTGGAACAGAACTGCTTTTTTATGTTAGAGCAATCACTAGGCACTGTAATGCCAGTAAGAGTGGGCTGGGAGACACTGTCACAGAGAAAAACTATGTGCATTTCACCCTTCCTCACCATACACAAAATTTAGCTTAAACAAGTACACACTGACAACACCTCCAATGTGAGCACAGCCAGAAGCGTGTTCTTCCTGCAAGACTTAAAAGAAACCTCTGGTTGGAATACTGGGCACAGAAACCCACAGATTTACTTCTGTGGGTCAGAATATGCTGTGTTGACATCTGCTACTGTCATGAGGTAATGGCTGTTGTTACACATAAGATTAAATACTGACCACAACATGTAGCACATGGAATCCATATTGAGTCTTTCTTTCTTATGTTGCTTGGGTTTTGGAACAAGCCTATTAAATGTTTGTGTATTTCCACCCATGCCTGAGAGAATTCCATGCATCATAGACAATAAATCACTCAAAACCAACACTATAACTGGAAAAATTTAACTCACCAGCGATTTTCATGTGTAGAAAACAGACATTTTTCTTTATTCTTATAAATCACCAAGGTAGAAGATAAAGAGAGTACTTTTTAATGTATGGAACAGTACATTTTTATACTACTTCTTCAGGGTCATTGAAATTACGTTTTTCTAAAGTGAGGGGACCAAAACAACCCAAAAATTGGAGAGAGGAATGGGATTATGCTTTAAAAAATGAACACACATTCATTCAGTCTAAGTGTAAAAAACCCCCAACCAAACAAAACCCCAAAATATTTGTCAAAGGAAGATGCCTGTAATTTGTAAAGGATTTAGAGCTAAAATTCAGTTATGCTCATTTTGAGAAGAATAAACTCCGTGGGCGGAGACAGTGTTATCTCAAACTAGAGTCCCAAACACATTAGGACACACAATCATCTTCACTGTTTCATGAAGATTCACAGTAATGTTAGCTGTGCTTCTGCAGAACCTCCCTTTATTTGGACTGGTAAATTATATGTTTAATATACCATGAAACAAAACATGGTCAGAAATCACTTAAATTAATGAAAATTACATAGAGCACTGTCTGCTAGGTCACAAGCAAAACCAGCCTACGGGTTTGGGGAATATAGTGTGCTATATCAAGATTTCCTTTTTATTTTTCCGCAAGAGAAATTGCTTCTTGGCTGGGTGCTGTTTGTTTTCATGTTTAAGTGGGTCAGTACAAAGAAGCTTAGTCGCATCTCTGAGGCAGAGGAATAGACGCATAAGACAGCGCAGGCTATGGAAACAGAGGGTTAAATGCTGTCTTTCAGTGGTTCAGGTTTAAATCTGGCCCAGGCTGGTGCCCAAAGGAGCAGTCACAGCCATCGTGTCCTGCAGCTCCTTCTCCGTGTTCCCACGTGCCAGGGCCGGCATTCATGCAGCCACAGAATTCTTCAGGAAACCGCTGCTCATCCTGAACAAGCTTCCCCCCACTTCCCCCTCCCCTTAGTTTTCACCTTACACCATTTTAATCAGTTCATGCTGAGGCCACATGAACATTAGCTCCATCATAAAGACAAGAGTAGAAATGACCTTTTCAGCAGCAGCACAAACATATGCCAGATTAAACTGACTGTGGAATTTAAGTCAATTCTTCAGACACTTTCCAATTATTTGTAATGGCTTAATAAATATATAATCCTCAATGAAAAAAGACTATAGCTGGGCCTGTCATAGGGTAGTAAGTAGAACTCTGCCAGCTAAAATTCCTATTTATATATGTTTTGAAAATCAAGATTCTTATTAATTTCAAAAAGAAAATTACATTGAATTTCAGGAAAAAAACCCACCCTGGTTATAGAGCCTGCTATCAGAGGATTTACAAAGCCGCCTTTTTCTGTGCATTTACCAATGGAAAAATACAGGGAATATGTGTATTCTGTTACTGCCCATGTTGCTGGCTTTCTTTTTCTACATCCTTCTGACTGCTTATATTGTATATATTACAGGGTATTTGTAAAGTAATAAAATCAAACACTATCAATATTATATTAGGACAATAAATGAGAACCTGCCAAATCAAGATGAAACTCAACAATTAGATCCAAGCCAACCTGGTAAACCATACTAAACTGAAAGAGAAAATACAAGGGAGATGCAGTCAACAGAAGGAAAGAATCATACCAAACGCATCTCATTTAATCCTACTCTTACTTTTGTACAGCACCAACAGGGTTCAATCATAAATATTCAGCCATAAGACTATAAACACTTCTAGAGAGTTTGCTAAGTAGTAACTTCTTTAGACCTTCTTTAGATACGGTTTATGTCCTTATTTTGAATTTGTAGAAGGTCTTGCGCCGACCTGTGGGCAGTGAATTACTTTCCCCTCCACAGGCAGGATCGTGAGCTAACCTGGAGCTTACTTTAACCCAAGGTAAATTATGCACATAATAAAATAAAAAGCAAATATCCAACCCCTCTAAGAAGAACAACTATACACATACAGGTCAGGAGAACATTCCCTGCTACCTCCAGTACTAGCTTCAGGGTAGAAGAGGCAAAGTGAACACGCAGGGGAAAAGCTCCTCATCAAACTCACTCCAGACACGTTGGAGTACCAAAGCCCTCAAACCATCCCAGGGAAAAATTAATTTTTTTCCAAAACATCCAAGCACCTACATCAGGACACAAATAGTTACCAGCAGTTGGAGACAAGAACCAAGAAAAAACCACCGCCAACAACAAAAGTCCAAACATTTAGTGAATAGAGAGAAAAGAAATCACAGGCTCCACCGCTAAATTGCAAGAATATATAAGGGCTCCCTGGGGGCTGCAGCTAGTAGGCTCTTCCAGGTTTAAAAACCTAGCAAATGTAACTAAAAGGGGAGGTGGAAAAGAAAGAGTCAGTGGTAATCTGTCAAAGGAGAGTCCTTTTCTATAAGCCCTGTAATACCTGGTTGTGGAGAGAGTTTGGTATAATATAACTGCTAAAAACTACCAAACCTGTTTGTTTTAACTTGAGTTGTGCTTGTTTGCTGTCTCATAGGAGTCATAGTTTGAGTTGCATCAAATTCATCAGAGCAGCTTCAAAAATCTATTGCAGATTTCTTCATGTAATTTAAAATAATATTGCACACATACTTACATGTTTTAGATCCAGATTTCTATACTGCACACCTGCAGCTCATGTAAATATATCTAGACTAACTTTAAAATTGATTAGCTGTGTTTTTGCAGAAAACAGAGGTGAGTGTGGATTACTCACCTGAGAGTCTACTCAGGTTTTTCAAATGGATTTCATAAATGGTCTGAAGTCCTACAGTGCCATCGCTGAATTGCTGACATCACCTGTGCTGTCCTGAGAAAAAGTGACCTATCACTGTCCATTTTAAAGGATTACCTATATTGGCCTTGCTTGCTAGAGCGCTCAAAGGAAGCACACAGCCAGGACTTCACTTTTAGCTGCAGTTATGAGAAAGCATATTAGTAACAGAGTAAATCAAGGAAATGTTTTGGTTTTTTTTCTTTTCCTGCAGGCATTTATAGTTACTATTCTCAGTAATCTAATTCAATTCAGCTCAATCAGTGCATTCACATTTTTAAATGTTGTCTTTTTGTAGAATCCGGCCTTATACAATATATAAAACCAAAATAATATAGGCAGACATGTTTAGAACTTGGAACTGGTATTGATGGAGTATACTAAAAAATACCTGAAATTTTCAGAGAACTTTAGCCTTCTTTCCTGCAACATTTTTGCTTGCACATAGAGATCATACACAAAATGTACTCATCATGTGCATGTTTTTTCCTCAACTTCTATGCTCAAGAACTGCAGCCTGGATGCTGTGTGAATCTATTCTAAAGACACAGGTAACTACTTGCTTGCTACAGACAATAGTATGAGGCTGCTAAATGTATAACTATGATAGTGTGTTGCCTGCTAAACAAAAGGAAAGCAGTACTGATTTGTATTCATGGAACATATGTAGATCTAGACTGGAAAGCCCACACAGCAGGCCAAATTGTCCTCATTTACATGTGTATGGCCTCAGTGACACTGTGCCACTGAGTGACTCACTCCAGCAATTGTGGAAGAGTAAATCTGTCCATTATTTAAATTAGAAATGAGCAAACCTCAGTAGGTTACTAGTAGCCTTGTATTTCATATATTGCAAGCTAAAATCCTGGGACATAGTTATTAACCTTAAATAGAGAAACTGTTGGCTGTGAAAATGCAGCTATTTTTAAAAATGTTAGCCAGGTGGTTGTCTAGTAGTGAGAAGTTGCATGGGTGGCCTAATAGAATTTGTGCTGGTTTTGGCTGGGGTAGAGTTAATTTTCTTCATAGAAGTTAGTATGGGGCTGTGTTTTGGATTTGTGCTGGAAACAGTGTTGATAACACAGGGATGTTTTCGTTACTGCTGAGCAGTGCTGACACAGCGTCAAGGCCTTTTCTGCTTCCCACCCCACCCCACCAGCCAGGAGACTGGGGGCGCACAAGAAGTTGGGAGGGGACACAGCCGGGACAGCTGACCCCAACTGACCCAAGGGATATTCCACACCATGTGACGTCATGCTCAGCATATAAAATGCTGGGGGAAGAAGGAGGAAGGGGGGGATGTTCGGCGTGATGGCATTTGTCTTCCCAAGTCTCCGTTACACGTGACGGAGCCCTGCTTTCCTGGAGATGGCTGAACACCTGCCTGCCCATGGGAAGTAGTGAATGAATTCCTTGTTTTGCTTTGCTTGCGTGCGTGGCTTTTGCTTTGCCTATTAAACTGTCTTTATCTGAACCCACGAGTTTTCTCACTTTTACCCTTCCAATTCTCTCCCCCATCCCACTGGGGGGGAGTGAGCGAGCAGCTGCGTGGTGCTTAGCTGCTGGCTGGGGTTAAACCACGACAGAATTCAAGGCATTATTTCACAATGTGGCCCTAAAAACCAATAAAAGAGTTCGTCTTCATGTTGGATTCTCAGTATTATATGAAAAGACAATGTAAACAGTTGCTGGCAGGAATGTATATGAGCTACAATAGCACGAGTATTAGCATATACACAAGCCATCCATTTCTTTCCTTTTGAGCACTATCCATCTCACTCACTTTCAGATAATGTTGATTTTTATTAAAAATATTCAATGGTTTTGTTTTGCTTTTCTAAACTGCTAACCTCATAAATGGCAAACCATTTACATTTTAAAAAAGAAAGCCCTACTAGGTGAAGGTTCTGTTTGAATATTTGCATGCACTTTAATGAGTCTGTTCTAAGGTTTTTTAAGTTGTTAAAAAACCCACCATTTACTGAAATAGTTTGAAGCTTTGGCAAGCTACAAGGCCTATCAGTTTTTAAGAACTCTCTAGGGTGTGGAGGTGCTGCATCCTTTACACTACTTAGTCAATGTAAGAATTTTTTTTTTTCTTCCTATTCTTTTACGGTTAAAAACAGTGATGCTTTTTATTTAGAGGGGCTGAGCATATTATTATGTGTTCCATAGCTTAAGAAAGCATTCTTTACTATTTGCATGTCACACTGTGTGTCTGTCTCATTATTTCAGTGGCACACGAATGACCAAAGAAGTGCCAAACATCATAAATGCTACACTGTAAAATAGCACGACTGCAACCACATTGAAAATCTTTTTTGATCCGAAGAATGGCAGTGAGAATGTGCTCTGTTACGACAGTACAGAATGCATTTTGATCTCACTAGAGAGAAACATATTTTAAAATGGACTATTAGAAAGCTTGTAGAAAAGGAAAAGCACCTATTTAGCGAAGCAAATGAAAACACTCCTATTGATTTAATTAAAATTGAAGCGGACCCTCTTTACTCGTTATCAATTGGTAGTAGACAATCTTTTTTGCATCGAATACTACTGCAAACCACAAGTACTTTCAGTGGGATCTCTATAGGACTATTTATGTTGTGCAATAATCTAGTCCACGTGAGTAAAGGCGTCAGAACCATCTTGATCATTTGATCAAAGGCTGTGTATACTTGGGGACATTTACAGAAGTTCTGGAACAGAGAATTTTTCATATTATTTTGATCCCGGTGACTGAAATTTAGGACTCCTACTTCTCAGAACTTTGCAAGCACTAATTACTAAAACGCCTTTTCATCCTCCCTCAAAGAAGCAGACAAGAACCTTGTTTCATAGGATGGAAGTGAAAACAGAGCAGAAGGAGGCCATAATTTTTTACTTATATAAGGTGATTAAAAGTACACCGTTCTTAACAATTTAGACAAAAAGCAAACGGAACTGTTGGGAACTTTGTATTTCGATTGTTATCTGTGTGAGTTACAGAAAATAAGCACCTACAGGCTAGGTGCATTAACCTGAAATATATACTCATGTTACTGCAGCAGAGCTGACTATAGTAAGCCACCATCCTTGTGATCATTCTCCTTCTGTCACCAGAGGTTTCATGGACTGCTCAATGAAGATCTTACAACAATGGTTGTAATCCAGCAGTGCTGAAACCAGCAGTTGTGAAAGATTTGGACTTTTTCCTAAAATGAAGGCTAATGGTTATTCTGAATCCCAGAGAGAAGTCCTGAACAATCATGAGTGGAGCATAATATGCTCGAGATCTTCAGAAAGAGCCCATGGCACACTATCAATAATCCTTTTGCATTGCACTCTACAGTTTCTGGGCAAGTTTATGTTTTTAGGTCTACCTTGACATAGCAAGATCTTGCCGTTTTCTTTTGCATGAGACCACACAGCAGTCAAGACAGAGTTTAAATGGGTCTGATAGCTTTATACTGGAAACTGCAAATTGTACAAATCACCTTGCAAGCAGGGTGACTACTGTTTTAATAAACAATGTGGTATCAAAGAAGGTGAATATCTTAGTGGTTTTTGTAATGGTCAACGCTTTAAAAGGATAAACTTTCCTAGTTAACCTGATGATTACATTAGGGAAGAATAGTTGATTCAACATTTTACTAGCAATTTTTGAGAGCGGTGGACCTAAATCTGTCTTATGTCTAGCTATGCCACATCATCCACAACTCCTAGGTACCAACTGGTAACTCGGTGGTTTTTGCATGCCCTCCTTAAGTACCGTGATACAGTGGAGCAAAAAGCTCTTCTCTTATCATCAGTTTGATGCCCAATAAAAGACTACTTTCATCTACCTTTAGGATTCTGCAGCTTTTGTTTTGTCCAGCTATGGGTAAGAATATTCATTTTTTTTAAAATCAGACTCAAACAGCACACTGAAAATCTGAGACAGATGTAAAAACTGGAGGCTGCTCTGGAAAAGTTTTAATATGTAACCAAGTGCATGGCACAGTTCTGGACCAAAGGATAGGTTAGTACACAAAAAGTTTTATTACCTTTGCAGATGATATTTGACAAGATAATAAGCAGTACCCAGAGAATAAAACAAGTGGAAGGCTATGTGTGTGTGTGTGCATGCGTGTGTGTGTGTGTTTGCGTGGGTCTATGTATACATGTTTTATATCTATATATCTCCTGCTATGTCACTAAAGATGTCTCAAGTGTTTGGCTTGCTTATATCCTTTTTTCTTCATGACTATTATGTCTAAATCTCTGCATCCACTATTCTATTTTCTGTCTGAAAGTAATCTGTCTGATTTTTTTTAATAAGCAGTATTTTCAATACAAATTCTTTCATCAGTGTCGCTTTCCATAGGCAGGTTTCTAAAACAGTTGTTCCTGGAAACCGATCAGAGCTATAATTAATATACAAGAAATGCCCCAGGATACTTTCTTATTTTTCTGCACTGCAAACAAGGCATTTGTTTTTTGGGAAATGTTCATGTATCTGGGTTCAGGATAGAATGTGGGAATAACAGGAAAGGCTGCAGAGATTAATTTGGGCCAGATAAATTTGGATACATAAGAAACCTAAACCAAAAAAGGAAAAGGATTTGTAAAATTTGCTTTTTGAATATTCTGAAAAAAACCCCCAAACTTTTATTTTATTATTTGGTAAACCATTCTATGTCATTTATTGAGAAAACCTGCTGGTAGGTGGCTGTGGGATATTTTTCACATTATGTAAAATTTACAATTATATTTTTAAAATGACTATTTACATAGTCACAGAGAAATGATAAAATACTGCAAAACATTTTTCTGGAAAAATCCAATGATGTTTGTGCTTACAACAGACCAGAGGCAGCATTTCCACAACCCAGTGACAAATCTCTGGTACTAAAGCGTAGCTGATATTTTAGGGGAAGATTCTGAAATCCTTCAGTAATCAGTTGCAGAGAAATCTGCTTTAAGGTTAAAATATTTCTATCTTTGAAAGTATTTCTCCAAAATATCTTCAAACTTAATAACATTCTAAATGTGATTCTGAAAGACATATTCTTTCATCAACTTAAATGTCCATTTAAAATGCAGATAACATCAGCAATGACTTGCTTAGTATCCTACTAAGCTTCTGACCTCAGTTATCTTTCAAGAATGAGTTAAACAAGCAATCATATTTCCATAAAGTTAATACACACCTCAGACAATTCATATCTCTATATAGGTACTGGAACTTGAAAATAAATTCTTAGCAAACTCACAGTCTCTGATAACCTCTTTTCCTGATATCACAGGTAAAATGGCAGGAAGAAACAAAGATTCAGTAAGTAGGAATTCTTACATAAATTTTGTCTTACCTCCACACACATACCACTCCTATTCACATGGGATTGCAGGATGAAGGTAAATACACGTGTATGTATCTATATAGCTGTATCTATATCCATATCTGTATACCTATGTCCATCGCCCTCTATATATATACACCTTCCCCCCCACCTCTTTTTTACAATGAGGGTTGTCAAACACTGGAACAGGTTACCTGGAGAGGTTGTGGAGTCTCCGTCTGTGGAGATATTTAAAACCTGACTGGACATGGTCCTGGGAAACCTGCTCTAGCTGACCCCGCTTGAGTAGGGGACTTGACTGATGATTTCCAAAGGTCCCTTCAACCTAAACTATTCTATGATTCTCTCTGATATATGTTTAAATGAGTAGCTTGTATGAATTAACTTCCCAAACTACTCAATCTTGATCTCATAATGTCTTTTCCTAAAACAGTTTTCTGTATGCTATACACCTAATCATTCTCATTGTTCATTTCTGAACGCTCTCTATTTCTTCATCCTTTTCAGGATCAAATCTGAAGAGAGTGTTCCATTGATTTCCAATGGGATACTTGTGTGCTTTATATCCTGTTCATTATCCATCTTACCAAGTTTGCTTTCTTTAATTGCTGCTGTGAAGTGCAGAGTTCTCTTCAGCTTGAGCTGTCTGCAATGATAATTACTATTTATTCTTTCTGTGAATCTTTACATGTAGCTACCTTAAAGCAATTTACAGGGAAAGATGTCTTAAGCAGCAGCTTTGCCATTTTGTAGGTTTCAAACTAGAGCACCTCTAGAGCATGTCAGGATCTTTTATTTTAAACTAAATGTTTGGTTTTTTTTGTTACCACCTCCATCAAAAATCAGGACAAATCTTAGGAACATTTCGTTAAAGTATGACTTCTTTTATATCATACTTTATCCTGATGTTCTTCTCCTCAAACAGGCAGAAATCCATGGATCTCGGTTAGTTTCAAAGTCTAGAACTGTCTGATTTGATTGTCTATTTACAAGGCAAGGTCAGGAGGGATTCTGGTTAACAAAACTTTGATGCCAAGCAAAGCTGTCATTACACAACTGAAAAATGCTTCTTGATACCTCAAAGGTGACATTCTTGACACCACTGAAAGTGCCAACAAAAGTTTCACATGCTAATTGAGGGCAACATGACCCTACAATTGGAAAATTTCTTTGCAGTGAAATCATACAGGAGGTTGTTACAGTGTAACTTTCAGCTTTGAGGTTTTCCACTCTTTCTCCATTTGTACAAGGGTTGCTTTGTGAATGTGATAGAAGCTTCTGCCTTCTTTGCTAAAATCACTACTCAGGGCCTGTATTGAAGACTAATCACCTCTGGAACTATATCAGGTGGGAGGAATATATGCAAATTGATGCTAAAAAGAGTATAAGCACCTCTGTGTATACATTGGCTCTAACGGTGAAATCGTGGAATCTTATAATATCATTTATTCTGCAGAAGCCTTGTTGCCTAATAGACTGATTCTGCTCTGCTGCCAAGTGCAAAATAGTCATTAACAGCAGCAGAAGCAATCCCTCCTACAAGACAGAATTCCACTGTAAATCCTGAGGTCTTTTCTGTGCTGGAAAAAAGCTATACTTCTTTTACTAAACCATTTCTAACATCAGTAAAGTGGTTTGAACACCTTCTGCAAAACCATAAAACTTAATTCACTTTTGTTGAGATTCACTGAAGGGTTGAACTGCAACCAGAGTTGACCATCTTACTCAGCACCAAATCTCCAGCTAGTAAGGATGATGTGGATGCTAAAAGTTTTCAGAAGTTCAGAGTGATTGAACAATATAATAGAAAATTCTATTGAGGATTATTAAACAGACAGTTATGGTATCTAGCTGAAGAAATCCCTAAATACACATTTCTGAAAGCTGCAGAGTATTTTCAAGAAATATCACTGCTTACTTGTCCTGTTCTTATACTTTATCTTAGATAACTTCTATTGACCATAGTCATAGCTGTTCAACTTAATTGACCTCTGGGGATCAATTCTTATATTAGGGAAAAGGTATCGACAGTTTTTAAGAAAATGATTTGCTTGTCCTTGTTTTCTTCTTCAAACAAAAAGATAAGAGCATTTTAAGTAGTGGAAATCTCAGGGTACGACTATTCCAAGCAATGCCAGAGAGAATAAGACCTGAGTTAGTGAACTTACAAGCACAGTGCCCTCTCTAGGCTAATTAATCTTCTTCTGTTGTGAATTAAAGCCATAACATCAATCCTACTCTTTAGGAATACCTAAATTTTGTTATATTGGTAGAGCTATTTTCAGTAGACTTCTTAGATTAGCCACCTGATCCAGTTCATAGTAAGAATTTTACCCTTTAAAGAGCTCTTAAAAATATTGAGAGAATTAAGGCCTAAGTCTGTACCTAGTAGATTAGTTGAAATGACGCTTACCAGGGGAGAAAAATAAAGTGTCTGGGATATCATGAAGTAGAATAAAACCAGCATGGTTTCTGCAAAGGAAAATCTTGTCTTTTTAGCTTTTTTTAATAATTTTTTTTTTTTTTTTTTTCTAGTTCTTTGAACATATCTATAAAGGGATAGATGAAGGAAAACTTGTTCATATAATTTAATAAAACTACTGAAGAGCCTTTGACATGGTCCTGAATAAAATTCTGTAGAAGAAACAAACCAAAAGGGCCAACCTTGTCCTGGGGTGCATCAAGCACAGCATAGCTAGCCAGTTGAGGGAGGTGATTGTCCCACTCTACGCTGCACTGGTGCGGCCCCACCTCGAGTACTGTGTGCAGTTTTGGATGCCTTAATGTAAGAAGGACATCAAACTATTAGAATGGGTCCAGCGGAGGGCAACAAAGGTGGTGAAAGGCCTTGAGGGCAAGACTTACGAGGGGTAGCTGAGGTCACTTGGCTTGTTCAGCTTGGAGAAGAGAAAGCTGAGGGGTGACCTTACCGCAGTCTACACCTTCCTCAAGGGAGGCAGTGGAGGGGGAGGTGCTGATCTCCTCTCTCTGGTAACTAGCAACAAGACACGAAGAAATGGAATGAAGCTGCATCAGGGGAAATTCAGTTGGGACATTAGGAAAAGGTTCTTCACTGAGGGGGTGGTTGGTCACTGGAACAGGCTCCCCAGGGAAGTGGTCATGGCACCAAGCCTGTCAGAGTTCAAGGAGATTCTGTCATCTGGACAACACTCTTAGTCATATGGTTTAGTTTTAGGTAGCCCTGCAAGGAACAGGGAGTTGGACTCGATGATCCTTATGGATCCCTTCCAACTTGAGATATTCTATGATTCTATGAAACAAAATAATCTGGAGTGGAGTGGCAACATTGTCATGAAGAAAAGGCCGAAGAGCACAATTAAATGACCAGTTAAAAACCAAACCAAACCAAACCAACCAACCGAACACAACAAGCACTTTACCACGCTCAAACTTTTATTGTTTAATGTCTATCAATAGTTTCAAAAGAACTGTAGGACAGTAGTGATTCTACTTATTAAACTTTGCAGATATCACTAAGTCATTTAAGTCAGAAAAAGTCACAGAGGTTGAAAGAAACTTTGGAAAGGCCTAATTCAAGTAGTTTACTCATCAACATAATAAATGTTTCATTTCACATTGAAAAGGAAAGTTCACACTTCTCTGACATCTCAGAGGGCTCTAAATTTATGGAAGCAGCTCCTACAGCAGATCTGGAAATTGCTATAGATTGCTTGATATGAGGCTGTAGCTGGGAGTCCAACAAGAAGTTAGGTTACATGAAGACTAATAGGGTAATTAACATTGGCATATATGCCTTTTTATAATTAATGATATGACTTCATTTGGAGTGCGCAGTGCTGATCACCTATCCCAAAAGGGGCATTGCAGAACTTAGGTTAGTTCTTAGGATATTGAAAAGTATGACCAGTGGACTGGAAGTGCTTGCATATGAAAAGAAACTGCGCAATTAGGACTGATCACTGAAGAAACAGAAGAAAGAGGCATGATAAAAGTACATTATATAAGAAAAGCATTAGAAATTAGAAAATTCTGTTCCTTTGTCTCATAATGCAAATGCAAAGAAATGTGATGACATTAAAAAGCTGTCAATTAAAAACTGATTCAAGGAGATTTCCATTCATTAACTTAAACTTTAAATTACCAAACCCAAAAATACAGCAAGAATTTTAAAAAGATCAACTCATTTAATGGTTATCAACAAATTAGGCAAATTATCACCATGGTTGCCAGAAATAGCAGGATGCTGGATTCATTGAACTTGGAAGTCTCTTTTGCCTTATTTTCCTAACTCATTCTTATCAACAGGCTGGAGTACAAGCCCCTAATAATTACAGCACAGATCACCTTCAAATACATAGTAGGTGTAGTATTACCTTTAACCAGTACTAACCAGTTGAGGGGGACATGTCCCACTTTCCTAACTGTGTACAAACTGCTGGCTGAAGAGCAGAGAAACACTGGAAAGTGGGTATATTTCCTTTGTGGAAGGAACAAACTAGGTTACTCCAGAGAACAGAGTCAAGTTCCAAACTGTGCCCCATTCATCCCAAAAGGCACTGAGGCTATGTAAGACCTAGATTTTCTATGCTAGACAGTATAATTTTACACAAACTACTGATTGCCTTACTTTCCTATTAATTTTCAACCTTCTTTCTAACATCTAAGTTACATTCTTATTTGTTTTATAAGGTAGCAATGTGAAGTCTTGCTCACTAGAAGAACAATTAAGTGCACAAAGTAAAGAATAGTTACTGTACAAGTTGAGACTAACAGGTTTCCTCAAGGCTTGCAACGAAGTACAACTGCAAAACAAAGTGCTTTTTGCTGTTATATGCCCTGAACAAGTGTTCTCATAAAGAAAAGTTACTGAGGATGCGACCTCCTCCACTATGTTTACACTAGTAAATAAAACATGTCCAAAACCAATCTTTGCTCTTGAGGTTAATTGGCATGGCACAGCTGATAACTCACACCTAGGCTGTTAAACTCATTACTCCCTGGAGTAACTGGCCTGTTGTAACTCTGGTAGTTGTCATTGGCTTTGGCACCGACTTTCTATACATCTTAAGGGTATATATTCCATATATATAATATATATTTGTCCCATTCATGACACATCAACCTGTCTGTAAGGTTTAGGAGACTGCCCTTTGAGTACCCTGCTCGCTGTCACTGCCAACACACCTCAGGGCACCTCTGAACTCCTGCTATTCACAGACATCCACGGGGGCCGTTGAGAGGGCTGTTCTATAGATAACCATGACCACCGTGATTCATTAGAAAGTGAGGGTGCAGAGGGGAGTCCAGGTGGTGGTTAATGGAAGAGTCCACACCCAGATTTACCTCTCCTGCTCTTCATTTCTAGACCCTGAACCTTTCCTGTCTGAAGGTCTGAGGACCTGGTCCCAAATGACAGATGAGGCACAGGCCTGCTGCCTAATGTGCAGATATGGACTCTACAAAGCCCTGATAGAGAGTGGTAACTGGGGCAGGTGCTAGTAAAAAAAGGAACTTGGGGTGGGGGAAGGCATGCATCAGGTAAAGGAGCAGGCAACGAAAGTTGCGTTTTTGTGGTAGACTGCAAAAAGTTTGGGCTGCAGACTATTGAAAACACATGAATGAAAGAGGTGGGTAGGTTGCTATAGCAATTTCTTTGTATAATTTATGTCCTGCAAATCAAGAAAAATATGGATCTGCCAGCTATACTTCTTGCTTCTGGGGTTATGTGGAAAAGTCAGGGGTTTTTTTGAGTGGCTTTGGGACCATGCTGAAAGCAGATGCTTGTCCTTTTACTGGGGATGGACAGGTCAGTGGAGATTTTCAGACCTAGCCATTTATAGATGTCTGCAAGGATCATTCATGTTTGGTAGGCCTGTGTATCTGACTATGTTTGCCTCAGTTGTGGCATAGATGCTCCTAGGTGGGTACCCTGAGATGTGACATAGCTGGTTGCTATGCAGAGGTACACCTCTGTGGCTATGTTTTATCTGAGATATGGTCAATGGGTCACTGTTGCATAAGATGAAGGCAGATTCATTCACTGTCCTCCCAAACCCAGTCCCACTGGATATGCTGCCCACTGTCACCCAGTGGCCAGCCCTGACCCTGACACTTCTGGTGAATGGCCACTCACCAGAGCATTGCCCTGGCCTCGCTTTTGCTGTGGGGATAGGTGATCAAGTGATGGTAATGAACAGAGGTGGCCAAGAGTACGATCCTCCTGGGCATCCTCACTTCCTCCCATGGTCCTAGGCCAAATGAGGTCCAGTTCTGATGTGGGTCAGGGGACCCACTAAATTGAAACCCCAGGGCATGGATCACGAGATGATATCCCTTTGGCCAGACATCCAGTAGAGTTAAGGAGCTCAAAAGTGTATCTGTACCAACCTGTACAGGAGCAATGGTTCCCGATATGGATCCAAGCAGTGTAATACAAACTGGGAGCTGGCTGCCTAGAAAGCAATTTTGCAGAATAAGACCTGGGTGTCCTGGTGGACAGCAATCTGGGCAGGAGTCAGCAGTGCTCCTTCACATGAAAGAGGACGGCCAGCAGGTTGACAGAAGAGATTCTTCCCTCTCTGCTTGGCATTTGTGAGTCTGGCTTGGTGGGCAAGAGAAAAGGTAAGGTAAGCAAGGTAAACTATGTTGTTTACTTTGACTTTATCAAGAGAAATGGGTGAGACGTGGACTTGAGAAATGGACTACAAGTGGCTTGATTGCTGACTGGATCACGAGGCACCAAGGGCTGTGATTAGCAGCACAAAACTTGACAAGTGGCTACTAGTGGTACCATCATGGGACAACACTAGGACCAATACTGGATAACATTGTCACTAACAACCCTTAGCAAATTTATGGGTGACACCAAACTGGGCATAGGTGAATGCTTTGGCGAGCAGGGCTGCCATTCAAAAGAGCCTCCACAAACTGGAGAATTGGGCTAACAGAAACCTCATAAAATTTAACAAAGGCAAGAGCAGAGTCCTGCACCTGGGATGGAGCAACCCCATGCAGCAGTGTGGGCTGGGGACAGACTGGGTGGGGATCAGCCTTGCAGAAAAACACCTTTGCGTCCTGGTGGAGAAGCAGCTGACCGCAAGTTAACAGTGCACCTCTATGATGATGGAGGATACTCACACAGTGGGTGACTCTAGAGGGTAGCCAGCAACTCGAGGGAGCTGATTCCTCCCCTCTCTTTGGCCCATGTGAGACCTTGCTGGGAGGACCGTATCCAGTTTGGGCTCCCCAGTCAGTGCATGCCAAGCAATGACTTCCTGAGGCAAGCCCAGTGGAGGGCCCCCAGGCTGAGGAGAGGCTCTCCTTTGATCATACCTCCTCCCTGTCTGCTTGGCCGTGGAAAATAATGAGGGCATCTCCGCCACTCCCGCAGGTGGATTGGGATTGCATTTGCATGTGAACAGGCAAGGCCTGCTAAGATATGGCTGGGGAATCAGACCAGAGAAGCATGCTAGAGTAGCACCAACTTTTCTATATATCTGGGACTCATCCCTGACCTGTGCTAAACTCTGACCCGTTCCTAGGAATTGCTTGGAAGAGTGTGAGTTACCAGAGGACACAGCTGATTGCGTGCTGGTGCTCAGATGCAGTCTGGTACTGTTTTAATTTTTAGTATAGGTGAGATCATTCAGATTGTCTGACTGATTGTAAACCTGAAGAAAACTAGCAAGGACATGTTGCCAAGTACTGAACTTGTGCAAATGGATGTTTTTCCTAGAAGTGCAGCGTGACCAAATCTTGTTTGATTATCTTACCACTCTCTCTAGGATTATGCCTGTGCTGGCTTCAAAAGCACATCTTCCAAAGCATGGAGTCGTTTCTCTTCATCAAAGAAACAGCTAAGGAAATCTTAAATTTTGACAGAACTATATTGTTGCATACTTCACAATGCACAAACTGCTTTTAATAAAATAATTTAAAAAATCCAAAAAACAACTTGATGCAATCACGACAAGTTTTCATTTCAAATAGTTACTATGCACATTATAAGCAATTCAGAAAGAGGTTGTATGATGAAAAGTGTTTGATGTTACTGTTTTTTTTCCAATGGTAAGACTAACTGCCTAGTTTATTCTGTGGACAGAATATTATTCCTAACAGTGGAAAAACTTCTGTATAAAGCTCATCAGATATAACATGATTTTTGGAAGCTTAGCTTGAGCTGCATATTATCTACAGAATGCTGTTGGAAACTTAACTTGCTAAATAAGCAGAATTTGAATGAATGATTTTTTTTAATATCATAAGACAAAACACAAACAAACAAACAAACTGAAAAGGGATTTGTACTGCATATGAGGGATTTGACCAAAGAATGAGAAGGAAGAGCTGAAGTATTTGTACTAATCAGGGAGGAATTGGACTTAACTAACTCATATACAGCATTTGCAATTTTCAGTGGGTGACTTTCAAGTCTGTAATACACTTGGCTGAATCTTACTGGATTTTGTGCTTGAAATGTTTTACTAACAGTCCACTGAGGTGTGAAAGTACAATAAGTTCTTACTGTGGGAGGAAAGGAGCATTTCTTAGGAGTACAGCTGAACTAAAAATAGATTACTATTTCTCCCACATGAAATATGCTACTCCATACGACAGGGCTGAATTTATTTCTAGGTACTAAAGTCTTATCAATATTCCTTTTTATCAGCTGTGGCAAGCCTTTATCACAAATATAGTTTATGAAAGAAACCACAAAAACTTTGACCTCCTACTGTCAGATACACTTTAAGGAACAATTTTGTGTAAGACTTAATACACAGTCTAAAATAAATAAATAATTAACAAACATACCTTTTGTATATTTGCTTTTTCCAGTTTGCAACTCACTTTGAGGATTGATCATCTTCTGAGGCATGACTTCATAATTATGATTATAAACTCTTTCCTTCTTTATGTTTCTATGGAATTGCTTTTCAGGCTCTGTGCAATTTTAGGCAAATAGTACTGTGCCTAAAGAATACCAATACCAAATAATCTGCCTTTATTTAAGTCAATGAATGATTTCATGGCTTGTTGACAAATCCATGATGCTGTAATGCACATCATTTCAGTATTTTCTCTTTTTAGTAAGGAAAGCAATACAGGGGTTTATATCAAATTATGAAAACTGGCAAAAGCTGAAGCTTTATGTTTTCTGTTCCACATTTCAAATGTTATTGTGAATGCGAAATATTTGGATCTGTTTAAGCAATAGAAATAAGTGAGCTTATATGTATTTTTAAGAACCAGATACTGTGCACATCAAATCCTTTTCCATCTAGTCTTGCCAGCAGCAGGTCATCTGGTTCAATGAACTGATTTTCAAAAGCAAAGTACATTTTGCTGAGTAAAGATAATGTTTCTGTGACTTCAAACAAGTGACACATTGGAAACTAACACAATTCTTTGTTGTGTCAATTAGAGCTCAGAGAACTTGGAGGAAGCCCAGATGGAGACCAAAGTTGTCTGAGTGGCTTTATCTGTTTATCCAGTTTTTTTTTTTTTAGAGTATGTCTGAAGCTGGTAGCAACAGATATGTTAAGAGGCCAACACTTTCCATTATTACCCTTCTTTCAATTGCTTGTAACTTTATCACAGTATACCTGCTTAATTTTAATTTTTCAAATTTGGTCTTTAGCTGTTGTTCTCAGTCCCAGCAAAGTTTGATCAAAAACTGTTCTGTTTTTCTTGGACCTAAGTTACTTAGGGGTGAGAAAATGGGGTTCTGGTGATTTCAGGAGTATCAGTCTTTTTTCTGAATAAATCCTCAATTTTACAATATTGGTGATATTGGGTGTGCTTCAATTCCTCCCTGACTTGCAGCCTGTGTGTGCGCAACACCTAGCCATTTAAATATTGGGGCTACATTCGTCTTAATTTTCTAGCACCAATATATAGTGGAGCCATCAGGTAGAAAGTCCAAAGTCTAAACCACAGGAAGTTCTGTGGTTGGTCAGGGTCTGCAGGTATCCCTACAGAAGCTCACCTAGGTTTGATGAAAAAAGAAACAAAAGAATATTCTTGTTGGTGAATACACAGGAGAATCTGAAAAGCACCGTGGATTTACTGGAAATACCTAAAATCATGCCAGGATGCACATACAAGTTCTAAAGGCTGCAACTACCTTTGTTCCTTGACCATCTAATACCCAAATCATACAGAATTTCAAGCAGCAGGATTCATCCTCTTTCTCCCAGCTTTCTGCACCAACATCCCATTGAGATTAGGAAACAAAGACTTCATGAGTTGGAGACTTCTCTTTTTTACTTTTTGAAGGTCCTCAAAAAGCCTTTTTAAAGCATTTTATGACCCCCATTACTGAGTAAAGCCTCGGGGTCTTGCCACAGTACACAGGCAGGTACCGCGCACTCGTGTGTGCATTCTGGGTAGATGCAGAGTCTCGTTCCAATTCTCTCCTTTAAGGTCTCTTGTGCTCAGCTGAAGCCACTTACTTTTTATTGCCCTTTTTCCTCTGGTCTCAGCTGAAAGTAAAAAACTATCAAGTATAATGACATTTGAGTTAGACTTGCAGAACACCATATTTTTCACTCTGTTCATGTCTTAAATACCTTTCCCAAACCCCAGTATAGTTCTTGTCTGATCAACTCTTATGAATGAAAACAGTCAGTTCAGGTTTATGAAACCTGAAGTGCCTGAAATCAGTGATGTCCCAACCCAGCTGGAGCTTGCTGGTAGTACGTAATACAAATAATGACATAAATAACAATAATAAAACAGTAGCATAACCATATTTTTAAATATTTCTTTTGAAGAATACGGAAGAATACATTGTGATAGAGAAATTCCATAGAAAAATCTTACATAGAAAGAACTCCTATAGCAAACCCCATATGTCATCATGTCATTACATTCCTCATTGCTGTCCTTTGGCATAGGTCTACCACAAAGGAGCTTCACTAATTTACCCCCATCAAGAATCAGACCTGTGCATCCTTTCTTTCCACTTGGTTTCATCTCACAGCCCCAAGTTTCAGATTACGTCTAATTCTTTCACTGAATTTAAAATTCCTTTTTCACCTGTTGTGAGTCACTTCCAGAAGATGCATTTCACATATTATTTTAGTTGACATAAAAAGAAAATTTATTTTCTTTATTTTTCAATCAGGACATTGATTTTTTTTGAGTATTTGCAACATTTTTTCCCTAGCTGACACTTTTTAAGGTTTGTATGCATAAATGCCAGACCCAGTGAAAATATAAAGGGATTCACAAAGTTTTGGTTTTTGCTTATTTTGACTTTAATTGAAAAAGCACTGACAAATTGTATGATTTCATTTTAGCAAAGGGCGTTCCTATCTCTTATCCTTGTGGTGCTCTGAGGCCTATGGAAGAAATGTACTGGTTTAGAACAAAAGCTTCTACAGAATACAAACTTAAAGAAAACCTAAATCTGTCTCAATATTGCAAGATGACAACCAGCTAAGGAGAGGTAAATAAATAAATCATATTCAAATTTGCAAACTACCAACAATAACAAGAACAAAAACATTTATGCAACCAAGTCAGTTAATAGATTTGCATAAAGCAAGCGATTAAATGTCTTCTACACTGGTTTGTGGTGATGGTGATTTAACTGAGTCACAGCCATATCACGATGTGGTGGCCTTTAAGTGGTCTACTTCAGACTAAATTGGAGCTACAATGACGTGTGTTTGTTTCTATTTATGCAAAAGTGCTATAGGATATACATGCAGAAGATATGCTATGCAAGCCACAAGCCATCATCTGTATTGATATACTCACTGACTATTTTTCTACTACTTTTGTATTTAGATCAGTGAGAACATATGTATGTCCTTATAATCAAAGCTTCACTCAGCAGCAGCACTTTTACTGTTCTAATGTTATTTTTTATAACTCAGTAACTACTGAAAGGGAAAAATTATTGTCATTTTTAGTCATCAGATAGTCTGACAGACAGCAGCCATTAGGGCCTAAATCTATATTCAGGTACGCTGCTGTTGCTGAGAGCAGAACTTGACCTTTTCAAAGTATATACGTGTGGTTTTCTTTGTCTGGTCTTAGTTTAAAACTGGGGGAGGGGGACAGGAGCGTACTGAACACTTGTCAAGAGGCTGGTATCATTTTGGATATGCAGAGAAGGTATCCAGATTTGAGAATAATAAAATTAGGATGACATTTGGATTATCAAATAGATTGACTAGACTGCATGCAGTAATTCTATACCAATGACTGCATGCAGTAATTCTATACCGATGACTTAATATGAAAGTATGCTAGAATTAGGACAGTTTCAAGCAAATGTTTCTACACAGCATAGTCACATACCCATGCATGTAGCTAGCACATGCCTTAAAGAAAAAAGTCAAATCTTAGGTTTATCACAGGATGAATCCAAGAGATCTATAGATCATAGTTGGATTCATGCAAAATGGAGATATATTGAACAGAACAAACACGATTATCTATCTCACCTACTTATGTACTGGTGGACTGTTAAACTAATAAACAGTCAATATCCTTGTTTGTTTGGGGTTTTTTTGTTGATTTTCAGTTTTAATTACCTTGGAACTTTTAACCACTTCCTCGGAATATAAGAGCTTTCCTTAGATTAATCAGTTTTGGTGAGGACCAGATATTAGGACAGAGAAGGATAGTTTCCTTCTCCTAACCTGGAGAAAATCCCATTCAAGTGTCATGTTTCTAAATTGAGAAGAATCTAGATCACTCCTTTAGTTTCCCAGTTTGCTTTATTTTTCCCTTTTGTTATCTGTACTGTATTAATCAATGCACTGATTAAAACGTGTATTGTCGTCGTCTTCTTGGTTAGCACACATTATACTAGAACAGCAGTACTTTAACATAAGTCTTCCCTTCTGTCAGCCTCTGAGAGGGTGGTTCAAGTTTTTATAAATCAATAAAATGGCAGTTTGGAGAAGTTCCCACTGACTGGAAAAGGGGAAACATAACCCCCATTTTTAAAAAGGGAAAAAAAGGAAGA
>NW_008795693.1:206822-211806 GCF_000699145.1 Aptenodytes forsteri | reverse complement strand
GGGCCACGAAAATGATCAGGGGGGTGGAACACCTCTCCTGTGAAGAAAGGCTGAGAGAGTTGGGGTTGTTCAGCCTAGAGAAGAGAAGGCTTCGGGGAGACCTTATTGCAGACTTTACCAAAGTTGTTCTAGATTACTGATCTAAGTGACAGCAGACTTCACACCAGACTGGGGTTTTGATATGGCAAACATGCTATCTGTAAAAGTACTTGTGGGCCTTAGGTATAAAGTAGGTGTGTTATACCTTATATCTATGGAAGGTGTTAATGAAGGTGGGGCACGTATAATCATTGTACAATTTTTTACAGACCTGCTTTGCATCATAACAAATTCTCTGGAAGAACATACCTGACAACTGAACCTTAAATGGAATTCTGAGCACGTGGAGTAAAGTGCAATTGGCTCTAAATTCCCATCACTTTCCTTCCCCATTACTTTGCAGTCATTATAACCACACACCCCTGTTTGTGTTCTGTTTCCTCCCCCTCTGTGGGGCAGGCATCACAGTGGGACTATTTCACTGGAGTTGAAAGAGTTTAAAAATACATTAAGATCTCAGGTCTTGAGATATATGGGATCCAGAATTTTCTAGTTAGTCTGTGGGTCACACAAAAAGACTACAGTTTGGATCCCCTGTGAAATGCATCATTCAGGTTGCCTATCCCTTCCAGAAATGCTGCAGGGCTTAATTAATTAGTGATTATAAACTGCTCAGGGTCTTGAGATGAAGAGTACTGTATAATTCCTTGGATTTACTATTGTGTTTAATGATGATAACTGTGTTTTCCCTCTCTCTTATGGGAGAGGAAACACAAAATAACAATTCCAAACTTGAATTTCTGATTATGAAGATGGGGGATTTCTTTTTTCCTTTTTAATTTCCTTCTATCTAACTTTGAATTTTAAAATCTATTTTTCTTCACTAAGGGCATATGAAGGATTTGGTTACTGATAGCTCACACACAGTAGCTTTTCTTTAATCATCTGAGCTGTCTACCTACAGTGGAAGTGAATACCCAAAAGTAGGCTGTCAAGAGTGCAGCTGGTATCATACCTGATAACAGAGCAACCTTCACAGTTGAAAATGCAGAGAGACATGTCTCCATCACAAGTCTGTAAATTATGACTGGATTCCAGCGTTTCAACTGAACTGTATTCAGGGGTGCATCCACATAAGAAGCAAATGAGTTGGAAGCTGTTTTTTATAACCTGGAGATCACAGTTCACTTATATCTAAGGAAAGTTAAATTTTGTTCATCACAAAAAGAACAAAAGACACAGAATATTTTTAGATCAGTTTGTTTAAAAAACCCCCACAGCACTTTAAAGGAAAAAGAGTTTCACAGTTAAAACCATCAACTTAATTAAAATGAATAAAATAACTTTTTTATAGTTATTGTCCATCCAAAATTCAACATTGTATTCCTTGACTGTAAGCCAACTCCTCCAAATAAAAGAAAAAAAAAAATTTCTTCAATTCACAACAAAGGGATGCCTTACCGGAAAGCAAGTATCCCTCTTAGTTAGTTTGTGCTAAACAATATATTACATTGCTGCTTTGTGAAGTATACACAGTTTACCAGCTTCTTCCTATGGTCCAAACCGATTTGAGAAAACATAATGAAAGGAATCATATTTTGAAGTACCTCTTCTGCCTATAAATGAACCTTAACCTTCTTTATAACATTTTTAATTTTATTTGTATGAAGTAAAATTTCATATTAAAAGCGCATTTTTTTCCAAAGGTTTAGTGCATGAACTAGCTACCTAAGCTGCTTATTGCAGAATATTGTGGATATTAATATTTATAGGGGTTCAAAGTGAATAGTTAAATTCATGAAAAAGTCCACCAAGGACTATTAAATATAAAGATACCACCTTTGGCTCAAATATGAGCTGCAAATTGTTGGAGACTGTAAGAATATAAGGACAAGAGGAAATGGCCTCAAGTTGTGCCAGGGGAGGTTTAGATTGGACATGAGGAAAAATGTCTTGACTGAAAGAGTGGTGAAACATTGGCACAGGCTGCCCAGGGAAGTGGTGGAGTCCCCATCCCTGGAAGTATTTAAAAGACGTGTAGATGTGGCACTTAGGGACGTGGTTTAGTGGGCATGGTGGTGTTGGGTTGACAGTTGGACTCGATGATCTTAGAGGTCTTTTCCAACCTTAATGATTCTATGATTCTATGATTCTATGTAGTTTACCTAATCTTATACTCTACCCTCAATGCCTGATCTTGGGTGCTGTCAGAGGCAGGCTGCTGGGCGACAGGAATCTTTGACTGGACTGGATATAGCTGTTCTTCTGGCCTTGTGGTTAATCCAGGCAGGGTCCACATAGATAATTCCCTTGCTACAGGAGAGGAAAGCTGAAGTCTGGTGCTCAGCATTATTTAGAAGATCTGTTCCAGCAAATTTTTCAACACAACATTTAAGCTACTTGAGCTGTCTGTCCCTAGCTTAACCTAAACACAATTATTCCTAAAATGGCATCTCACCCCTCACTACTTTATTTGCTTAAGGGGAATATGAGGTCAGCTTAATTTGCTGGGCTCCATGTTGCATAACACTGTGCAAGCATGGTTTGTGAAGTACTGTGCCATAGCTAGAAGTGGACATAAAATAACAATATTTCATTGTTAGGTCCCAAAGAAGATAAACTTGAAGTGTGGAAGAAGGAAATTTGAAATCAGTGTGCCATTTAATTGCTTTTATTTCCTCAAATGACTGACCAATAAAAAAGCCATTTTGTTTTAAATGTGGGTTTTGGTGAACCATATCCTTAAAAAGAAAGAAAGAAAAATCATAGGCCTTTAATTTTCTCTCCCTCAGGCTTTGCATTGCTCTGGGACTTCTAAGTCTTCTAGCATCCAAATTCTCAGAGTGACTGTATGAAATATAACATTTATAACCCCTTAAGTAGTTGTAAATCAAAGCTGTCCCATAATTTACAGTACATTTATTTAAAAAAATCATATTTATATACCGTCTTTCAACCTAAATGATCTCATAGCATTTTACAAACTGGATTCACTTACATCAGCACTGAGAGTCAGTCATCTCTGAGAGGTTAGGAAGCTTACAAAACAGCAACTTCAGCTATCACAGGGACAAACTAACATTTTGGCTAAGACTGTTGAGGCAAATTCCCTCATGAGAGCAGCTGTCACATCATTTTAATCCACTGAGGATGTCGGTCTTTCAGTATCTTGGCTCCATAAGTCTCATCTTCTTTCCTTATATCATAAGATTATATCATATAATCTGTGTAATTTGCCTACAGTGAAGAAGAGGAGTGAACAGAAGCGAGGAACAGAATCTCCTTCCAAGCAGTGAATTTTCCAAAACACGTTGTGACCTGGTGGCAAAGGAGAGTCTTGGAAAGATGTTGCTCTATCAAAACACATTCCTTCCAATGCCTTATTCTTTGGTACTTGTGACATGCACAGAAGAAACAATTTTTCTCATATTTGATTCTCTGAACTAAAAAGAACGGGTTCTCCTAGGAGTGCATGCCAGTAGGAGTACACCCCAGTCATGTGCATCTCCTGCTACTTCCTCCCACTGGATCTTTCTGAGCTCCCCTGTTTGAGGATCTGCCCCGTGCACATGCAGAAACTGAAATCCATGTCTCATCCCTGTTGCTTCTCTCCTCTTTGGGGTAAACAGAGTCAAATGGGACAACACATAGACCAAACCTGCCTCCTTTTATAACATCAATTAAATGATATAATTATAGGTAGAGACCAAGCAATTACAATGCTTATTCTAAAGAACAGGGATAGTCATGTCAAACAGTTCATTCATCTTATCCTCTGATGTGAAAAAAATTGAGTAGTTTTAAAGAATGAAATGTGATTAAAATGAAATGGAACTTGAGTTTACCAGATCTGAATAGTCATGTAAGTGCTTCCACTTGTTTAGATGCCCTCAGTCAGCAACACTGATTTATATAAGCTGTACAACAGAAGATATTATATTTGAAATTAGAGCTGAAAATGTTTTTTAAAAAATTGTTCCAAAAGATACTGCAAACAGCAGGCAGTGAATTTGCCTTGCTAAATCCAGCGTGTTTCATGAATAATGGGACAAATAATTGTTCATCTATTAAATTTGGTGTTGAAGAAGTGTATTTTATTGTCTGATATTTGTCATTCAATATTTGTTGTGCTCCTGTTTAAGACATTTCAGTCTCCCTAATAGGAGCAGAAACAAACTATCAGCTGTAGAGGATCACACCATGCATAGAAGTTAGTGGAAATACAGTGTCTAAATGACTCATAGACGTAACTTGCCTGAAATGTGTAACAAATGCAGTAACAGAAATCAGTGCCTTTTCCCCTGGTTTTAACAATTCATCAAATGTTAAAGCTGCCAAAATTATTCATATACAATGGACTGCTGGAAAGATGGTTGGCCCAACATTTATGGCCAGGTATCATTTCAAATGTTGTCTATAATCAATATGATTGTAGGAAAGTTGCTGAGAAACTGTAAGATAGTACAACCCCATTCCTTGAATGGAGAAAATTTTACACTTACTGGGGTTCTGGTCGAGCTTCCATGCATACACATCTGCACACCAATAAAGTAAAATTTACTTCTGTGTCCTTGTTGCTATCATTTCAAATGTTGTCTATAATCAATATGATTGTAGGAAAGTTGCTGAGAAACTGTAAGATAGTACAACCCCATTCCTTGAATGGAGAAAATTTTACACTTACTGGGGTTCTGGTCGAGCTTCCATGCATACACATCTGCACACCAATAAAGTAAAATTTACTTCTGTGTCCTTGTTGCGGTTTAACCCGGCGGGCAGCTAAACACCACACAGACGTTCACTCACTCCCCCCCCGCTGCCAGTAGGATGGGGGAGAGAATCGGGGAAAAAAAGCAAAATTCATGGGTTGAGATAAAGACAGTTTCATAGGACAGAAAAGGAAGGGAAAATTATATTAATAATAATAATAATAATAATAATGATA
>NW_008795693.1:191106-201602 GCF_000699145.1 Aptenodytes forsteri | reverse complement strand
GGCTGAGGACTTGTGCCCCTTTTCCAATCACTTTGTCAATGCCCCCTTTCCTGGAAAGGGATCCCAGCTGCTTGGCTTCCCTACCCTCTAATTCCAGGCTACTGGCCCCGTTATCCCAGTGTCAGAGCAGCCAGGTGACAACATGCTCGCATGGATGACGACTGAAATCTTTTTGCATATCTCGCAGCTCACTCAGGGATAAGGATCAGGTGATTACCATCTCATTATGGGTTCTGCCTCTTCCTCTTCCTGTTCTTGTGATAGCCCTGATTCATCTTTATCCCTTACTAAACGAGCTGATTTTCTTGTGTATAGGGGTGACTGATGCCAGCAAGGGTTGGTTCTCTGGTTCAGCTGCAATGCCTTTCACCAGGGTTTGAGTAGCTGCAGTGCCTGTCACAGGGCTTTGAGTGGCCACAATGCCTGTCACAGGGGTTGATCTCTGGGTGGTATTCTTAGATAATTGTTTAACCTTAAACAAGACCTGAACCACATTCAGGAGACATAGCAATAGGAACATGCTGGTTTGAACATCCCAAAGATATTCAAAATTCTCAAGAGCTGTTGTAACTAGTCTGAAGGAGAAAGGGAAGATGAAGGAGCAGGGGAAAGTGTCCCCACTGTCTCCCCCATAGATTGGTTCCCCGAGGAGAAAAGGTAGAGTGTAATTATTAATAGTTTCCAAAAGGTGGCTCCCGAGTTACAGAGACAATGGCAATGCCGAGTAGAAATACCAGATTAGTCTCACGACTGATAATTTTATCATATCATAAACCAGTGTTACACAATGCAGCAAAATGATATCCTTAATCCAGCTCCCAGAGGTGATAAACAGCACTATACCAGCTGCTAGGAAGAAAATTAACTATCCCAGCTGAAACCAGGACAGTCCTGATACTGATAGGGGATTGTGTCAATTTAAGAAAGAGTTTACAGTATCCAGAACTGTTGAAAAGTTGCTTTATGAAGAGGTTGTTAACATACTAGGAGGTATTCAACACTACAGCGAGATGACTTTCAAAAAATTTCTTAGACTGGAACACCAGCTAATGGAAACTTTCAAATTAAACCTTGTTTTGCTTGGTGCTCATGAATATAAGCTTGCTCGGCATTCCTCAGCTGAGATCGGAGGACTCTGGATGTGACTCTTTCCCTGGAGGTGTTTGGGTGACAGATGTTTGTCTGTTCTACTGAACCCTCAGAGTCTTCTCCAGGTCAGCTCTTGTGACTTCTGCGACTCCCATACCATCTTGACAGTTTCAGTAACTAGCCTCCTGCATCCAGCATTTGGGTGCTGATGATGAGCACTGCCTGCAGTGACTGCAGAGGCTGTGGTAGCTTGCCTTCTCCAAAGTTATTTGTAAGTCCTCTGTTTCAGCGCTACAGCTTCTCAGGTTAAAGTAAAATTTTAACAGAGGAACAACCATGTTGCTCCTCATCCTGCGCAGTGAGTGGTACCTTGCCGACTCTTAAACTTTTAGACCACTGTCTGCAAACAACTAAGGCTGCTTACTATTACAATCAAAGTCTCTTTACTATTTTAATCAACTTACACACTTATGCGCCTTACAGCATTAATCTTGCCTTGTAGTGTAGGGTTCATTCTGTCTTTCAGAATAACTGGAAAATAAAATAACTAGGTGCAGTTACTTTCCCATTTCAAACCAACATGTATTAATGCAGTTTTTTAGTTTATATTTTTTGCTGAAGTAACGACTCACATTTCACTTTTTCTCAGCCAGCCACTTACATTCTCTTTCAGGCTATTTTTTTCTCATACTTTTAGCATGACTGTGCTTCCTCCTTGAGATGGTTCAATTTTCTAATAACACACATTTCTTAAAAAAAATTAATCCAGAAGTTAACTCTTTGTGTTAAGGATTCTGTATCATCTGTAGTTGTGTACCTATTCAGATTACTTAAGGGTTGGGGTTTTTTTCTGAGATCTCACCCATATTTTCAATCCATTGTTTATCACTTTGTAATTCTGCGTGTCTTTTACCTGAGTTTCTTCTATTGATTTTCTAAATCACAGCACTCTTGAGTTTAAGTCTTGCTTTCTGTCAGATGCTTGTTTGAACAAATTCTTATACTCTGTGAAGAGTATTTCTTTCAACCTAGCAACATTTTTCATACCCTTGAGGACATTTTAAAATGTGGATCTTGTGATTGAACATATGAGCACAGGAAACCAAATTTTTCAAACGGAGTATATTGTGAATATTTTCGGTGAAACATATCATATATTTTCTAGTGCTTACAATATTATAAATGAATGCATTTTTAATTTAAAGAAAAAAATCTATACAAAATATCCAGAAACATATCAAATATTTTCTAGTGCTTACAATATTATAAATGAATGCATTTTTAATTTAAAGAAAAAAATCTATACAGAAAATATCCACAAAGAGGATTAAATTAATGCAGAAAGTTAATAAATAAGTGCAAGAATCACTATACAATTTTCATTTCCCATGAGGGGGATTTTCAGGCTCTTCTGTTTACAGAATCCTAAATACCTTTTCCTAAAAGCACTTTTCTTCATAAGACTTATCATCTTCGTATCAAAGATCTGATGTTTTGGAACAGCAGTTCACATCTTTTTTTTCCTTCCAGAACGGCTTAACTTTTATAGCTAATTATTATTCTTAGTCTTTTGTTAGGGATTGGTGCTGAGACTATTGACGTTTCTCTTGTCCTCCCTCCTCGTTTTTAGTTTCCCTGACTTCTTCTTTATTTCTGCTGTGTTCAATGAATCACTCGAAGTGTAGATGCTCAGCAGGAGAGAGGCTGACTTTGCGACGTGGGGCAGCGGAGTGCTGATGCTGTAACCACCAGGAAGCCCTGCGGGCCGCTACTGCCACAGGGGTCTCTACTGCCCTGATCAATGGGTCCCTCTCCATGATGGGAGGATTTACTCGGAAAGACTACTTGATTTTATTTTGATTTTTAAGTGGAATTTAGTGTTCGCAGAATATGTCAGATAGAAGAGAAAAGGGCAGAAGTTCAGCCTCTGTGCTGCTGTTGTAATCCTTTGTCTCTCTGTTAAACATGCTGTCCAACATGTCAGTTATGACAAGGATATCTGTCTGCAAGGAACTGCTCAGAGAACACCAAGAGCATCAAAGATGTGTCAGATGTTACCCAACTAGGGAGATTTAAGCCACAGACCTTAAAGAAGGCACGTTCTCTACCAGAATACCAACAGACCTCTGTGCATCCAGTTGTGTGTGGCTAATGTCATAGATTAATATCACTGTGGCCAAATGTGGATAGCAAAAATAACTGGCCATAATGTCCCCAAGGGGGGAAAAAAAGTGGCTTTGAAAATATAACGAAATTTCTATTCCACACGGTCAGGAGAACAGTGCAGATGGAACTACTTGCGGTCTGATGCACGCTCCTTGAACCAATGTTTAGGAAAATAGTGAAATCTGTCCTTTTGACCATTCTTGCACGTGGAACAAATTATTGGAGAAAAAAGCAAGACATCAATGCTGTATTTTCACTGTACCTGACATAAATAATATACTAATTTGTATCATGAAGCATCTAAAAAGGTTGCTTGCTTTATTACTTAACATTTTCACGTGTATTTCTTTCTGGCATATGGTGTTAATCTGAGAGTTTTTAGAAGATGAAACCTTGCTCATGTTCACACAATGCATCAGGTATCAGCTCTGACCTTGGAGAAAACTGTTACCATATGCGTCCGATAGTCCTCACCTTCTCAAATAAGTAGATATTTCAGAAGTAGAGAGTTAGTGCGAAAAGCGTGACATAACAGAAAATAAGCAATGGTCTCTCTTTTTTGTCTCATCTATTTTATGTTGTTGTTAGTCCAGTGATTTATAAAGCACTAATCTTGATCTATGCCAGTTCAATGTGGAAAGGAATGAACTCCTCACTCTCCTACCTCACTTTCAGACTTTGATCTCATTCCTGAACACAGCATGCTAACCGAGGTGGTGAGTCTTGCTATGAGGAGGCTGGACGCAGCACTACACAGCCTTCAGTCTTGATAATCTGAGCAGGTCTGGCAACTCAACACAGCTTTGTGTTTTCTAATTTCAGCAGAACTTGACAGTCACTTTATCCCTGCAGTCCCCTGATCCTTTAGCATTTTGTGATAAGCTTTAAGTCCTGCATAGTACTTTAGCTCTTTGACAGGATGAATGAAGAACGAGGAGGATTATTCATTGTTCCCATTAAATGTAAATCCTTTCAACAATAACTTAGCAGGAAGCAGTGTTACTTCACAGGGAAGTTTACTTTGGACAGATGTGCTTTAAAAAGCTGCACTTTATTCTTAAACTATGCTGAACAATCCCATTTCCTTCTTTTCCCCTCTCCTTCCCACTGTGAGGACCTTGTTTATTCTAGGGAAAATTGTTTTGCACCATGGTGACTAAAACTCTCAAGACCACCAAGGCTTTGCACCAGAAGAGGCAACCGACAGACTTGGGTGGATCGCGTGACACTGGCACAGGTACCAGTAACTCTGCAACTGTGGTGTGATGGGCTGCTCCCACATGCATAGCCCCCATGAGGAACTCAACCATCGCGGTTCTGCTCTGCAAGTATGACAAGCACCCTGAACTAGATTATAAACAGGTTTCAGCTCAATCTGGTCACATACTGAAGGGTAGATCATTCAGTTTGAAGTCAGATTCTGGAAATACTTTCAAATCCATTTCATGTTGGTCTTCAAAGCCCCCAAAATAAGTCTGGCAGGAAAAGTATATAATATCTGAAGGAGAGATGATTTCTGTGAGAACCTGGAAAATCATGCACGCATTAGCTAGAAAATGAGGGCAGAGTTTTAAGACAGGGATCCTAAAAATCTCTGAAATTCCCTGTCATTATAGTTAGGAAAGTGACTACTGTATGCTACACATGGACTTGCTTTGGTTACAATTTTCTGCATCATTCTTCCTGACTATTTATAAAAAAAGTTGGCTTATGTTTATCAGCCTTTCACCTTGATGGGAGATGGACTGAGTGATCTAATAGCCTGTTTTCCATTTGTGACTTCTGATTCCATGAATAACATTTTTTTGGATGGAAAAATAAGAACATCAAAAGATGCCTATACAGAATATCAGAATATAATTTTGTACTATAATCACCATATATGAAATGTAACATTGGAATATTTTCAGAAGAAATTTCTACTCTTGTATTTCAGAAGGACAGCTTATCAGTTGGTTGCAATTTAAAACAGATCAAAATACTAACTGAGATGTAGTCCTCTCCTTTCTTTTCATCAGCAGGTGGGAGGGGAGGTAACGGTAGAAGGCACCCTGAACTTGGTGTCCTGGCTCAGATACAGACTTGCTCTATTGCTATTTTACATAACCGCTCAGCCTTATTTCCTACATCCTTTTAAAAAGTGGGCTAAAAGAGTGAGTAATAAAAGCAGTTATTTCATCTCTATTCAACGAGATTGACAGCTTCTGTAAAACCCCATAATTATCAACATTTTGCTGAACCATGCTTTCTACCAGAGTTACAACATTCTCCACCATCACTATGTATTTCCAAATCTTTTTCAAAACCCTGTGTGCATCTATGCTTGAAGAAATGCAAGGTGTAGCTCTTGCCTAAAGAAGGCTTTGCAAGATATTCCCTAGAAGAATTTACAAATAGAGCCAAGCTTGAACAGTTTTCCAGGTTTGAAAACATAGGACTGAAATCAGATACAGCTTGGGAGAAGGAGATGTGAGTGTCCAGGAGCCTGAAAAAAATCAAAATGAACATCACAGAAGTGTAGATAACGCTTGAGTGGCCGAGGCCCTGTTAGTTACTTTTCCTCTCTTTGTAAATGTGCACCCTCTTTCTATCCCTGTGACCTACTTTTTGTCATCTTCTCTTACTCTTTTTTTCCTTGCTTGATGGGAAAAAACAATTAGTAGTGGGCTACTCCTAGACTTATTTGCTAGGACGAAGAATTTTCAGCAGGATTACAAAAATCAGAGAGATTAAACATTCTGTTCAGACACTGGTTGTCATGAGATCCAGGTGCTCCTCAAAACCTCATCTATATGCCAAACCTGTCAAGCAAAAGGTTTGCAAAGAGCAGGGTGGAACAAGCACAACTGTCTTCTCCAGTTTGTGCTATGCACGGTTTTCACAGTAGAGGAGTTTCACAGCTTTCTCATGATTTGTGGCTCATTAGGGTGGTTACAACTCTCTAGTCAACTTGCATACAGAAACAAGTGTAAAAGACACACACACACATACACACACAAGAGCAGTGAAATGTGAAGCCGTGTAAAACTCACTGTATCGCGGATTTGAAACTCAAGCTCATAATTATATTCATGAAAAGAACTGTTTTCCTTGTTTCTTTGTGTGACCTTTTTCCTGTAGGATGATTTTCTAACATGCACCAAATGTCACAGTGTTTTGAAAGACCCAAAATGGTCTTCATTCACAAAGGTACTAAGCACGCATCTTTAATGGGACTGCGCACCTGCTTCAGGCTATACGTGTGCCTAAATACTGAACTGAATCAAGGCCCTCAGTAGGAAGAGAAACCCCAACCGCTCAGACCCTAATTTTCTTTCTTTATTTTGAAAGTTGAGCAATTGAGAATTGATAAAGTAGCATTTAAAGAGAAAAGCCTGCATACGATTTATAAGGTATTCTAGAAGATACATTAGAAAGCATTATGGGATGCAATCAATCAGTGCCTGGACTACTCAAGATACTAAATGTATTTCTCTTTTCTACTTTCAGCAAGTAAGAGGACAGATCAGGTATTAGTATGGCACATTTTTCTAACTGATGGCATCATTTTCTAGCACCTTTTCTTGATTTATGTTCCAGTGTTTATCCAATTTCCTTTATAACAGCATCCAAAGCAGAAACATTAAGTATTTGTTATTTAACCTCTATGATACCTTCAGAAATTGGCAGAACAAACTGGACCCATATTCTTATTGTTGCTTTAGAAGACAATTTGGCAAAACTGAAGAACTGCAACATTAAATTTATTTACTGTTGTTACCATAAAAATATGGAGTTGTTAGCCTATTTTTTGCCTTAGAAGAAATTTGATTTTCCTTACTAGCAAGCAAGGTTGAGTGAAAAAGACCTTCTCCTGTTCCCAGTAAAATAAATAGGAATTTTGGCACCAACATACCGTGGGAGGAACACTAGTTCCTAATTATTCATTAATTTCCTGGTATCAGACTGAGCTGCACAAGAGTCTGGAAACTGTGGGCCAATGTAGCTCATAATTTATTTAGCAAGCTATGGAAATTTATACTGGAGAAAGAGAATTCTAGTCCCTGGCTGAGGGGTTTCTGGTTATCTCAAAGCCAGCTCAGAGATAGTGATTTCACTGGAGTCTGTCCCTTGCGACTTCAGTTTGCAACCAAAAAAATAACCGACTGACAAAAAGCCCACTGTGCACACTAAAGAGCTAGGGTTTCCACAGAATCAGCCAAATGCTCATGCTTGTTTCCCAAACTAATTTTTTCCTTCCTTGTCAATGTAATATATTTGATGGCAACATTGCATAACATATAGCATGCCAGAAAGACCTTGCAAACTTTGGGACTCTAACAATATAAATAACTTGATCTAACCACCCAACCTGACCAGTTCCAAGTCTTGTATTGCTTTAAAGATGACTCAAGTTACAGCCTGGGGGCTGGTCCTAGCTAGAGTCCATGCACCCTTGAAAATATGAGCATATTGTGGCTGTTTTACTCGGTCTGCTGGCCTGTCCGGGGATACAAGCTGAATTTTGATCTCATCATAGTTTAAAAAGACCACAGTGCTGTGTCAATGCAGACGAATGTTATCAAATTCTATTAGACTCTTAATGCCTTCTCACAACTCCCATGTGTATCCAACAGGACAGAAAATTTTCTTCGCCATATTAGCCAAAGGAATTTCTAATGTAGATCATATTATTGCAGCGATAAAAATGATGAGATGTATCAGTAAAAGGTCTTAGAGCTGTAAGTGAACTAGTGACACTACTTTGGACATTGTAGTTCAAGTAATATTTCACTGCGGTGCAGTCATTCAGACTAGGTTACCTTAACGTAAGCTAAGTTGGCAGAAAAGACATAACCTCAGAGACATATTTTGAGAAGTGAGAAGCCCTCCCTATGTTGAACCTTATTGTCACATTTTGCAGCAGTGGTGGCACTAGAGAGGTGGTACGTAGGAAACACAGATATGTTAAACCTAGGCTGCACCTGACAGAGCCCCAAAGCAGGAATAATATGAAATTGCTATCTCTTACTCCCTTGATGATTATACACGGGGCTTCCTAGTCTAAGCCAAACCCCAAAGAAGTCAGAGAGTCCCTTTGATACAAGGGAGGTGTGTGTTGGGTCCAAAAGAACACTTTGTTGGGAATCCAATGTGGTTGATATTTATTTTTTTCAGAATCTATTAGTCTGTCCCACTAAAGTCACAACTGGAATAAAAGTTATATGATTTTTAAAAAATTAATAGATGCTCAATATTTCTTTGCCTTTGGTATTTTGAATATATCTAAACTTTTTCTTCTGACTGAGGGCTAAACCACCACCATCTGTAAGACTCACAATAAAATTGACAACATTTCATAGGAGATCCCCAATGAGAATTACTCAAAGGAGTTGACAGAGCTCTGGTGTACAGGTGGCCAGTATTTTGGATTGACCTATAGGAAATTCAGTTTTCTGTTACTACTAGATACAGTGGAAGCAATCTTCTGGCTCCCAGAGTTTGATGGAGCCACTGCTAGGGAATCCCATAAACTGTCTTTTAAACATGTTCCAAGCATCAGATTCACAACAGCAGTTAAATATAATTTACTCTAGAGCATCAATAAAACCCCAGTATGAAAAAGGCAATGTATTACACTGCGTACCACTGGCTAGCAGGCTCATTAGGACAAGACATACGGAAAGGAGTAGTAAGATCATACACGCTGGATAAGGTGTCATTCTCACTGAGTGAATCGCATGAGCAAATAGAAACTACTGGCTGAGATGACATTGCTGCCCTTCACTGCGGAAGAACTTTCAGGAACATATCTTGTTTTTTTTTACCTCCCTCAATGAGCTGGTAATTGCAGCCTGAAAATTTTTCTAATCTCAGTCCCAAAAGGATATTGAATGATTTAAGGGATTTATGTAAGTTAAGTCTGGCACAACGGTAACTAGCCTTGGGGGGTAGGGGGGTGGGAGAAAAAAATTAGACTTGTCCCTGCAAAGCTCTTGCTTCCTCATGAGAAAATTTAGGGCAGTGTATGAAATCTCCTGCCAGATCTTTTCAATCATTCACAAAATGCAAAAAAAAAAAAAAAAAAGGAATTAAACAGTCTTCTCTGAAAGATACGAACTTTGCCAGAGAAAGCCGTAGCACACTTCAAGAAACAGGCCAATTCTTCTTTGGTTCTGACAGACTTAATCTCTGTGCTTCACTAGTCCAGAGATGAAATGAGAAAGGTTCATTCTCTGTGTGCCCAGGCTTGTCCAAACTCTAAACGTGCCTGAGCGTAATGGTAGCAGCAGCATATGATAACGTACATTTTTCTAATAGACTGTCTTTTGTCAGGTACTACATAATGCAGAAGTGGAAAGGCACTCTGCCTGGTTTATCTGCATCTGTGCCAGAAGATTTGCTGGTAGACCTTGTGCAGCCAGAGGATGCAATTTTACTACGTTCCTAGCCTTATAGCTAGGGCAGCAGTACCTTGTAACATATTTAACTTCAGGGAGTTTTTTTTAATTTCCTGTGTCAGTATTTGGCTCTTTCCTGGGGCCAGAATGAAAGCCATCTCTACCTCATTAACGTCTTTCTTTGGAGAAAGAGAATCCTTCCCTTTGCAGGGGTTACAAATATCCCTATAAAATTAAGCCCAGTGTTCTGTATGTTTTTTGTAAAGCATAGGCAACTGAAAATTTCAGATTACTATGGTACAACAAAAAATCATATTGCGTAAACATTCAATAAATTATTACATCTCTTATAGTACTTCTGTGATGATTATAAAGCTATTTGTCTTCCAACAACCTTCAAGCCATGCTTTTCCTATAGCACTCCGTTATCAGAAGCCCAGGACACAGTTGGACTGATGTAATTTGACATGGTTCTGATGAGATTCTGGGAATCTAATATGACAAATAGACATGAACAACACAAACCTTCCAGCTAACAAGTTTTTAGAAGAACTAACTAGAGAAAAGAGATATCTTGGAAAAGAAATGATACGTTAAAAAAAAAGTCCTAGCTCAAAAACATCTCTATTAAGTAAAGCAGAAAAAAGTCTGAGAATTTCAAATTCAAAAATGCTAATGAGATAATATGAATCCTCTTAGCTGTGACTATATCTTAGGTATCTGTTAATGAATATTCATATAAGGATTAATACCAAGTTAAAACAACAAGTTAACAACATACTAGCTATATATGCTGTTGTGTTTTAACCCAGCAGGCAGCTAAACACCACACAGCCGTTCGCTCACTCCATCTCCGCTGCC
>NW_008795693.1:174408-190015 GCF_000699145.1 Aptenodytes forsteri | reverse complement strand
TGCTTAGCAACAACTAAAACATCAGTGTGTTACCAACATTATTCTCATCCTAAATCCAAAACCCAGCACTGTACCAGCTACTAGGAAGAAAATTAACTCTATCCCAGCTGAAACCAGGAAACCCAGAATCTTACCACTGGTTTGGACAGATATTTATCACAGACAATAATACCAAACTTTAAAACTGCTATTTTCTTTAAAATAGTGACATCAACATGATATAAACTGTTTTGTGTAATAAAGAAATATTTGCCCTTAAATGGAATCACTATTGCATACTTTGAAAGTATTCACTAAAAAGATCTCTTGAGGGAAAGGGACTGAAACCACAATTTTGCACATACACACAGTTACATTACCCTTATTTAAATTATCCCTTGTAAACCTAAGTGGTAGTACATTTCTGTCCCCTTAATCTCCAGGAAAAAAAAAATTAATGTATTGTGTATACACAATTGTGTATAGCTTTCACTGAAGCAAAAAATGTTCTTACTGCTTGTGATGACATAGATAACCTTAAAAATAAGAACCGAGTATAAATGACATTTTCATCCAGAAAGAAGCCATTAATCTCAAGAAGTGGTTAACTCTGCAGCTATACTGGTGGCAGTTTAGATTTCTATTTTTAACTAATTACGGTAGGATTCAGGTATAATGCATTATTTTCTGTCTACTAGTATCTGTATCCTTTCCAAATCAATTTTTGTATGCTTAGATATGATGAACAACCCTATTGTTCTCAAACTCTGTCTCTTAATATCTTTTGTATTGGTGTTATGCATTGCTAAGGAAAATCTGTAATACTTTGAAAACAAGAGACACTGGAATAAGAAATAGAGTGAAATAAAATACAGCAAAGAACAGAGCGCTGCTTCTACTATCCCCTCTTGTTTGAAGCCCTACACATACTATATATGTGTGTATACATATGCATACCTACATATATATACACATATATAAATAGACATAAGTATATACAGATAGTTGCAAGCAAGGCTGTAACGCTAGAATTAAAAGAAAGCTAAAGAAACTGCCAGAAAGGATTCTTTTCACTGCCGTATAGTGTGCTTAGTACGGGGTTTAGGCCACAATTTGGTTTAGTCAAAAGGATAAGGAAGTGTGGAGCTCAATATGGTTTCTGAAGAGCTCTTCAGCTTCCTCTTTACTGGTCACTCCACATACTCTTGAGTATTGAGAGTTTTGAATAACATTTTTGATGTTATGAAAAAAAAAAGAAATGCAGCCTTTTGTGGCTTAACAAAACCATTCAGCTTCTGAATAGACCAGGAAGTGAGCAAAACAAGTTTCATTTATTGTACAAGTTGTAATTAGTTTTCTCATTTGGCATATATCTGATTTTTTTCAGGATTAAAATTGTATTGATAGGACAGATGGATCAACATAGTGGCCTGACTAGAAAAAGTAAATGGAAAACAATATTTATCCCTCCTGTTAATCAGTGGTTCATTTGATGGGATGAGGTACAAGAACAAGCAATAGTGGAGGAAAATGAAACGAAGGACCGTGATGAAAGACAGAAAGTCTAGATGAATTTTATTAAAGGTAGCACTACCAGCAAAACATCTATAAGCTATACAACATTTCCCACAAGATTACAGATTTAAGGTTTTATTCCTTTTTATGCCACTTTTCCACAACTGACCATTTCTATGAAATTTTCTTTTTTTATTCTCAAACCATTAACTTCCATTAAAGACACCAAAAAGAACCAATGGCACATGCTCTTCAATATTTGAAGACTGACGAAGATTCAGAAAATTTAATCTTTGAGAGAGTGCACCACCATGCTTCCACTTCTCTTTTCCTGCTTCAGTTAGTAACAACCACTGGCAAAAAGCAGAAAGGGTGCAGCTAACATTAAACTATAGTTCAAGCACTGGATATTTTTGGAGGGCTCGTAGTGAAGACATTTCAAGATGTAAAAATTGCTATTGTTTTTATACCAAGTAATAACTTGCTAGTACAAAGTTAAAGAAGGATAGTAGTTAGATTTTCTTGGGGTTTTCTTTGGAGTGGCAGCAAATACTGGTTTTAAGACAGGGCCTTTTTTTTCTCCCACTTTTCTTTAAATGGTTCTGCCACAGTACTTGATAGTGATGGCTATGCTTATAAAGATAAAATGAAAGTGGTGATCAGAATGTACAGTGTTGACAGGCCTAACAGCCTAACGGAAATATTCTGCCCCAGAAGTGAAATTGTAATATTTCCAGTTGGTAAGCAATCATCTTATTCGATACATTTTAAATAAGTCTGGAGCGAGTTATCTTCTCTCAAGAGCACCTGGTGTACAGTAAACTTCCAAAACTTCCCTGAGCATAACGCCTACAACAAAAACATTTATTCAGAAATGAGTAAAATGTATGTAACCTTTAAAGAGGCATATTAAAACCATTATGATCATAACAAGAAGTTATGCAAAAAAAAAATCCAACCCTTCAAAAGGCAAAAACCCCCCGTCTCCTCTGCACCTGAAATACATTTAATTTACATGGTCAGTGAAATTGTTAAAATATCTGTTTTTCTTATCAAAATTATGTACTGCAGGTCAAAACATTTCCAGAAATTATTTTTAGAATCCAGAATGTCATGTTCTAAACTTGGGAATGCTCCATACGTGTTGATAGAATAATTTGGCAAAAAAAATCTGAGGTGACGATCAGATTATTCTACCTATTTTTTTTATTTTGTGTGTGCATATGTGGGCGGGGAGGTAATGCCACCTTTGAGGATTATGAGATTGAATATAATCTTCTGGATGGATACAATTCTATAACCAGCCTCCTTTTTTTTTTTTTTTTTATGTGAATGATTCATACATTTCAATGCATGAACATGGAAGCAAGTATTTCAAGGGAAAAATGCTTAGTTATGAGGAATTTTGTGCTTACAGAAATTTATCAGTCTGCTTGACTTCATTATTACATTGGGTCTGCCTTGGCACACTCTTAGTGCACCCTCTGACAGCTTCATGTTTACGATGCTCTTTCTTTATGCAACTCCTAGCATGAGCCTAGACTCAATCACCTATTCGACTCCATCTCCATGGAAGCTTTTGCCTCAGGGTGCAAAATGCTAGAGTTTAGGGTAGGCCCTTCTGTGTGGGAACAGTAAGGAATATTTCTTGTTCAGGTCCCCTGTTGCTAGATCTCTAGGAAAAAGTGATAGGCTAGTACCAGCAGATGTGAAGGTTTATAAACACAGGCCAGTTTCTAAAGCTGCTGGTCAAACATAGTTCACCTCATAAATAACATATTGATCTCAATAAGAATGTTTTTGGAGTCAGTAAACAATCCCACATGCAGAAAAAGCATCCAAATATGGCTCTTCAGAGCAGTGTTCCACCACAAAGTACCAGTCTTAAACATGAAATTTACTTTAGTGTTCAGTTCACAGGGTAATACTACAAAAACCTGTGAAATTAGCAGACCTGAAAGGGAAATGCAAATCACACTCAGGTACATGAATGTCCACCAACAAATAAACATGGAATGTATTTGATTGTCTAGAGCTCAGGAGTAAAGCGCAACTCAGAATAAGGGACTCCTGGGTAGCTGTTGGGGTGAAGAAACAGGTTGTAACCAAAACTTATTATCAATGGTGTTAGTGGGACTGCCTCTTAAACTTTTCTAATGTTTCTCATAAGACCTTATTGCCATCAATTATAATTTTGCCAAGACTAGAGCCATTAGCACAATCATTTCCCATGCTAGACATGTCCTTCTGTTTAGTGTCGTAAAACATATTATTATATAAATAGTATGTACTAATAGTATTAATATTATATAAACACAATTCGAATGGAATGTATTTAAATACTCAAAAAAATGAAACTACCTCAAGGGAAAAAAAAAAAAACCACAATTTTTTTTTCTATGTCCGTAAATTTGATCCATTTTAGAATCACATTGAAAAGAAAGCAGTTTATTCACACATGTTGAGTAGAGTCTTACCAGTCAGGCAAGCTCATCAAAGATGAATTTTGGATTAAGAAAGCCTCATTGTTTGCTGAAGAGCAGGACTTTTCTTGCAGATCCCGAGTCTGGCAGTGGGCTAATTAGGCACCTCTTTCAATCTGTATTTTCCCTGCTGGCTTGAGGGGCAATGAGAAAGAAGTCCCTGAAATGAAATGCAAAAGCAACATATTAGACATTGAAAACTCATGCCTAGACATGAAGAACAAGGGGGAAGACTGGCTGAGAAAGCTGGAGTAGGAGCCCAGTGGAGGAACCCTCAGAATGAGGTGAAGACTGAGTCTATCTGCAATTAAAGACAGCTTCTTATTGCGTGTGTAGAAGGAGACAAATTTCTATTGCTCTAACAATCTTAATTCTATCACTACCTAATTCTAAGACTTTGCCTCTGCTTGACTTTTTGCTCTTATTTTTAAATGAAGAGTCTGGGATAAATGAAACTGATATCTTTGCACATGATTGCAATTCTCTGTAGGCTGCAGAGACAGAAACCTTTTGTTTAGGGCTGAAGATGCTGAGTTATCTGCTGCTAACTGAACTTTTAGGAGGCTGTGGAAATTGTCACCGATGCCAGGCAAACCCAGAGTAACAGCAAGCTGCTGAACTTTCTGACAAGAACTGCAATGAAATGACTGCACATCAATGAGTTTATAACAATGAAATGAGCCACAACAGGCAACTTTTTCAGGAAGGAAAACTACCTTTTATTTATGAATATCTGAAGTGACACTGTTTGAAAACACAGCCTGTGTTTTTAGTATGGAAATTTTATCGATAACAGATTTCTTTCTGCTGCCACCCTGATTTCCTTTAAATACTGGCAGTTCTTTGGCAGTTCTTATTTTTCATGCCATGGTATTTCAGATAAACAAAGAATTCAGCTCAAGGCATTTTTCTGAAATTTGACAGCTTTTCCAGATTTCATTTCTTTGACAATTTTTAAACTAGTAACCCAGTAATAAGAGGGACTACAAAACAAGGCAGTTCTGACAAAGTACACATGGTGTTTGAACCTTCTGTAAAAGCCATTTTGAAATAGTATATTGCTGCTATAGTTGATTTTGAAGCATTTTATAAATGTATCTGCAAATGCAAACCTACTCCATCTGACTTGAGTGACAATATATACTAGACTGCGTAAATGAAGTTTCTGCTTTTTCTTGTCCTTTACTTGCTCACACGCTCCACACTTTAGAAAGAGATGTGAATGTAGTATATCTTGAAACAGAAATTACAATGTTTTTCTTAATTTGAAATTGAAACATATAAGGTATAAGTTTTTAAATTACATTTTTTTCTTTTTCTCTTTCTTTTAAAAAGGCATTTCAGCTGTAAGAAAGGTCATGAGATGACCTTGAGGTTTTTTTTTTTTTAAATATATGACTCTGCACCTAAGTCCTCATTTCCTATGAAGAAGCACATTAGAGACTTTCAATTAACACACTCCTCGTCTTGGGGTCTGGTCCATGGCAATCACGAGCCATTTTTCAGCCATTCCACCTTATGAATTGCATGTCAATTGCTTTGATGAGGTATGTGTTGCCAAAGAATGACCAGAATTTTATCTATCCTCAAAGTACAGAAAGTGCCTCAATCACACTTGGTATATAGACCTTGGATTCAGTTAAGATGGGCTTCAGTCTTTCTTGAAGTCTACAGAAGTTGTATAAATGCAGGTAAAGAATAAACCCATTTATAGATGAAGAATATGAGGTAAAAAAAGGTTACGGCTTTCTTGAAGTCTACAGAAGTTGTATAAATGCAGGTAAAGAATAAACCCATTTATAGATGAAGAATATGAGGTAAAAAAGGAAAGGTTACGGGAAAATGAATGAAAGCTGCTTTCCAAATGAGAAATCATTGGTAAAACAACTGTGGGAATTTATAACCCAGGTCTTGCAAGGAAGCTGGAGCCAGTGTAGTGCTGTTAAAGCATCATGAGATAGACACTTCAGTTTTTCCTGAAATAGACAAATCTTCCCGAGGTCCCTAAAGGAATAATTTGTTCCTTTAATGCCTTTCCTCTATAACAAGTGAAAACAAGGCATTAGACCTAAAAACATTAACAGGACTTCTGCTTTTTAACTAGGGATGCATTTTAGCCTCCTAAATGTCTTTTTACCTCCCAGCCAATGAGGATAAACAAACCCAACCATGCTCTATGCTGTATTTGCTTATGTCTCGCTCTAAAAACGAAAAAACCCCACATGCCCCAACAAACAAAAAGCCCTTTACCATTTTGATGTTTTCAAGAGTTGAAGCCCTATTATGAAAATCTTTAGCTTAGGACTCCTTTCTCAGACATTATTTCAAGAGATTCTCAGTATTCCCATACTCTGCTCTGAGATAGCCTTATGGCTATTCCTTGTTTTCAAGCTTCTGGACTCATGACTGCCCGATCCTCAAAGCTATCCAACTGACTGGAAGGCAAATGTTGTATTCCCCTTGAATGCTGATTTACCCTTTAATGAGAGACACAGATATCCACAGTCCTTTAGGTTGCATTGGATGTGCGAGTCTCAGACACATAAAAAGATACAACAGAACACCAATATTTCATTAAATGTCATGATTCATGTTACACCCTTTTCAGAGAAACAAGATCTATTTTATGCCAGGACAAAGCCAATTTTGGCATATTTTTTAGAACATTATTTGGTTCTATGAAGTTTTTAATCTGTCTGTTCATTTACATACCCTGAAGTGAACTTCATTTTCCTTCATTGTGTTTACTTGAACAAATGGTGAAAGAATTGCAGAGATATGGAAGAAACAAAAAAGCAGGACTCTTACACAAAGGGATCAAATGTATCTGCTCTCCAACAGGTTTCAGTGGCATTTAGGCTATCTATTTCAGTAGCTTTTGTTATTTTTTGTTTGAAAAAAGTATCACTCTTGCCTTGTCATTATTTGGACATCTAGAAAAAAAAAGGCAGGGATTCAAAAACACATCAGTTGGACCTGAGAAGCAAGTCTGATGCATCCTACAATTGATCCTGCATGAGTGATCAGTACGTGCTCAATAGCCACTTTCTGGATGGCTTTTGCAATGTTTTCTTGCAGGATTTTTAGTAAAAGGAACAGATAGGAGGCAACAAGAAAATTTTCTGCAGCAAGAATTTGTTGGTATCAGCACCCTGTCCTCTGCAAAAGGACATTCTGCAAACTCCATTCTGTCTCTCACATTTGGATGTTAAAGCTTTCTGAACACTGATATGTATCTCCTCTGTGACCGTTAAATGAAAGCATTTTGTACAATTTTGCATTTGTTGTAGCTGATGTGCCAAACCAAGTGTGAACTGATGCACAACTCTTACATTTTCAATACTTCTAATGAAATGCTATAATTTTATTTTAGAAGAGAGATAGCATGACACCAACATAGTTGGTAGCAATTTCTTTGTTGAATAAGAAGTCTGATTTCATACTTTTACAAGAGCAAATAACGGAACACCAACACCAAGAAAAAAGTTCAATGTCACCGTTAAGTCAGCGGTGTGAGGTATCAATATTAAAATGTTTCTTCCTTTATTGCTGCCAAGGACCGGAAGTAGTTAAATTATTACATTAAACAACCTCAATAAATCATCCCACACTTCAGTAGATAGAAATTATTCCATAATGTTTCCTGTTGTGAATTCTTATAAGTATGAATTCAAAATTTTAATTCCAAAACTTCACAATTTCTTCTTAGGCACAGGCTGTTTTACTAAACAGAATAATAGCAAAAAAAGACATTTGCTAACATATCTGTGATAAACGACTATCAAAGAAGTAACAGGAGGCTAAATGGAACCGAGGTCAAATTCTTCAAAACTACTACTGAATATTCACCGCAAACATCTTGCAGCACATACCCAGCTCTCAAAAGTGTAACAGTAAACTTCTCCCATTGTCACTCCTGTAGCAAATAATTTTTTGGGTATTGAACTAGCATGAAAAACAATAGTTTATCTTTTTAAATAATCACACGTTTTAGTACTTTAAGATGAAGTGGCATTGCTGATAGCTGCTTCTTACCATTGTTTTATTGACGTAAACAGAAAACTAAAGTAAATCTCAGATCTGAATGGGCTTTCTTTTTGGCAGCTTCTGTTCAGCTATGGAAGTAGGTGGTTACAGACTTCAGATAGCTGGTCCAGCTATCAAATAGAACTAGAAAAGAAACATAGAAGGGGACCAACTATGGCCCCCCGTAGCGAATAATTTTATATGAGAAGAAACTAACCATTAGGATTCCTCTTTCTGGAAATAAATGAACTGAGAAGGAATACGATACAGGTCTGTAAAATCACGGTTGGCTCAGGGATTGCCTGTGATATCATAACTCACTATTACTCATAATATGAGAAGTCGGAAGCACACAATGACCCTCTCATCAGGTTTAAGGCATGTATTTAATGGCAAAGGGACATATATTTTCATACAGCTTGTACCATGGAACTCAGTGCTACAGAATGTTTTAGAGGGAAAACATAAAAAAGGGTTCAAAGAAGGAGGCTGGAAAAATTATGTTTAAATTATTGATGCTTTTAAACACAATGATCCAGCAGTGTTCTGTGATTCAGAGGTCCTCATATTGATGCATCATAGAAGCTAGAAATATGTTACATTGGGGAAGGCCTGAATATTAAACTTCTCCCCAAACATCTGCTTCTCATCATTGTTAAAGGAAACGTACTGATATAGGTAGGCCTTTGGCCTCATCCAGCAGGAAGGGTAAAGCATGGTCATACTTAGTGCCATGCAACAAGAAGTTGAAAACTGCACGCTGTTTTCCTGGTATAGGAATGTGTTTTAAGATAGTTAACAATTTTTTTCTTAATAGGAACATAAGCATTTTCAGTGTCCCTTGTGAGAGGAGGGAGTAAAACAAGTTTAACATAAAAGATTTTCCTCTTTATTAGGCAATTTGTATTCTTAATCCTTATCTTATCTAAAAATGAGACAGCAGCTGCACCAGAGAAATTTTGCTTCTTAAGCCCCCCAAGTCAATTATTAGTTCCTCAAGAAGCCATTCATATAACCAATTTCTGTTCCAAGAACACAAAAAACAATGCAAATTTATTCTTACACCTCTTTTCATGTTGTAATCACTTGAGGAAGGGCAGTGATGATACATGAGTTTTAAACTGCTTTTCATATCACTTCTGTGTTTTTCTTTGCCTGATGATAGAATTTCATTATATTACAATAAAGCTTTAGTGCTGGTACAACTTGTTCCTGCCGTAATTTGCTTGTTTCAGTCTTGCTTCTTCTTTTAAGAGTGTCAAAGAAGCAATTTTTAAGTCTAGACAGCATAAGCCAACTACATGGTAAAGGAAAAGGCTTTCAGCCAGCAGGAAGAGTATGTGTGACTGATCAGCCTCATCGAGAGGTGGGCTATAGAGTGAAAATATAGTGTTGCTGCCTGGTACAAGACAGCTACATCAGAAAAATCATGGGGAAAAAAACTCTGACATTTTTCAAGCAACCCCCAACATTTATAAAATGTGCATGATCCCACTGCATTATTATGAATATCTTCTTGTACCCATGGAACAAAAGGAAATTTGTACAAAAATGTCTCCGCATGGCATGATTAAAGTTTTTGATGGTTTGTACTTTTTTATCAACTAGTGAGCTTTAGGACGGTCGGAACTTCAGCAGAATCACGATTCCAAGTCAAATAAGGGGACTCCAAAATAACATCATACAAGGTTGTGTAAGCACCTGTAACATATGGCTAAGAGGCCCTCCGGCATTGTGTGTGTGCTCAGTAAGCAGGCTGTGATCACTGTGACTGCACTGGCAAAATAGGGACTGGTCGCATCCTCCTTCATCAGAATACCCCTTACCACTTCCTTGATACTTTTTAGGGTATGTATTTATACGTTATACCATTGGATAAGTATTTATATCTTAGATGAAATACTCAATGAAAATGAGTATTCAACTTCTACAGAAGTTGTTTGTACTGCTGTTTCATTATCAGGAGTTTGTTCAATGGCCTCAGAATTCCACAGTCATTTGCACATTTGCCGAAAAACTGATTAGCACCTGATTTTGGAGGCACAACCAGCTCTCAACAACACGTGGGCTTGTCAGATACAGAGGGCTGATTTGACTCATTTTAATATCATACATATTGCAAATTACCTTATTAGCATACACAACTGGGACAAAAACTGAACTAAGTGGCTCTTTTCAAGTTGTGGCTCCTGTCTTTAATATATAGCCACGGCCTTTTTGCAAGATATCAGCTAATCAACGATGGAATCAGAGAGTCAGGGGGGCTCAATTCAGTAAAAATGCCAAAAGAAATAAGTCTTAAAGCACTGGGTAAAAAGCTTAATTCCATAAAGGCCAATAAGAAAACAAGCCTCTAGATTTTGTATTCCTTAATGTTATTAAAAAGATTATGCTACTCAAAACAGAGTACAAACCAAATATATACATTTTCATGTTTCTAATAGGTAATTATGTCTTTCTTCATAAGTGCACTTCCATTTGCCCCTTTATAACAATTAAAGCTAAACTCAAGTAGCAGAACAGCAAGTATTTTCAAAAGCCTACAGTACAAAGTGAGTGGCTGGTGAGACTGTAAAACAAAATGCCGTAATAGTTATCAGCTCATCCCTTATATTAAGTATATTAAAATAAGACTGCTCATGAGCACCATTTTTTTTCCAGTTGCCAAAATATAAGTAAATCTCACAATCAACATAGTTAGCTATTACCACAATACCTGAGCACTTCTGGTATGACTGTATGTATCTTACTTAGTACATATGTCTCATATTGAGATATTTATCTTCAGCGATAACTACAGATTCCTTTTGAGTTCATCGTTTTCTTCACTTGATATGCAAGCACAAAGATGGCTCCAGGTAAGGCTTAATTTGAAATACAGTACTGAATAGCATATTTTTTTGATTTTGCCTTTGCTGCATGTAAAACTTTTGTTATGTCAAAGATACTGACAAAGTTACCAGCAGATAACCTAGCCTTACTTCTTTTTCCCTGGAGGACAGGTGGGGGGAGGATTCTGCACTTTGTACAAAGTCCGGCTTTTGCATATCCACTGCAAATCTCCTGTTGCAATATTTTGGCTAGAGAAAACCTGAAAACAAACCAGATGAATCAGAAGCAAGGCCACAGAAAGCATGCATTGGAGAGAAGCCAAGCTACCACAAAGGACTGGACTGTTTCCTCCAACCCATTTTTATATATTTTCATCATTTAAGATAAAAACAAATACTACAAGATAATTTGCTGCAGAAATTGATTATATGTGGAGATTTAAGCAGGAAAAGCAACCTGGTACCCTGCAATAGCAAGAAGATAATTCACAATAAGTATTGCTACCAAAGAAAATGCAGCACCATGGAGCAACATCCTCTAGGAGGCAAAAACTAAGAAAGTGCATGGAAGTACAGGAAGAGAGGTAAATACAAAGTTTGAGAAATTCAGCAAGGACTAAACAAATGAAGTTTACAATGGGAGGCAGATGGACAGAAAGCCGAAAATGTTTATGAAGAACATAGTTGGGGAAAAAAAAAAACAACCCAAAATTATAAAAATTTCATTACAAATTCATCGGAGAACTATAGAACTTTTCTTCCAGCTGCCCAGGTTCCTCTTATCAATCATGTCAATTACTGTATTTATGAAGTGACTCTAACATGCGTGACAACTAAGCTGCTCCTTATTACCAAGTCACTAAAATCACCCAAAAGAAAAGTTTCAGTTAACAGGAATTGATTGTGTTTCTTTGCTGTACACTCAAGAAGGAGAGCATCAACAACCAATTGAGGAGGAGAGAAGGAAAACTGTTGAAAGGAGACATTATTTAACTCATAAATAGTTAAACCCGTAGTTTGACTAACATCACTCTAACAAAAAATTCATCTGTCTGCCATCAACTTCCAGTTTTGCATTAGTTTTATGTGATGATTTCTAGAATTGGCATGAAAACAAATGAAGTCAATATTTTACTGAAAAGTTAAATTCAAGAGGGATGATTTTAGGTGTTACATAATATTTGCTCAGTGCTCAAACTGTGTCATTTGGATTTTAAAGTTGCACACCTACACTTAATTCTCTACTAATCTTCTGTCCATTTTTAACGATATTTAGTTCATTTTGGTAATGCTTTCATCTGCAAGAAATCTTACTTGGGAAGCACAGCACATGTGTAAAAAAGTACTGCAACAATAAAATGTGCATCTACCTTAAACCATGAGTCCAAAAATATCAAATGTTAAAATAGTCTCATATACTGAGGAGAAAGGGACATTTCAATTGCGTATGAACGGTTAGAATAAACTGCATGGCTAGTGTAAGAAACACATTAAAAGCAGATTATAAAGTGTTATTACCAGGTTCTCCTTTTGTAGAAGAAAGATGAAGTGCTGTAAGTCTTCAGCCACAGATGCCCTGGTTCATCCTGCTTAACTTAAGGCACTTAAGTGAAACACCTTGTTAAGAATGCACTTGTCTGTGGCTTCTTTCATAATCAATGGTGAGAGCCCAACACCTCCAGAGTGAAATTTTGTCCAATTAAAGATTTGAATCATCCTCTGAAGGCACCTGTTCCTTTTCATTGACTAGGGTGACTAAGCTTCTAACTTAGATGCCTCAGTTAAGTGCTTAAACTTAAGTAGGATGAATCTAAGTAGTAAAAGATCATAGAAAACTTTTCCACCGTGTTTCATATAGCAAGTGCAAGAAATAATTCTGCTCATGTTACTGAAGCTCCTAGGAAGACATAAGCTTTATCTTCCTGCAGACGTTTGCAGGAACATCTGTCAACCCTCCTGTGGTGGGTTGACCTTAGCTAGCAGCTGGATGCCTACCCAGCCTCTCACTCGCTCACCTTCCCCAAACAGGGCAGGTGGAGAAAATAACACAAAAAGGCTCATGGGTAAAGATAAAGATAGGAAGATTGCTTAACCGGTTACTGTCATGAGCAAAACAGACCTGACTTGGGGAAAATTAATTTAATCTATTGCCAATTAAAATATATGTAGATGGTGAGAAACAAAGAGACAAGATACTTCATCCACCCCTTTTTTCCCAGGCTCAACTTCATTCCTTCATTCCTGAGTCCTCTCCCTCCCCCCCACCCTGCCCAGCATTGCAGAGGCAATGGGGAACTGGGGGCTGCAGTCACTACATGACAGTTCCTCTCTGCCGCTCCTTCCTCCTCACCCTTTTCCCCTGCTCCAGTGTGGGCTTTCCATGGGCTGCAGCTTCCTTCAGGGCATGTCCATCTGCTGCAGCGTGGGGTCCTCCACAGGTTGCAGTGTGGATATCTGCTCTGACATCGTCCTCCATGGGCTACAATGTGGATATCTGCTCCAGCATGGAGCACCTCCTCCTTCTCCTCCTCCTCCTCCTCTGACCTTGGTGTTCCCTCTGCTGTTTCTCACACTTTTTGTTCCTTCCTCCTCTGTCTGTGCAGAATTTTCTGCCCTTTCTTAGAGACATTTTCCCCAAGGCACCCACCCATGGCTGAGGGGTTCAGCTGTGCCCTGCAGTGAGTCCATTGGAGCTGGCAGGAATCGGCTGTGTCTGGGCTGGGACAGCCTCAGCCCGTCCTCATGGAGGCCGCTCCTACAGCCCCCTGCTACCCATGCCTTGGCACGCAAATCCAATACACCTGCTTTTCCCAAGTAGATTCAAATATATTTTTTGAGTCATGATGAGGTTGTAGATAAAAGCTTTGTATTATTCTAGAAAGGAAATTAATGAGTCAGGTGTAAGACTTTTCTCATTTTCTCACTGATAGTTCAGTTGATTGTAAAGGTAAGAATTTTCATTCTTGTTGGTGGGACTTTTTAGTTCTGGATGAAATAACTATCTAATTTCCCCAAAGGACAGCTCCCAGGGTGTAGCACTGAGCTGAGGGTATTCTCTGTGCTGTTAAACAGGCAATTACTTTCATCCTGTGCTTCCAGAACTGATGAGCCTGTTTCTTTCAAAAGGCAGTTCAGATACTCCAGGGATCCAGTCAGATGCGGATACTGAACCACAACTCCACCAAAACCTATTATCTTGCATGTATGGGTGTTTTTGCCTACAGAAATACTAACTTTAATCTGGAGTGTGTCTGACGTTTAGGGAAGAAGGAGGTGCTGAATAATCTTTTGCATCTGTAGATATAAAGTGCAAGTAAGTTGACTGAAAATTGTTTTAGGAAATGACCTGAAATGTCTCAGGTAACTCAATTTATACAAGGGAAAAACAAAGTAGGTAAGTTCCTCTCCAAGATAAAGTACACACCTATACAGGTAAACTGTGAGCAAATAAGTACCTAGTCCACAAATACCACCACTGATTTGCTGTTGGTTTCTTTTGGCTTTTTTTTTGAACATTTTGGTGGAGGGTTGGAAACAAATCCCTTGCTCCTCCCTCCTATTAAAAAAAAAAAATTGTCCAGCCTTTCCTGCTGTTTCACCAGAGCATCTGTTGGTCTCAAGTCTTCTGGAAGAATGTAAAACTTGATGTCTGTCTTGCTGCTGAGCTGGACAAACTCTAGGTTCTTTACCTAGTGCCTCTCTCAGATTACATGGTCCTTCTGAAGTTTCACAGGGCTCATTTCATCATACTAGAAAACATCTCTGAAGATGTCTGACCTATATACCCTGAAGCTCAGACCAACTTTAAAAGTGGTTATGAAAAACCTTACACCCTTTAACTATCACACTGCCAGTACCGACAAGAGGAACTGACTTTTCTTTGCATTTCTGTCCTAATTCGGCAAGGGCTGTGTTCCAGAAGAGAGAGATGAGGCTAATGGAGTCTAATTTCAACAACACTGATAGTTTAATTTATGCCTAGTTGTACATATTATGTAATTAATGCAGCATAATCAAATAAATACTTCTAGGAAAGAGCCAGTTCTGGTTTTATATGCAAAGTTTTTTGCGATCCTTAGCTTATTACAAAGAGATCCCCCTTCTAAGAGGAATTAATGCAGATGCATGGATTTCATAGAATTAGTAAACACTCTTCTTCGATGTTGCACTACAGTAATAACTAAGCCTCTTTTACAAGAGCTAGCTGCTATCAAGTGCCTCAGCTGAAAGACTTGGCTAGTAAGCTCCCGCTTTTAGGTGTGGAAGTGTATGGTATAATCTTAAGACTTGGAACTGGTAGATACAAAGGGAAAATACATGCCAGGTAAACATGACTATATAACTAAGTAAACTGCAGCTCTGGTGCTCTGACTGATACCTCCTTCAGAGCAGTCCTTGATTCTGCTAGTATTTACCAGATGCAATGGGAGTTGCTAGGAACTTTCCACTTTGAAAACATTGTTCAATTCTGACTTCTTTAGAGGTCATAGATGGGATGATGAGAATGATGAAGACTTGCTGCCTAGCTAGTCCACTGATTCTTTGACTATCACTGTGTGCTGGTTTTGGTTGGGGTAGAGGTAATTTTCTTCACAGTAGCTAGTATGGGGCTGTGTTTTGGATTTGTGTTGGAAACAGTGTTGATAACACAGGGATGTTTTCGTTACTGCTGAGCAGTGCTCACACAGCGTCAAGGCCTTTTCTGCTTCTCACACCCCCCCCCCAGCGAGCAGGCTGGGGGTGCACGAGAAGCTGGGAGGGGACACAGCCGGG
>NW_008795693.1:172199-174261 GCF_000699145.1 Aptenodytes forsteri | reverse complement strand
AGTGAATGAATTCCTTGTTTTGCTTTGCTTGCGTGCGTGGCTTTTGCTTTGCCTATTAAACTGTCTTTATCTGAACCCACTGGTTTTCTCACTTTCACCCTTCCGATTCTCTCCCCCATCCCACCAGGGGGGGAGCGAGCGAGCGGCTGCGTGCTGCTTAGTTGCCAGCTGGGGTTAAACCACAACACACTGTCAGCTACATTGACATTAAGTTCTTGACAAAATGGTCTGATTTTACTCCTCTCTGAAAGTTTATATTAAACACTGATTTCTTATTGCACTTCGGTGCTATAGGTCTTCTGTGTGATTTTTCAGCATCCAGCAGAAATCATTAGGTACATACCTAATGGTGATCCAAAGGAGCTTGCTTCGCACATACTCACTCCAGCTACCAGGTCTTTGAAGCACCAGATACTGGGATAGAAAACAGAACTATCTGGCGTGCATTTCACAAACCTGTGCACCACTGAAGAGAGAAAAATATACATGCCAGAGCTCACTCCAAGGCTCATCCTCTGCCAGCTGGGCTTGTAAACAGGTTACAGACTTGAATAAATAGTGTTGAGAAAATCTGTGAACCAAATGTCCAAATAACCTGAGGCTCAGTTTGACCAATGACCAAAGATAAGTTCTGAAGCTCTGTTCTCAACTGAAAGATTATATGAAACACTTTTCCTGTGGCTTTAGCCACCTGTGAGCCTAGAATAAACTCCTATTAATTCCACTGATTGAGATGGAGTAAGATCAGATTTATTAATGTTGTTCCTTAGAAAACAGCTGAAGAAAACAGTTGGCAACTGGCTGCATCACCCAAAAGCTGTGACAACTTTTTCTGAATTAATCAGTCACTAATCAGTTGCTGAAATAAGACTGTATAGAATCTGCTTTTGTAGATATGCTCAACCAGTGAAAACTATTTTCTGAGGGCTCTTTTATTATTTCCTTACTCCTTACTAATCTTCTGAAATAAGATGTACTCTACAAACGTTGATTCCATGACAGCAAGAGACTTGCTGGATTATTTCTTAACCTTAGTTACCTAGTGAAAAAGAATTTTTATACCATTGTCATGGAGAAAAAAAAAAAAAAGAGAAAAAAAATCCCCACAAATAAACCTCAACATAAATAGGATGAAATCAAAGTACCAAATGGAAAAGAACAGTGAGAAAAAGTACATATAAAACCTAGGTCTTGTAATTTAATGGACTCTGGGTTATTGTTCATGTTCTCAGAAGCAACAAAAATTAACTGATTAGCAACAGGGATTATTCTCTGATTTATGCTTCTTGGGAAGGGAAGAGCAGACAGACTGAATGCACATTACCTCAAAAGAAATGATTGGTGAAAGCATGCAAAATGTCACTGGTCTATGATCAGGATCCACGTAGGCAGATATTCTAAAAAGAAACAGTATTTGTCCTTCAAGAAGGGTCATCACTTTGGAAAGCTGAGCTTCAATCTTGTCCTACTGGCTTGGTTTTAATTTCCAAATTAAAAGCCTAGTAAGAGAAAATGTATTTTCCTCTTGGATGTCTGAGTGCTGGAATTTCCCACTGCATACAAAATACACTTTTCTGCAACCTAAAGTCAGACTAAGGTAACAGTTATATGCCACAGTGACTCATTTTCTTGAGGGCAGGATGCTAGACAATAATAAACCCAATGCTTGTTAAAGTAACTTGTATTTTGTGCCTCAAGACATTGCTGAATGTCTTAGCAATACCTCAAGACATTACTGAATGAACAGTGCTTTCCCTCTCTGTTGCCTTTTGACAGGGCAACAGTTCTATATTTGACACTCCACTATTTAAAAAAAATGAATTCAGATTTATCAAGCCAAGGAACATTTGTCCCTCAGCCTCTGCTATCCGTGACTGTGTTTGTTCTAAGTGTTTTAATTGGTACATGAGAGTTTTAAGACCAGAATTAAAAAAAAAAAGAAAGAACTCCTGGAAGCTATGCTAAGGCACATGGAGGATAGGGAGGTGATTCAAGACAGCCAGCATGGCTTCACCCAGGGCAAGTCCTGCCTGACCAACCTAGTGGCCTTCTATGATGGAGG
>NW_008795693.1:162771-171257 GCF_000699145.1 Aptenodytes forsteri | reverse complement strand
GTGGATGCCCCATCCCTGGAAACATTCAAGGTCAGGTTGGACGGGGCTCTGAGCAACCTGATCTAGTTGAAGATGTCCCTGCCCATGGCAGGGGGGTTGGACTAGATGACCTTGAGAGGTCCCTTCCAACCCAAACTATTCTATGATTCTATGAACGTTTTAGATCTCAGGTGTTGTGGTTTTCATGTGTGTGTGTGGTTTTTTTTTTTTTTAAATGTCATTTCTGAGTTCTAGAAATCTTAGAAAGCTTTTCTAAGAATCAAGAGATTCAGGAATAGGCTCTCAGATAGAGGAAAACAAGACAAAATCAGCCATGTTAGAATGACAAGTTAAGCAGATTCCACATACTGTACCAGAGCAGCTGGCTTTTGTGCTTAGAGCAGCTTTAGCTGTGGTAGCAACAATCTTCACAAAGCACTACATCATCTTGAAAAAAAGCTATTGCTCTGAAAGGTCAAGTTAGTTTTAAACAAGCAGTCTATCTAGGCCTTGAGTGCTAGATAGATTTCCTAGATAGTCTATCCCTGATAAGGGGGGGAAAAAAATCTGTCAAAGTCTGGAAAAGTCTCATTTTCCCAGAAATATGGAAAGTGCTTTGGATGACGTTATTATCTAAATAATAATGTCAAGTCAAAGGAGAGGTTAGAGTGTCTACACGTGTCCGAGGTTCATTTTAGCCTACATATAAATGTGATTTTGTATTACTACACAGCTTATACCTAGACAGATCAACATTACCATCTTGTTGTCTGAAATGCAGTTGTTACCCTGAAGAAGAAAATCACGACTTTTCAAGCTAAAAAAATGCACTTATTCTTGGCAGAGAAAGGTGCTCAGATTTAGTCCTGTAGGTATTTTAATCAGCTTGCATTCTTCTCAGAATTTTTTTCTGCATCATCATTCAGATTTTGTGATGTCCCCAGAACGAGATTTGCTCCTGCACTCATATTGTTCAGATCCAATAGTGTTAATGTCTTCGAACAGAGGACTAACAGCCTTAGATCAGAGATCAGTTTGTTCTTTTGCTGCTAAACAGGAACTCACCACAGAGATCCACCATTCCAGATTATCTCATATCAATTCTCAAGGTCAAAAATGAGGAGAGAGGAAGTTCATTTAATTATTGCTCAGTTTCTCTGGCATTATGCAAAAATGCTGAATTGTAAATGACAACTGATTTGGTGATGTTTGCATATGAGAAAAAATTATTCTGGGAAATCAGATTATGAATAGTATTGATCCCAAGGTCCCTAGAACGTGTCAGTGTTAAAACCACAGAGCAGTGAACTGAATTCGACATGCAGTATTTTCTATTCTATCTTTTCCCGGCAGATGAGCCCTTTCCCTGTTTACTAAAAAATATCAGTATCTGCAACACCCTTTCCTGCATGTGGTATAAGCATCTCCTTATAATGTGACATTCAGGTCTTCCCTCAGAAAGAAATAATAATAACCCATGCAATTTTAAGGACAAGCTTAAATGTCAATCATGCAAGAATTTGTCAAATAACTTTACATCCTGGAAACTTTTCGTGATGAAAAGGAAGAGGAATCACTGAAAGACACTCTTAGCAGACTGTCCTGAGTGTATCATGTCCATTCAAGCAGGTGCAGGAAGGTGTTCTCTTCAGTGCCCATCCAGGAGCACTTGGGGAAAACATGGATGATCTGAAGTTACACATATAATGAAAACATATCATGCTCCTTCCTGAAGCAATAACCATCCAGCTTATCCTGTACTCATTTACATTGCAAAATTGATTGGTCTAATGTTAAAACTTTTGTCAAATCACTATCATAATATTTCTATTTTCTTTCCACAAAACTGCATGTAAAGTATATTTCAACGGTTCAGTGGAGATTCTGTCTGTGACTGTCACAAACAAAAATGAGAACATCAAACACTAACAGAAAAGATGAGTCCAGCTCTAGCTACTTTGTCTTGCTGCCGTTATTCAAGAATTATGCTGGCAATATGACAAAATGAGGAGCAGAGCAGAGAATTAAAAAAAAATTGGTCTTTAGGTTTGCAAGCTGTGAACTAAATGCTTTCCCACTCTTTTTTAGCACATAGTCACAAATGCTACCTCTTTCCTTTTTCTGAGGACAGTGAAAGAACATCTTATTTCAATCAGGACATGCAATAAAAGAGAATTGCATTCTTCTATTTAACGTAGAAGAATATTTCAAAGAAAGGCAAAAAGTATTGCTACAGGTTCTCGGGTCGTCTGAATTCAGTAATAAGAGTCACAAATTCCAGGTAAACAGAATTAATTACTTATGGGCCTTTCATTGCTGAATGTAGACAGTGCATAACAGCCCCAGCTCCCAACATAATTATTTTGTAAATATTTTTAGTATGAACTGCGTAGAGTGGGGTTATTCACGGCTGACGCAGATGATGTAGAACTGTTCCCAGTTTTGGGGAAAAAGCTAGATTTCAATCTAATATTTCAAGTCATGCAAAGGTAGTTATGGGTGCCCAAAACAAATGGTATTGTATAATCTAAACTCTCAGATTAATCTAGCAAATCTAACTGCTATCTAACTTTATATTCTAGAAAACCCCTTCAGAAACACTTTTAAATAGTTGTTAAAAGACAATTCAAACTGGTGTATAAGTAACTGAGCTTAAACTTTAAGGAAGTATGTCTTCAGAAAGTGTTACCTTAAATCTTCTTCCAAAAAAATGTTTACTCAACCATTTTCAGACATGCAATTCTATACATAGACATCAAATAATTTCACATTAATAATCATACAATAACATTGTGTTCATTTGTCAAATATATTTTTGATGCTTCAGCTACCACTTGTCAAGAATATTTGAGATTTTTTTTCAGTATTGGGCAGCCACTAGGATAAAAAAAAAATTAAGAGAAATTATATCTTCTCAGATAAACAAACTGTCCATCCTGGAGACTCTAATGATGACACATATCCTCTGTTCTATGTATGTACTGCACTTAAGCATCCATAGATTGTCTCCAGACTTCATTACATCAAATAAAAGCCAAAGTATGTAGGTAAACAGAATTCTTTACCCTTGATATAACTGACCTTAAGATTATCTCAGAAGTGTGCGCGATACCTGTCTCCTCAGTCTTAAGTCATAACTTTTCCAGCAGAACTGTGTTTGCACTCTATGCAATCTGTGGCAAAGGGGTTTAGCTGTAGTCTGTAGCCCGGGGCCCAGTTTTGTGTGGCACAGTTATGTGGCCTTGGCTCAGCTTTACTGAAAAATTGTTGAGCTGTGAGAGAGGATATAGACTAAAGCCAAGATTTTCTTCTTGAGAAAAATAAAAACGAAGACAGAAGTGAAATTGTGGAAATGCTAGTAACAACTCAGGGACTCAGAGAAAAATACTGATATGAAAAGGTCTGAAACGCTGAAAAGAAGCAACGAGTCAAAAAATGAGAACTCAGAAAGATCAGGAACCAGCCTATTCCAAGGACCAAGGAAGGTCTGACACCTTCCCACCAGAATAATGATTGTCCGGGCAGCAGAGACTCAACAGATGCCTGTACTGGAGATGCTGAGCATACTCATGCTTAGTCTAGTTATTCCTAGCTACCTGCTCTGGGTATTTAGCCGGTGAATAATTGCTGTATATTTACAAACTGTGTATAGTACTACTATAGAGCCTCTGCACATGGTGAAAGGTGCCCACATTAAAGGGGCCCAATAAATGAAGGGTTACATTTGCATGATAACTTGAATGTTCAATGAATATAGTGACATACCTAGAAAAAGTACAATGGCTTCCAGAAGGAAAAAAAATGTTTTTTGTGTTAACAAATAGCGACAAAGTCAGAGCATTAATATTATGTGTAATGAAAATACTAATTTTACACTCTAAACCTTGGTCTCTAAGCACTTCATTTTAAGTCTGAATATTGATACACAATATACATGAGTTGTAAGAATTTACTTATATAAATTTCATAAGAAAGTCCTATAATATTCAAAAGAAATAAAAGTAGGGAACAAAACCCAACCCAAAACCAACACAACTATGACTGTATATCAGGTTACACAAAACTAAACTCCTACAGAGCAAGTGATTGGAACTTGCAGATATCAACTAATCCCCTTTCAGGGAGCCTCCAGCAAGAATTCACTAAGACAGAAGTTGGTTTAATCAAAGTTTGGTTTGCTTCTCAGGTCATTTTGAAACAGAGGGATGCCAAATAAATATACAGTAATTGAGTGAAGTTTCCCTGCACCTTTCAGAAGCCGTTGTTGATATAGCATATCATGTTCTAACAGCTGCTAGTCATTAGTCTCAAGTCAATCTAGTGTCTTTGGGGTAGGAAGCTCTAGAGTCCTGAACATAGTCCTCTCTGCTACCTTATCATTAGAAACTGTAATGGGAGGCACATAGGCGAATCTGCCACCTATTCCAGTCTTTGAACTATCTTTACAGATTTTTGAAAGTCATGTGGCTGGAAAAGGGCTTTTTTTTCCCCGTTACCGTTCTACATAAAGCTGCCCATATATTGTTCACTACTGAACTCAGCAAAGTTTGAAAAACACCATGAGACTCCCAGACAGAATGTGGGCCTTGGTTAGCAACGGTTTTCAGGTGGAATAGGAATGTATTGTTGGTATTTTTGGTATCATGACCTAAGGTCTGAAAGCTGGAGGGAAAGTGCTCAATTTTAATGAAATGAAATCTTCTTCATCTCTATTTATGTTTATGTTTAAGAAAGAGAAACAAGGAAACAAAGAAACCTATTAAAGATGCTGATACTTTGCCTGGTCAGATAGCAATGGTTTTAACATTATTTTTTTAAATGCAGGAACAAAGCTATTGAATTTTGAGGCTTTTCTTCCTCCTGAAGGAATATGCTAGATAAGCATCTTTTTTTTCTAGCATAATTTTATGAACAGCTATAATCACTACACAGATATTATAAAGCTTGTTTCTTTGACATTTATCAGTCCACAGTGACAAGACAGGGCCAGAACACTGAGTACACGGCTCCTGGACTACCCTTGGCCTGTATGTTCTTTGTCTTCACCCTGGGCCCAGTAGGGCGTAATTATTTTGGTACTTTCTTTTTCATGCTAGGATCCTTCCTTGTTTTAAGCACTGTCTGTTATTCTTTCTCAGCAATTAAGACTTGCAGCTGGACCCTCAGAACCATCACCAGTTTCCTTTTCCAAGATTCCTAGGGACAAAAATACTAGTCCCTAGTTTCAATTGTAAATTCCTAGTTTCTTGTCTCAAAGACAGACAGTCTCTGAAGTTGAACAGACACCCAGACTAGGAAGTTTTGGGGGAAAAAAAAAAAAATCACTTTATGATCTATAATGCATTTCTCTTCATTACGTTCCTCACCATTCCTAAGTACCCTGAGCCTTGGTGAGGTTGCCTTAGGCCAGAATCTACTCAGGGCAGTTTCTTCCCTCTTTAAGAGAACAGAATGAAGTTTAACGACTCTCTAAATTCACTGCTACAGAGCCTCCCAAGACTCTTTTTTTAAGACCAGACAGAATATCCAGTCCATCATCGACTTTTTTTTTCATTGACTATAAATTGAGGGCAACTGAAGTTTTTCACAAGCCACTTAGAAGGTAGAATGTAGCCTTTTAAAACTGCTCTAGTCCTGCCTATTTCATAAGTCTCTGTGTACTAGCAGCTGTTGATCTATTGAACATTTTAACATATAATTAGTATGAAGAATATGCCTATTTTGGGAGGGGAAAAAAAAGCCAAAAAAAAAAAAAAGCAGTATCTTTTATTATGAGCCTCCAGGGCTGTGCTGGAAATCCAAGGCTTCTTTGATACTGTCAGATCAAAATCTTTTCATCTCATGTAGAGCAATATTAAAAAAAAAATTTTTTTATTTAAATGAGAGCCTGAGCTTTCCAGCAGCACTGATCTAAAATTTATACCATGGATTAGGTTATGTTCTGTCTGGATTTTTTGTGAAGGATGGAGCTGATCAATCTGTCTAGGCTGAGAAATCATAAGCTGACTGAGTAAAAAAATCATGGCAATCATTTTTTTTTTGTGAAGAAATGGAAAAACACAGGAAAACAACCTATTCTTACTCAGACAAAAAGTTGCTAGATGAAATTCATACGCATGGTACTCAGCATTCACATTTACAGAGTTATAACTTCATGTGGCACCACCACTCTTCAATCACCAGAGTGGGAAAATGCTTACCAGAAACTATGAGTGAGAAAAACAGACAGAAGGAAAATATTATATTGGTTTCTGTGTGTATGGTGGGGAACATGGAAACATAATAACAGTTACAAAAAATATTTTTTCCTTGGGGCTAAAACAGACCAGAATTCATCATTACTGTGTTTTCCACATGTGGCTGTGTTTCTTGGTAAACACAATTTATCCACCATTGTTTCATACCCTTTTGCTGAGATTATTTCTTCTAAGCTGTGGTACCATACATAGGCAGCTTTTTTTGTATGTTTTAATTTATACCCCTAACTCTATAAAGTATTTGATTAGTGCTGCTCAGTACCTCAGAATTTTAGGTCTTCAGGGAGGAACCATCTGTTACAATAGCAACAGCAATGTGCCAAGACCCAAAGTTGCAAGACACAGTAACTCTAGTTACACGCTTATATTAACATTTAGGTGCCTGAAAAAAGCCCATTTTTTAAAAAATGCCAAGTACCTACAATTCCCTTCTAAAATGCAATACGAATAGAGAGCATTAACTACTCTCTGTGGAGAAAGTATTCTTAAGAGGAATGTGTTCTTGAATCATATTGCTTAAGTATGGAACTATTCCTGCCACACTAGAAACAGAAGGGTGCAAGGCTGTATGTGATATGTTACAGTACAGTAAAAGATACAACATACAGCTGACAGTAGTCCTAGCTAATTTATTTTGACTGAGTTGTACCCATGCAACAAAGGTCAGAAGTTGAACAATAACCAGCTGAAGCATAAGAAGACATTCATGTAAGAACATCAAACAAAAAATGTGTTTCCTGAAGTTAGCCATAAATTGTCCTTTCCAGTCCTCCCACATTTGCTTGTATCTGGATTCATGTATGACACACAATTAGTCCAGCACTGCAAAGACAGAAACATGATCAGTAACAACTATAGAGCACATTTGGCCTTAATGATTCAGAAGACACTGGTCATGTTGACTTTAGGTCATTTAAGGCTAGCAGATTTATACACCCTACTATATTCCACAAGCTTACAATTATGTATTCAGAATCAGAATCAATTAGGTATTCAGATACTGGCAAATAGGAGATTAGGAGACCTATTCACTTAATTTTCATCATTGCCATTTAGCAAGGAAATTACTCAAATCCTGTTCACATTCAAAGTACTGGGAAAACTCTCACTGATATAATATAAAACCAAATCCTGGCCTCATTAAAGAACTTTTCATTTAAAAGCTGTACAGCTAGCAAGTTGTCTGTTGTCATACTGCTCCTTCTGGGACATGTGGAAGAAGTTTGCATGCATCTATTTTCCTCAAATTTAATTTCTTCCCTTCTTTTATTTCCATTCCAAACCTGGAAATCTCTTTTATTAAAAAATTTCCAGAGGAAGGATGCACTACATTCTGACAATGCTCCTTTCAGTGGAGCACAAGCATACCTCTCCTGAAGCATGGGATGCCTGAAGACAAGATGTGTGTGATAAGATACTTCCGTACCCAAGACTGACTGACTATTATTGTCAATACCTTAAGGGCTGCTCAGACCTTTTTCTGCTCTTGCCCACCACACTGTATATTCAATGCACATGTAAAAGGTACCTCTCCTTTTCATCCCTTCAAGATTTTTTTAAGTCATAAAGACTAAAAGATTACCTGTCAAGTTACATATCTACTTTCGCTAACCTTTATGTGGAACTTGGGTGCCCTGTGGTGACCTCCATCTACATTTAGTACTCACCCAAATACCATTTTGAAGGCTCTTAATTTTCTTCTATTTTTGATATAAAAGACCATATGAAAACTGACTTGATGCCCCTCCAGTGTATTTATTGTTACAGATCTCTTAGTAAAGAAGATCCAGCAACAAAACGTGATAATAATTTTTTAAGAGAATATGAGATATTACAAGGTATATGGTTTATGTAAGTTGTTAAAGGAAATGCACAGATAGATAAGGTGTTTTAACCTTTTAAGTCTGGTTATGTCATTTAAAGCATCCTAGTAGTTTAGCATGGTAATTTAAAATTGATTGAAGCTGTACTTTTAGAAATTGGTTACAGTACCATTGCAATATTTTTTAAAATTTCAATATAGTCTAAAATTCAAACAGAGTTCAATAAAAAAGTTTTTAGTTTTGTCTATATTAGAATCATAGCATCATAGAATCATTGAGGTTGGAAGAGACCTCTAAGATCACCAAGTCCAACCATCGACCCAACACCACCATGCCCACTAAACCATGTCCCTAAGTGCCGCATCTATGAATGCGACCATGAAATGGTAGAATTCTCGCTTCTTGGTGAAGTAAGGAGGGGGGGCAG
>NW_008795693.1:113519-160278 GCF_000699145.1 Aptenodytes forsteri | reverse complement strand
TTGTAGTGAAGGGCCCAAAACTGAACACATTAATTTTCTTATTTCAAATTGGGCCTTATTTTTCAATAACAAAAAATTACTGTCTTTTTTGAGTAGATAGGACTGGGTGAACAGCTGTGTAGAAAGTATACATGTGATGGGCCTTGAAAAATCATAAAACTGTTTTCAAGGTCTCCCTCAGCTCATAATGTAGAGAAAACTAGACTGCTTTCATATGGACTGTGAAGAAATGCTTTATGAAGCAAATCACTAGTGTTCTATGAAGTGAAGTACTTTATGAAGGAGTCGAATGTGAAAGTGCTACATTCATAAATACACATTATTTCTCAGATGCAAGAGGATTCAAGAATTGCACATTATGGTCATGTGTACTGAGTGTGGAGAACTACTTAATAATGTAAATTTAGATCTTATTAACTCATTAATAAGATCAGAAGGTAACAACGTGAGAAATTAGCGTGGCTATTGTTCTGAGCATCTCTTTTGGTAATTCAGAATAAACTCAGCCATTACTGTATTAACTTATCTTTACAGTGGAAATTGCTCCAAAAATGTCAACAAACATTAAAACATTTCTGAAACAATGGTACAATTCATAATGCTAACCTGATTATAGAGATACCTCAGCAATTGTAATAAAACAGAAAAATGCTATTAGATTACAAAACAGCCCCCCAAAATGTATTACCTGTCTGTTGATTTAAAAAAATTAAAAAGAAGAAAACAAAATCTAGAATTTTAAGAATATATTAACATAAGAAATAATCTCCTTCTGTGACAAATCTGTCATGTTCCTAGCATGCTAATAATTTCCAGAGTGTGGACTTCTGGGGAATGAATGTCACGGAACCACAGGAATGTGCAAAGTAAAACCAATGCTTCGTCATAGAGACTAGGTAAATCAAATAGTCCCCCAGCAAAGTGCTCGTCATAAGATCGATCTTATCTAAATTAAGCCATCAAGAAGAAAGGTATCTTCAAGCTTATTGTGGAGTCTTGATTGTGTTAAATATACCTGAATTTTAAGAAACAGTATGTATATTTGTGCATACGTTCTTTCTTTTCCAGCCTCCCCACGTGAGGACTGACATTGCAGCACTGACCTGGAGTCAACACAGATGCAGGGTAGGATAGATATATTTAAACCAAGTTCAGCACTATCCACAGCCACTTGATATTTTTCACTGAGAATACAGCAACCGTTAAGCAAACAAGATGGATCAGCACTATTGAATATAGCAACCTTTAGGCAAACGAGATGGATCAGCATTATTTTCTTACTGGCCCTATATTCAGAGTGATTCTCTTGATGGACATAGGCTTCAGGGCTTTACAGCTTTTGCAGTGTCGTGAGATCAGTGAACAAAACTGTTTATAATATCCAGTTTGTAGACAGCCCTGCAAGCATATTGTGTAAATACACTTGATGTTTCCATCACACTAGTGATGACAGGAACATCCACCACAGTGAAACAATGAAGACATGAGTATCAGTGAGTACGCGTTCACGGCTATTCCCAAAGCTTTTTGGAAGATTTGTGAGTAATCCAAACGAGGGCAGCTTTGAATTATGTGAAACATATAGGTGACACAGTATGCTTAAAAAAGAGATAATTGCAGCTAGTCTAACTAAACAGTTTCTGGTCCAGTTCTAGAAATACTTTACCAATACAAATTTTGTCATGGTTCATACAGGACCAGGATTTCTCCTCCCAAAACAACATGCTAGAGAACAACAGGCAGAGTACATTGGCGCAAAAAAGAATTTATCCAAATGTATTTAAAAAGGGACTCGATTCACTGTTATATTGTGCATTATTAGTGGTCTGTTCAGACAAAAAGGCAGTGCTGCAGCAGAGTTATATCAGAGCTCCAGGGTTAAATCAGAAATAATACTAGTTTCAATGAAATTACTGCTCATTTATACCAAGGTAGCTAAATTTAAAAGTCTCTGCTGCTAAACATCTTTATTATTATATGGTAACTTCCACAAATGAAATATATCTTAACTTCACATGATCAGTCTAGGGTTCTTTTTAAGTAATGCAAGTAAAAATAGGCTTCCTTGTCATCGGGGACAGAGTTACTTGTGCTTGTGGATGAGACATAGTAAAGGATCCAGGGTTGTCAAGCAATGACAGTTTGAATGAAAGATTTCAAAGAAATAGGAGTGTGGAAAAATGTCTCAGGGACACAGAAAAGTAAGAAGATGTTTAAGAAACAACTTCAAATTCATGCAAAATAAAAGCTTCTCCTGCCAAATGAGTGAAACTTGTCAAGTTTACTAGATCTCTTAATTAACTGGGAACATGAAAGAAGCTCCCTTTGAGGGATTCAAGCTTACAGGCATCATGGCTAGTTCTTTTTGCAGAGAATATAAAATGAACAATGCATTTATTAAGCTCATAAAGCAACTTGGATAAGCTGAAAATATATATGACTAATCAGGGGAGAAATTACTCATAACGTGAAAACAGTGTCTTTCAAACTGAGGGCAGGGAAGGGTTACAAAGAGCTGGCAAAATTCATGCTTTTTAACATACTGGAGGGTGAAAAAGGACTCGGACTTTGTCATATCCAGACCCCCTAAAATCCCTTTCTTTCAAAATTTGCAGGCCTATACTATCTTTAACAGATTTTTGTAAACGTTTTTAATAGGGATCAAAAACCGAGGAAGCTTATTCAGAACAAAATAAAACAGTTCTGCAGATTATTTGACTCTCTCCTAACAGCCCAATGCTGTTGCACACACCATTGAGTTGGAAAACAATGACAGAAGGTCGTGGTTTAACCCCAGCTGGCAACTAAGCACCACGCAGCCGCTCACTCACTCCCCTCAGTGGGATGGGGGAGAGAATTGGAAGGGTAAAAGTGAGAAAACTCGTGGGTTGAGATAAAGACAGTTTAAGAAGTAAAGCAAAAGCTGCGCACGCAAGCAAAGCAAAACATGACTTGGGAAAACAAAACACCATCACTTCAAATGTCCCCCCTTCCTTCTTCTTCCCCCAGCTTTATATGCTGAGCATGACATCATATGGTATGGAATATCCCTTTGGTCCGTTTGGGTCAGCTGTCCGGGCTGTGTCCGCTCCCAACTTCTTGTGCACCCCCAGCCTGCTCGCTGGTGGGGTGGGGTGAGGAGCAGAAAAGGCCTTGACTCTGTGTGAGCACTGCTCAGCAGTAACGAAAACATCCCTGTGTTATCAACACTGTTTCCAGCACAAATCCAAAACACAGCCCCATACCAGCTACTGTGAAGAAAATTAACTCTATCCCAGCCAAAACCAGCACACAGAATTAAACACACTCCTAGCAGCATTAGTTTGTAATCTGTTGCAATTTGAGGGGATTTTGCTGGATAAACGCATACAAACAAAAAAGCACAACTCCCTCACTAAGACATGTCTTTCTCCTTTGTTCTCCTATGCACCTGACAGAGGCTGCTGGCCAAAAAATTCTCTTTTCTTTTTAAAACAAAGCAAACAAGTAAGCAGTAATTCCACTTGCCATAATTTTGGCAACCCATTTGTGCCCTTGAAAAAAATCCCCAATTTCCAGAGTTCACGTTTTCAGCACTTTCTGGAAAATAACTTTATTTTAAACCATTGATCTGAACACCTAAACTGCTAATCTGATCAAAATTATTAAACTTGAAAAATTCAATTCTCAGTGAGTGAAGGATTGAAAAGTAAGTCCTTCCTCAGATAAGATGCTTCTTCCAATAGCAAATGCAAGTTATCCTTAGTGCATTGCTTTTCCTTAGATGAACAAATGACAATACCAATGTGACCAAGGACTGCAAGAACACACTCAATCAGGAACAAAGGACGCATGTTAACAACAGAGTCAATCAGCAGAGTCAATCAAGGACAGAGGGTGCATGATAATAAGGTTTGTTTTGCTCTTTGCATAACTTTCATTTTTTTTTCTTTTTTTTTTTTTTTAATTAAGTTCAGTTCCCACACACACCAACTGTTAAATGTTAACTGAAATACATTTATTAAAGCAAATGTTGCTCTGGGTTCTCCAGTCCAAAAAAAAAAAAAAAAGAAAAAAGAAAAAGAAATGCAAGGCCGATATTTTAATGTAAAATATTCTTTTAAACTATACTGTAGAGACCAATATTCCCCTTACAAGCAGAGGAATTGGACTATAAACAATTTCAGTGGGGCACTTCAGTGAACAGAAAATATCTTTGTAGTGTCTGATGAATCCATTCATTAAGAGTCTCTTAGCTGCGCTAAAAAGATTCAGGCAATCACTAGACTTGCAAAAAAACGGTTTCACTCCCATCTTAATATTAAAAGCTTTGTGAATGCACACACTTTCTATTTGTGTGTTTTAAAGACCTAGAACTGAAATCTATTTTTCTCTCATCCCTGAGATAGAGCATGTTAAGTCCTTACAGGGCACTTAGAATCTAGATGTTGGAAACTTTATTAGAGTTCTTCTAATCCCTCTTTTGTTTCCAAACTGAAGGAAAGAGCTTGGAGCCCATGTAAAGGCCAGGCAAGAGCAACACACTTTGAGTGAAGTTAAATAAGATGTTATGAGTAGCAAGACAGAAAGGAAAGGACCCCAGTTCAGGAGGCCATGCTAAGTGTGTGAGTAGCCCTTTAACTTCAGTGCACTTCTCAGTGCTCATGGATATTACATACAAATAAACTGCATTGGTATATTATCAAATAAAAACCTATGCAACAGCTAATGCACCTGAGAATGGCTAGAATCCTCTTCACAACTTCTATTGCTGGTGGAAAGTGAGACAGCAATTGGCTTACAGGGAGAATTAAAACTTTGAATATCAGTAGCTTGGTTTGTTTTTGCATAAACCCTGCATCCACGTGTGGATCTGATCCAGCCCAGCCAGGCAGGTTGGTGGGATTAACTCAGAGTTTTCCCTGCATTACTATGGTATTAGTGCTGGTGGTTTACTAAATGTCGCCTCTACTCTGCGGTAGATAGAGGATGAACACCACACATACATACCACACATCCCTGTACTGGCTCACTCACTAACATCGCTTCTAATTTGCCTATTTCTACACCTGGACAGCAGAGGCCCTCAAAGAGCAATTAAACACAGCAGCTCCTGATCTGAACTTGTTTTGAAACCTAAACTCCTAGAAGTAGCAATTCTAGTAGGAAGATCAATAAAATAAAGATGAAATAATGTGAATTATTTAAACTTAGGTTATATAGGCAAACATATGAAATTTTCACTGCGTTTAGTAACTGGAAACAGTCACTTCCAAATGAACAAGTGAGGAGAATCTCACTTCAAAACTTAGAAGGCTCATTCAATAAACTGTGCATAAACTTAATGAGTATATGAAGTCTTTATAGTAAGGAAAAACTGCCTGATCTTCTAGTTTTGGGGGTTTGGGGAGTTCTATGTCTTTATGTATTATAATATTTTGATGTGGTATTTGTAGCTTTTATATTACATTATCAACCAAGGAACTGCTTTACTGTCCTAATGATATGCCAGAAAGGGACGACATAAATCCCATCATTTATGTGAAGGGATGGTTGACATCATTCCCCGCTTAAAGGTTCTCCCTCTCTGCTTTTTCTCAGGACCCTTGCTAAATTTCTCTGCTAAAGACAACTTTACCATGAGCAAAGTTTCATGGGATTTTTCCAGTTTATTTTCTATCAGAAAATGTCGTACCTTTAAAAAAATCTCTTAGCTCCATAGTAAAGCAGCTCATGCAGGATAAAGTAACCCTCATCCTGCAGATAGATGTCACGCCAGTGACTGTATGTTGCTTCTGTTGCCCCGGGGATTGCTCTGGCGTGCAGGGAATTCCTGGGTAACTTGGTAAGCTGGGTTTTCAGTGGCTCCATACACCACATAGACTGAAACAGCTGAAGCAAGTCTTGACATCTTTGGCTTGTGAGATGGTGCTACCTCCTGTATGGGCTAGAGTAACAAAGAAAGGTTTCTGGTTTGGCAGAAACTCCCAGTCCTTCACTATGGCTCACTTTGTTTGCTTGCTTTTTCTTCCATCCTTCAAGCACACCCAATATATTCCATACTTTTATTTTAGTGGAAAGGGGAATTTTAGAGGATGTCTTTGTTAAAATAGAACCACATAACCCCTACTCAGCGCTTAAAGATCTGAAACCGAGAAATGGACAAAGGGATTGACATGATGTATCGCCAATATAAAGGCAAAAGCAGAGAGATTTGGAAGAAGATTCAAGAATTGTTCAAAGGTATATGCCTACATCCCACAAGCAAACTTCAGACATAGTGATGGACAAAGACGAATGAACAGAACTTGAATACACAGAAAACCTCTTATAGCCTCATTAATTGAAAACATAAAGAATTGTTTTTCATTGCTGTCATACCTTAAAAGAATACACTTCCCCTCAAATTTCTACATTCAGTTACATCTTATATATGCATTTAGAAAGTAATAGGCAAAATCAGATTTAGCTAAGATTAAGGAAGCAAGATCTAGGCTAACAGCTTTTATCTAGTTCAGGTACCAGAGTAGGAAATTCCTACCTACCACTTTAGGCATTTGAGAAAACATTTAGCAAATTTTGGTAAATTTGTTTAGGATTATGTCCCTTCACAATTCTGTCTTTCCAAATTTGTGCTGGGAATTTAGGCCCCAATTCCCATGAAAGTGGTAATCCTGTACCACTCAGGAAAAACCAGAATGTTACAGGGTCTTTTCCAGTAACAGAAATACCCATTAGAGACTGCTTCTTGCTGGAAGCAGTTTAGCTTAAAGAGGAATGGCTTCAAGCATGTGCCAACATCTTTTCTTGTTAGAGCCTCCCATTTTATAATGACAGAATTTAAACTTGAGCAAGTGTGCAAAAGCTTTTAGGGGCTTATGCAAATTGAACCAAATCATTTAGTGCTTCTCTATTATTAAATCACATCATTAAAAACTATTTCACTTACACAAATTTAAATCAAATAAACAAGATAATACCATATTTTGCAGGAGGCATTTAAAGGCCTTTTAAATCCCAAGAAATAAAGCATCAACAAGATTAGCAAGTCTTTTGGTGTCCCAAAGTATAAACATATCAGCTTCAGTAATATGAAAGTATTTGGTAGAGAAGAAAAAAAAATTGGAGTTTGATATCAAAGTACTTTATCACCCTGGGAGGTAGGAATGGAAATTGTTGAATAAAACCAGAAGAATAGCCCTTCCTGCACTCATTTTTGCAATGCATGTGTCAGGGGGGTTCATGTTACCCAAAAAAACCAGACCAAAATCGTTTGATGTGACAGGTGCATGAGCTTCTGCAGATCTGAAGGGATCTTTGCAGATTAAAGTATTTGGAGAAAACACAGATTAAAAGAAAGTGTGGAGCTTTCATTCATACACAGTAAAAAAAAAAGCAATGACTTTGTCTACAATACATAGAGTTAATGCATGAAATTATGCAGTATTTCTGGCAAGATAGAGTTATTGAAAAATTCACTCCTCTAAAATAGTAGTGTAATTAAACACTTTTAAACAAGAAGTTACAGACTTTTATTAGGGTCTGAATAATGCACATCCATTAAAAATCTTCTCAGATTCTTAGGCTGGTTCTGAACAAGGTTGGAAAATTATAGCTTGATGCAGTAAAGTGTGATAATACCCTCCATGGAACCAAATATGGATTTATATAACTGTGCATGACATAAGAGATGGGTCAAATGGATTTAACACAAGGGAGTCTGGTTGGGCTTTTGAAGGCATTATAATAACATGCATCCTTTCTGATTACTGTTTTTCCAATATGGGCCAAAAAAAAAAAGGGTTGGTTCGACCACTAAAGACATCTCAGCCATCAGATAGATTCTGGCCACAAGGTAAAGTAATCATATGCAATAACCCTTCAACACGAAATGTTCCTAGGGATATAAGGACGTATATAAGCAATACCAATACCCATATTTAGAAATGTAAAGGTACAGAATAAACAATAAAAACAATCATGTTGATACTGTGCCATTTCTGGGAGGCATGCTTCTAGGAATAACCACCAGAGCAAAAAATGACACAGGAGAAAAATGACAGAACCATGAGAATTTCTTACAACGTGCAAGATTCATGACAACACCTGGAAAGTTAATGAGATTTGTCCGCAGTCCTCGGCTGACCAAAATTATTATAAGATGGGCACAAGTCATCCAATTTAAGTATTTACAGATGTTCATAAATGGATGATGACATAGACTACTGTATTACACAGTATAATGTAATTGGTTTTTATCCAGAAATACCGTAACTTCCTATCCTGCCTGGAAAAAGAGCTTCAACTGGAGCTACTTCAGCCTATTCCCTTAGCTAACTCTACCAATCTTCCATACATTCATAAGAACAGGCAAGAAATACTGCAAAACAAGATGGCCAAAAATTACAGTCTCTGTTGATAGAAAATTTTCTATTCTGGTTTCTCACTGACTACGTTTAGGCAGGAATTTTATGGTTTCTTACATGTTTCATTAAAATCATGTGCAGGCTATTCTCTTAACTTTGCTGTTTGTCCAGTAATGATTCTCTAGATTTCTTTGTATAATTAATACATTACTCCAGGACTAAGTTTGAAGGCTAACTGTCCTTTTAAAGCACTCACACCTAATAATGTCCTGGCAATCATTTTCTGTTCAGACAGTAGTGCTGGCTTAAACTGCCTAAAAGCTAGATGTAGCAGTCCTTGAGAGATTAGAAATAAAAGTTTTACTAGCTTTTTTGTTTTGTTTTCACAGTATACTTTACACAAAAGAAAGCTGCTGCAAATAGTGGTTGAGAAGCAGAACTGTGACAAGAGACAGTGAGCTGGGACTTTCCTTCCCTTCTCAGTCCACAGGTCTGCAGCTCAGGAGTGCTCTCCACACACTGAAATCCACATGCATTATGTGGGAATAAGCCCAGTGGCCTGCAACTCCTCTCCCCCCTCAATACATTTGGTGCCAGCCTGTTAATTTGTAGCTTTCCGTAGTAACTGAGAGTGGGAAAAATGTTTCTAAGATCTGGCAGGAGAATACATTCCCATTTTCCGTATTTTGACTCGTGCATTTTGGGGGACGTAAGGCAGATTTCCTTCATGAAACAATAGAACAATTCTGATCTTACTGCAAATTAGGATGTTGAGACCTGGTCCAATATGAATCCTAAAATGCTTTTTTCTACAAGATATAATGAAGAGCAACTGTAAGGAAAACCTTAATCCTTCAGTTCTGATCTCCTTTTCCTGCATTTTCAAGTTTAAAACCTACCATCTATTCCTTCTCTCTTCATTTGCTCCTTAGACTCCAAGTTAATAACAGCTCCCTCTTCTGTCAAAATCCAGGTCATGGGGGAATGAATCAACTATACACTCTCTTATCATGTAATTTCTGTTAGGAATTGGGAAGCAAACACATAATGCACAGCAAGAATTTGAAACCATACATGGAAAACAGGTAAAACTATGGATGAGCAGTGGTACATAATATAAAGATGCTGCTCAATCCATTTGAGGACTACTAGCAGAATCTCTTCTGTTCTTCCATCTCCAGACCACTTTACCGTGGTATTCATTTTCTTTGTATTTTACACATTTATTTTTTATAGTCATTTTATTACCCCTTTCTTTCTAACTCCATGGACCACAAGAGTTTCATTAGAGATAACTAGGAGAAAACTGTCGAGCCAAACCATGGCTTAGCATTCTGCCAGTAACAGCGCAGGAGAAAAGCACAGAACACCATACCAAATCAACCAGTGGTTTTTATCCATTTCTACTTTCCCAGACTGTCTGCTGCTTTGGTTTGGCAGAACACAATGAGCAGCCTGAGAAAAGTAATCTGACAGAATTACCCTTAAATATATCTTCGTCCTTTAGTCATTCATTTTTCATGCATTTTATTAACCGTATTTGGTAATATATAATTGTGCATGTATTTAGATTACCATCATCTTTTACACCAACCATATTACTCATTTGACTTAAGTGAAATCTATCATAGTTAAATTTTTATTATGGGTTAACCTAATTGGTCCTTCTCAAAAACCTGATTTTGAAACAATGTTAGTATACAGTTTCTACCTGCTATCACATTTTCTCTTCCCATATTAAATACAAGGCCACTATTAGAAGGTAGCTATTGTATATCGACATATCCAGACATTATATACTTCAGTCAAGGTAAAATCCTCAGGCCCTGTTTTTCCCTGCTTGCACTTTTTACAAAACTAAAAATCTCTTAATATGCGTAATGGTAGCTAAAAGTAATTGCCAGCTTGAAGAGAGGGAGCTGTACCTTGCAGCGCTGATAAACATCACACTCCAGGCCTCCATTTCATTGTCTGATTTCAAACAGCACAGACACTTTAAGATCACTTTACTACAGACTCCTGTAAGCAGTGAATCCATACTGAGGAGTTCAGAAGTGACTTGGACACCTATCCTGAAAACACTTACACACTTGTTTAACCTTTACCACAAACTATCCTTAATTTCTGTAAGTGCAAAGGATGTTCTTTGTTGATTACAAATAAAACCAGTGAAGCTTGAGAAGTGACTTTATCAGTAAAGTTTAAGTTAAAATAAGTTTTAGAATAGCTGTTTTCTTAATCCACTCATGATGTCATGTGTCCCTATTTTATCTCATCTGCTAACAGGAAGACTAAAAAAAAGTAAACTTTAATTATCTTAAATGTGCTAGTTCCTTGCAAGCTCTCATTGTCTATGACAAAAAGGTGATTCTACCACTGTAGCATTTAGGTTATGTAATAAAATTGATATTAGGTAGTTTTTAAAAAAAAAAAAAAATGTGTAAAGGCTACCTGTTATAAATTGATCTACTTACGGGAGTTTTAACATATTTAGTGGAAGTAGAGGTGGGAGTTACATTCTGTATCTCCCCATATTTCATATCCCCACAACCATTTTGATATGAGAAAAGCACTACAAATCTGATTGATTGATGAAAACATTCAGGTTCCATTCCTCAGTGTAACTGGAACCAAAACTTACTGTAAAACAGTAAGTCAGGGTAACTGTCACTGGTCACATCCTTCAGCTATCTCCTCTGGGATATCACGCCTGCCTAAGCTTTGAAATCAGCCTGATTTTTCCTAGATCTTTCATTAAGGTGTAAGTTGAGCATGTTGTATATTTTCAGGAACTACCCCTCAACAATATATTTTTTTGTTATTTTTTTCCAGAGAAATCTTGTTGTCCAAAGTTGGAGCAGCTTTACTCCTGCATGACAAATTTAACTACAAACTCTAACTAGAGCGCCTTACTTCCTTTCTGTTTTCTTGCCTCCCCTCATGAAGCCTAATGATCAAGGTGGGTTTTTTCTATTTTTTGCAAGATGAAAAATTATCTAATATTAAACAATGCCATCAGGTTTTAAGCTGTAATGAATATTTTGCATGAATAATATCTTAGTGTGCAGTCTAACTATATTCATGTTCTAACTTCTGTATTGCTATCAGCAGAAAGAAGAAAAGGTATTTGTTAGAGGTAAATATATCATGCTGGATCCAACAACCCAAGAGGAGTAAGGCTGCTGCTGCTCCACGTCCCCAGGTCTACCAGTATCGATACTGAAGACGTGTTCCCAGGAGGCACACACACAAAAGCACACATATACACTACATATATACATGTAGACATGGCTGTCCACACAGACCACAGAGAAACTCGGAGTACCCACGTGGACATAGACAATAACAATGGCCTCATCCTGCTCCCCTCTGTGGCTAGGCAGGATGGAGGGCCACTAGTGAGAATCTCTCTCTCTCTCTCTCTCTCTAAATATATATATAGGCAGCAACCCCCTTAGTCCTAAAGGTGACTGGACAGCTGCTCCCCATGACTCATGGGGATGGGTTTCACATCTGGATGCTGGAGCTGATGTCTCCTGTGACAACCCTGGGAGGTGCCTAGACAAGGTGGTCATTCCTTGGGAGTCCTTCATTTGGGCCCCCCCTGCCTTTGTGCATCCCTGTGCTCTTCTGGACTTCTGCAGATGGGCCTTTGCTGGCCTGATGGCCCCTGTGATGTGCCTGGGAGTAGCCCAGAAGGGGATTATTTGGGGTCTCCCTCCTGCTGTTTTCTGTCTGCTCCTCTGTGGGTGTGCAGATGAGTGTCATCACATGGTCCAACAGTACCGAAATGGACCATATCCAGGTGAAAAGCTCTGCCAAAATCCTGCTTTTTAATGTTTTTCTACTGCTTGCAAAACTATAAACATCTCTTACATGTCCGTTATAGTTTATAGCTAGTGCTATATGATTGATTTCAGTCCTTTCTTTAATTGTAACATATCTGGATCAACTTTTACCCTGAAAGCCACCTCTCGCAGATGGAGTGAGACTGCACTTCACTTGTAAGAGAGAAGCCACAATACACTTTATTGATAGAAAACAGTGAGTTAAAGTATGAGTTAACAAAGTTCAATGGTAAATGCGACAGTGATTTAACAGGATTCGATGGTAAGGCACACTTGATTATTTACTGCATAGAGGACAGGGTCAGACAAAACTATCAGGGAGACTCTCCCGTTGAGTCATGAGGTGGAGAAAGGACCCCCTTGCTTTCTAGACTCCTTCTCAGAGAGAGCTTAGGTAGACTTGGTCAACGATTTATGTCTAAAGGATTATATATGCGCAATCAATCCTTTATATCACTTAGCTAAGATTTCAAAGTTTAGCATGCTGTTAGTCACTTACCGAGGATCTGTTGTAGCAAGGAATCTCTCAACCTCGAGGAGTAACCTTAAGCGGCGTCCCTACTCAAGGGGAGATCCCACCGTGCAGCCCATTGCTGTGCAGGAGAGCTGAATGGGCCCTGTGCTGTACACTATTTATAGAGTAAGGTGATTGACTTATAGTCACATTTGCATATCAGCAAGTCATTTGACTCACTGCTCCAGGCAGCCCTTGGCTACTATGTTGCCATCCATCCCCAAAGTCCAGCATAACCTGGGTGCAGCCATCACGACCCCCACTGGTGGTCATTGCTTACCCAGGGCAGGGGGAGCACGCCCCCACACCACCCGGTGCTTCGCAGTTTTGTTCTGTACCCAAAATCTTGACTTCCTTCTGTCAGGTACTCCAATTTCCTTCTGACCGCGTTTTATCATGACTTACTGGGGAGGGGTGGGGAAGCTTCCCTTCAGCAATGAAGATTTCTCTAAAGCTGGTCATTACTGCTTCAGTAAACATCCGGACCAGAGCACCAAATGCGGGGAGCAGTTGTGCGCTGCCAGCTGGAGCAGCCAGAGAAACTTAGTCAATGCAGGGGGTATCAGAGAGCAACGACAGTGAACCTGTAGCAGGATCTTTGAGGAAGATTCATGCATTAACTAACATTCCTTTACAGCTTTAGGAAAGATCTTTTTGTATGTCAGAGATGTGACTAAGATCCAATATTGCTAGTAGATTTGGAGGTATGACAGAGTAATAATGAGAATTAAGTCCTTCAAGTTCATTAGATACTGACAAAACCCACTGAATCACACAAATAATCTTCAGTAGTTGGAATTTCTAATAGTAAATAAGTCCCATGTATTTTTTTCAAGGTGCTGAAAGGTATTAACTAATCAATTCTCAAATTTGATCTGGAAGAGAAAGCTTGACATACAAAGTTAGGTTAGCTCAGATGATATCATACAAGGTGCATAAGTGATTATGACACGACTAAGGCAGAGACTGACTTCTGCAATTTATGCCTAATCCACTTTCTCTCTCAAGTTAAAACACTATTTCATTTAATGAATTCCAAATGTTTTTACTGATGAGTTGACTGTTTTCTAGGGAACCTCAAATTTTGCCATCCACTGATATGGAGGCAGAAGCATGGGAACATATACAGAGTTTGTATACCCAATGAAATCAGAGAGTTGTGAGGTATGTAAAAAAAAAAAAATATGGAATCCATCAACATCAACAAGTGACTGGCTGTCTCACATTTCTTGTTCCTTAAATTTCTTTTCTTTGAAAGCATATTTGAATTTTGAGAAGTAAACACAGTACTGTTACTTGCATCTTCAGTAAATGCCATTCAGAATACTTTCAGCTCCCACCTTTATGCCCAGTACAGATTGGTGTTCTGTTCTTTTGTGTTTAAAGCATCTTTAAGAACAAAATCGTGTTCTCTGTGCCTACAGTCCTTCTTTTATGGAAAAGAATTTCTTTATCTCCCTATTAAGGAAATCCCTTCTAGAACTAGTAAAGATTTCATACTGATATAAGTGTTAAGTGCCCAGACGTAGAAATATTCCACGGGAAGGGATTATTTATTTAGACAAACTCTGGCTATATCTACATTAGCTGTATGGTCTGTACATTGTAACCCAACTTGAGCAGTTTTGTAGAACAAAGCAGCTGGTGCAGACATCCACTTCATATGCATGTCAAAGGATTTTGTTTTAGAGTAACTCCAGTGTGGCATCGAATTAGACTAGTCTTAACAACTTTAAGAAAAAAATCCCACCAAGCTGTCAGTATTAGAATATATAAACCAGATTATGATCTGCAGAGAGAGAACAAGTACAGGGTGGTCTGTACTCTCAGCATTTAACTAGGTATAAAATTTACCAAAGTCAACATTTCATGGAAGCTTTTTTTTTCTTCTCTTTGTTTATGTCTGTCTTCCATGCTCCTTAGTCAGGTCTCTCTGGTAAATGTATAAGAAATGAGGTGGAGACCTCTCCATCTCATCCGAAAGCCAAAATTACTAGGAAAGGTTTAATGATTTGGTGAAAACAATCTTACCATTGATTTCAAATGGGGTGTTTTGTAATGACTTTAAATCAAGATTAGTGCCTACAGAAAACAGGATAAAAGAAAAACAGGTCTAAAGATGACTTTAGAAGTAATGTGATTGCTCTGCAGTGACTGTACAGATATTTTTATGTGGATGATTTAAAATATGCTGTTAAAAAGTTAAATTATGTATAACTCTCATAATATGCCAAAGGCTCCAGTTTCCTAAATAGGGCAGCTCTGTCTTTTGTGAGTATAGGCAAATCTTGGGGCAATAGATGTTCCTTTACAAGCTGCCTTATTTAAATCACAAAGTATCTAAAAAAGTACCTCCCAAGGGCCTATTTTTCAAAACTAATTTTGGAAAATGTTCTGTTTTGAGGCACAGTTGCCTCTAGCTAAATGCTTGTTGACTGGAATATCTCAGCTAGAACTGCATAGTTCAGATACAGCTTTTCAGCTGGCTGGATTATGTCTTGTAATTGCTCTACTTGCATTATTTGAATTCATGTATGCATAATGTGAAACAGTTCTAGTTCTTTTGTGATGTCCCTGCTTTCCAACACAGGCTTCAAAAACCCAGGAGCAATTTTGCTCATCACGTGCTGTTGTTCTGCTGTCAAATGCAAAATCAACAGAGGCAACTGTAATGGTCAGGGTTGGTGTTTGCAAAAAGCAATGTCTGCCCTGTTAACACCTGTCATACTGCCTAGTTGTGCCCTTCTGTACCTCTTCGTTAGAATCAGAACTTTCCCTTTTATTATACATGCTTTAGGACAAGTGATATTTCCTTTAAGAAAGGTACTTCATGTTTTCTAAAAACACTGACTTCTAGACACAAAAAAACTTTTAGGATAAGAGTTATTCTTGGAGTTAGAAGTATTTAAGGGTTGTCTTAGTTCCAAAATTTGGGATGAAATTTTTTTCCTTTGAAGACTTATGCTCTATTTGTGTTCAGTCTACACATCTGTTCTCCTTGCTTCTTTTGAGGTAGGCTCTCACAGACACAACCTTCCATATGGTGGAGACTTCTTGAGTGTTTGAAATAATACTATCTGACACTTTAGTCTGGTCTTTGAAAATAACACTCATGAAATAAGCTGCAATCCTTACTTCAGCATAACTTCTCTTGAAGTAGAATTAGGCACGTTTGTAAATCTACAAGTCCATTTCCTAAATAATATATCCTACAGAACACACAAATATCTATTTATATGTATATAAAAATATAGTCATCATAGTAATGGCAACTCTGCAGAAAGGCGATCTTTCAGGAGTAGTTATCATTTAGAAGTCTGGCTGATAAAAGTACACATACATTCATGTACATCACTTGCCTACAGCAAGTGCAGTATTTGTAAACAGCTAAAGTAGAATTTTTTAACATCTCTATGAAATTTTCACACATTTGCCTACATTATTGGATCGGTCCCATCTTAAGCTAAAAGATAGTTTAAGCACCCTGAGTGATATGAATGGTGACTGTGACTCACCCCACAGGCTCAGGAAACCCCATCTTTTTTAACTCACAACCATTTCCTTTAAAAATAAATTCCGTTTAAAAAATGGGATCTTCCACTATTGCGATTCCCTCTTATGACAAAGATGTTATCACTTCCTGCTTGCTAAGAAAGCCTTCTCTCTACTCTTCCTTCCCACCCCATGATCTTTCTCCCAGCTTCTGTAGTTCAAAGGCTCTAGCCCCCATGTTCTTGCTAGCATTTTGCTCAGTTGATACTTCACGTCTTCCATCCCACTTCTCATTTCCATAATTCACACGCAAGTCTTAAAGACAGCTCTTCATGTTTGAGTCCACACCCGATTTACTTCAGCTCTTCGTTCAGATTTGAAATATTGTATGCACTCTTTTTCCTTTGTTTCCTTTTTCATAGACTGAGGGCAGTTCATCTTTTACATACCTTACATGGCAACATGGTTTGACGTCTCTATCAGATGGAAGGACTGCATGTTATTTTAAAACAGGTGCTATTGCCTAAGTAGGTACTATGAGCTTGGTGGAGCTCTGGGTCTATCAGTTCAAAGCTAATTAGGCCCTGTCTACTGTTTAGCTTAAATGACGTATCAAGGAAGAGAACATAAAACATAAATATATGCTTTTCAAATAAACAAATTAACATGTCTGGTGTCAAGGAAGGGGTATTGGTAGGACAGACAATAATGGGCCTAAGATGTGTCAAAGAAGAATCTCATTAGATCCTGGACCTCAGTAGCAGTAATGGTTTTGGAGCACCAATAGTAAAGATTGCCTGGGGAAATGTTCCTGTCTTCATCTCTAGAGGTCTTTACAAAAAGATTAGAGAAGCACATCAGGAATGACACAGCTATGAAGAATAGCTCTGGGGCAGGAGGATGGACTTGAAATTTTCTTAAAAGCCCATCTAACTGTGAGAGCCAATGGATTTTTAACTCCTTCCTGCCCAGTTCAAGGAAATTGTAACACACCACAAATGGGAATATTCCATCAATAAGGGTTTTCAACATCACAGTGCATTACACTTTATGCTGATGGACCTGAAAGACTGAGATATGTGGGAAAGAGGCAGGAGAAGATAGGCAACAGTGGGCTTTTCATGGCATCTGCTCTGGTATTCTAATCTGGCCAGTCTTGCCTACGTTTATGAATATTAGCGCTTTTGTGGAATCTCACATCTTCTGGGATTCTAATCTGGCCAGTCTTGCCTACGTTTATAACTATGAATATTAGCGCTTTTGTGGAACCTCACATCTCCACCACATTTATGACGCTAGGTCTGTTAGCCTGAAACTGGGTCTCATCCTCATAGCAAAGAAGGCCAAAAGCATCTTGGGCTACATTAGGAAAAACATTTCTAGCAGGTTGAGGGATGTGATTCTCCCTCTCTGCTCAGCCCTGGTGAGGACACATGCAGAGTGCAGGGTCCAGTTCTGGGCTCCTCAGTACAAGAGTGACATGCACCTACTGGAGCAAGTCCAGCAAAGGGCCACAAAGATGATTGCAGGAGTGAAGCATCTTCTGCATGAGGAAAGACTGAGAGAGATGGGACTGTTCTGCCTGGAGAAAAGCAGGCTCGTGGGGATCTTATCTCTCGCGGGGATCTTATCAATGTGTACAAATATCTGATGGTTGGGAGTGAAGAAGAGGGAGCCAGACTCTTCTTAGTGATGCCCAGTGACAGGACAAGAGGCAATGGGCACGGATTATAAAAAAAAAAAACAACAAAACAGAGGAAATTCCATCTGAATGCGAAAAACCTACTTTTTTACTGTGACGGACAGGACAAGAGGCAATGGGCACAGATTATAAAAAAAAACCAACAAAACAAACAGAGGAAATTCCATCTGAATGCAAAAAACCTACTTTTTTACTGTGACGGCAGTCAAACACTGGAACAGGTTGCCCAGAGAGGTTGTGGAATCTCCATTCTTGGAGGTATTCAGAAACCCAACTGGGTTTCCCAAAAACCTGGGGAAACCCAACAGTCCTGGGCAACCTACTCTAGCTGACCTGGCTGAAGCACTAGATGACTTCCAGAGGTCCCCTCCAACCTAAACTATTCTGTGATTCAGCTAGTAGTTTTTATTGGTAACAATCTCCTGGACAGAGCTGGCGGTGCACGTTTGCTTACTCAGGGTAGGTCTCCTGGGAAACGTCTGAGGAGATGACTAGGAAAGCAGCTTTATGTCCAGAGCAATGCTGTCAAGCACTCAGCCTGTCAGGCCTGCAGCGCTTTTAGCATCCTCTGTTCAGTGCTGCTTGGTAGAGCCCCGAAGCAGCAGTGTATAAATGGTGCCGCTCCAGGATACCCAAGAAAGAACATCTGCTTAGATTACGCTGCAGCCATCCTAGCGCCCAGGAATACCCTTCTCCACAGTTCACTCCGTGACTTGAGATATATTTGCAGGAATGTGTTTAGACAAAGCATTGCAAAGACTGCAGCACTGACTGATATTTCCTCTACACTACCTGTTGGCAGTCTCTAAATGGCACCATAAAGTAGCAAGATGGATGTTACAGTAAAGAAGGAAGAGTTATAGGAATTAGGCTTAAAAATGATTAATCTCTGTAATTTCAGTGCTTTCCATGGAAGATTACCTGTCCAGCAAGAAAAAGAATTGATCTCCAGACACATGCAGATTAACATCCAAGCAATGCTTTGTGGGATCTCTGCTCAAAATTCTGAATGTTAATTTGAAATACAGTGTTCCGCAGGTATGGTTATAAAGGGAAGTGGCTTAACGAGGAATAACAAGGCTGAATTGATGAACTGTTTTATTCTGTACCACATGAATACACAGAAAACTTTCAAGAGTAGTCATGCTGCAGGTAGCTTGTTTCAATTTAAAGTTAATTCTAGATAATAAGACCCCAAAGAGTGTGACTTTTTCCTCAAACAGAACTCCCCAAGGGTGTCATTGCTGATTGGAAGGGGAGAATAAAATATGGCTATAAAAATGAACACAATGCAAGCATCCTTGATTTCGACAGTACAGTATTTGGACCAGTGTTTTTCCTTGCACCTGACTGTCAAATAAACTTTACTCCAATGTTCAATGCAGTGGCTTCATGTGATTCATAACTCCAGGCATTGTGATAGAAAAGAGTGTATTTTCACCCACAAGCCTTTGGCAGATTTAAGAGGAAAAAGATTTCTTAATGTCCTGAAAACAGGCACTATTTCTAGACTTCATCTGCATAGATGTACAAGTTCACATTATATCCACCAAGCTGGAAGCATCTTAGTATACCCCAATGACAGCCATGTAATTTTGTTAAGTAGGAACAGAAATTTACATACAAGTCCGACATGCTCCCCTGAAGTTTGAAAGTCACCAAACTCTTCATGTCTGCTCACAAACAACTCTGTATTGTGTTGTGTAGATATGACAAGCCTCTGAGCTGGCTGTAACTCTGTGGTAGATCTGCCCAAGATTTTGTCATTACAAGTTCTCCAAAGAAAAGGTTTTTAAGCTCAAAAGCCAAATCTTATGAGAGTATGAAGTGAGGGGAAAAAATAAATTGGGGGGGGGGAGCCAGCAAGACTAAAGACAATAGAAATAAATAAAATTTGTAACCATCTCTCTTGCACACTGGAGCAAGAGAGCTCCTTTCTCTCAGGTTTGTTTTTTGCCCACTCAGCAGCTGGGTTGGAGAAGTATCTGTTGTGCCCTCCACTTGCCAGGAAGTTTCCTCAGCGCTGAAGCTGTCGCTCTCCCTACTACCACATCTAAATCCAAGTACTTGCTTTAGGAACTGAAAGATCAGGAATGCTAAATCTCTTTCTTATTAAATCAAGAATTGACTAGTTGTTTGCCAAGGGTAGATATTTAACCTGAAAAGTATAGCTGAAGTTTGAAATAATATGGTTTATTAGGCTGAAAATTAGAGTTTAAACTCAAGATTTATTAGTTTTGAGAGACATTAGAAGTTAAAGAGGTTAGAGAATTTAAAATTTTGCTAGATTTTCCAAGTTTCTGTAGGAGCAAATTTGATTGCCTTGTAAAATTATGCTTTTTATCTAAAAAGTTAAATATTATTTGGGAACAAACTTTTCTGTTTCTCACCCTCTACCAATATTTAAAACAGTATGTATGTAACTTAAAGAACAGAAGAATATAAAGGAAAATCTTAGTATACCTTAACTAAAGCAGCATCTGAACTGTAAATGTACCTATTTTCAGTTCCATATACCTACATCATACTGTGTCAGTTAACAATACTGATTACTAGTAGGCTGTGCCTGCAAAGCCCAAAACCGTTAGCTGCCAAAACCTGCCTTTGAAATTTATGTTCAAACATTTTCTGTTCTACAGAGCAGTTTTATTTCAAAGAAATCTCCCTCCACGCTTTTCTGTTACACGCACCTCAGTTGCTTAGATCGAGCACATATTAAATCTGTCATTTCTCCAAAGGAGGTGGTAAAAAGGTGATTCACATGTGTATGAGGCAAGCAGAGATGGAAATTTTTTTAATGCAGCTTCTACAAGTTTCTTTGTCTGATGCGTCCCGAGGTGGTTTTCATTATCTCCTTCATGAAACGTTAACCCCCCTTTCCAAGATGAAACAGAAAGTGATAAAAATCCTCTTACTTCAGAAAAATAAATCCAGTGCAAGGCCAACTACTTTCCTGGTGACCAAATGCTACTCGCTTTAAATGGGAGCTTTGTATCAGCATTTGGTTGCACCTGCAACTTTATACTATGCCCCTCAGGATAATAGTTGAGCCCCTAGTGCAGGGGTGGTTGTGACCCATGTGTTTTCAATCCTTCCAAGCCACCAGCTTTGTTCACACTAGACAAAGGAAACCTTTTTCAAGCACAGGGTGCCCTTGACAAGCACTTATGACCTTTTTAAAACAATTTTTGTATTCTGCTTGTACAAAAGAAATAAGAACATGGCCAACTCCATTAGTTTTCAATGCCTGCCATAATGGCCACAGGTTATAGTTCCATAATCCTTACTTTTAGAAGTATTTAGGTGAGGATTTTAACATACTTCCAGAAATTAGAATGTTCCACACTGCTCAAATTCAGTGGGGGGGTGAAACAAAACCAATGCCCTCTGAGCTCCCCTCAGCATAAACCTTGTGCAACTGTGCAAGAATACGTGGCACACATTAGTGACATGGAGATAGCGTCTGCACTTACCTGTCTTGTGTCCTGGTGCTGTAAGATGGGATCAGTTCTATTCACAAGGCCAGGTCAGGTTAGGTTCTGGTTCACATTGTTCTGTGGACACTAACATACATGGCAGGCTTCAGAGAACGGAAAGCACATTTAAACATGCTACCTAAACATGAAAAGAAAAAGAAGAGTTATTAGGTAAACACTATGGACTTGCTGATCACTAGCCAGTAACTATGAGAAGAGAGAAGCAGTATGTTCTTAACACATAGATAATACCATCTGCAGTTGTTTCATTATAATCATGAAATTATTTAGGTTGGAAGGCATCTCTGGAGCTCATGTGGTCCAACCCCACCACTCAGAGCAGGACCAGCTTAGATCTGGTTGCTGAGGTTTTGAATATATCTAAGTATACAGCAGACAAAACCCAAATATATGAACTCTGCTTTTTTTGCATGTTTTTTATCCTTTGACCTTCATTCTTTTTGTCTAGACTCCCACTCTCCTCCTCCCCCTTGGGTCTTTTTTCTTTATGCCTTTTTACTGCAATCATAAATCAAACATGACAGCACTGATCCTAGTGTTCCTCTCACAATCCCTCTCCCACATTACTTCCATCACTGAGCTTCATCTGTTTTGACTTTTTCTTTTCCTAATATGTAAACATTGTGGAGTTTTGCTGCTTCTTATGACAGAGAGTATATATGTTTTACCCGTATGAATCTTATTTGTAGGCACTTGCTCTGTTGCAAGGTTTCCCCATTTGCCTTGTCCAGGCTATTATGTCCTGAGTTTTGTTGAAAACTCTGGAGGGAGGAGGAGATTGCACATCTAGCTGAGCAATTACTGCTCAGGAAGACCTTCTGGAGCACAGACTGACACAGGCAGAGAAGCTGCAGCAGGAATGAAGACTGGGAGAACTCTTGAAAAAAGCACCAAAAGCAAAACCTTATGTCACATCACATCCTCTTATTTCCAACAAAGCGCCACCTGCAGCTTGCTCTGTCAGGTGGACAATCCTTTCCTCTTTGAGCAATCTCTGGGCTTGTGTTTCTTTGCTTGTCTGTCCCCCACCCCCATACCTTCCATCTCTTTCTAAGTCTAATAAACGTTGTTGCACATTGTGAAAGGTCTGTCCCTCCTTCATGTCAAATCCATTAGCACCACTTAAGCCTTGCTGTCACTTTTATTCTCTATCTTATTGGGGAATGGATGTAGCCTTTGTTTTGCAGAGAAAAAGCAATGAATACTCCCCAAATTTTCAGTTTGACTTGTTTATAAAAGATGAAGTTTCCGGAAAATACTTAGAGAGATCAATACTTTTTTTTTCTTTTTTTTTAGTCCAAATAATGAAAGGGACGATTGTAATCTCTGACGTCCCAGATTTTCACTCCAACTTTGGCAGGTTGGTTTCTGCTGTAAGGCAGAGGTAAGGTTGTAGCCTGCAACAGTGATCAGCCGTGCATGAAGAGAAGAAGCATAAAGGAAAGGGAAGAAAGAAAAACTGGGTTCAAGGAATCTCAACTGGTCAGCAAATCCATTCTAGGGCAGCAGCATTTCTGGCAGACTTTTGTGTAAACTGCTGCTAGAGACATTGAGTGACAGGAGCTCTGCAGCCTCCCAGGGGAATGGTTCCTTGTGCTTCACCGTCCACCCTTTAGAGGAACCCAACCAGCCCAGTGCCTAACCTGCATCCCCTGGTGTGGCCAAAGCCCATTGTTTCTTGCCTGGTCTAAAACGTACGAAAAGGAGGCTGATCTTTACCTCTTTACAGCAGCCTTTCTGTGGTTCATCCCTCTTTCAGTCATCTCCTTTTTGTGTCAAAAATGCCCCAGACTGAACAATGAGAGGTGCTAAGTGATGCCAGGTAGAATTTAAAGATAACTTTGCTTTCCTTGGGGCTCTGTTCACACGCACACCACCACCCCCCCGCCCCCAAAGGCCACTTTCTTCTCACTGTTTTTCTTTCCTTGAAGACGTACTTGCATAAATATTTATAATTATACATTTTATACTGTTTTTATTTATAACAGTGATTTTCAAAGATGTTTATTACCTTAATACTTGAAAGCTGGTTTCAAGTTTGTCTCTTAAAGAGAACTAAACTTGCATGTTCTGCCTTACCATCATAAAAGAGAGGCTGTTTACAGCAAAGTAACAATCATGTGTGGAAGTCAATACACTAAGATTCAGTCAAGCTCAGTCTTTTTCCTCAGGAATATTGATTTACTACATTATTTAGGTTTATTTGCCTAAGGTAAACTAAAAGAATCAAAGTATAAGAGGGAACTGAGTCAAGGCTGGATTTAAGTTTTTTGGGGAAAGGACTGTCCCTTGTAACATTTGCAAAAGGTCTCTAGCATGAAAGAAATCCCTTTCTTCAGATCTTACAGCAAGAAAAATAAAAGTCTACCTCCAGGAGAATGCTGCATTACTCCTTTGAAAGTTGGAGATTGCTTGGAATTGCTCATCCTCCTGAGGAACCTAAAGCCCAGAGACTGTTAAGAAAGTAGTTTGTGAATCCTGTGAAGTTTGATACTTTCGACTTCAGACAAGAGGTTTCATTCTATGAAATATGGTTCTGTGAATCCTTTTGGTATCTTCATTTGCTGTTGTTGCCTTCTTTCCTCTGACTAGAAATAACATTCCAAAATCTGCTGTGGAATTGCAGGTTGGGCTGCTTGAGGCACAAAGATGAGCATGTATCATATCTGGATTATGTGCGACTGTTTGTAGAGAAAATTGGAGCTAAGTACTGGCTGAACCACAGTATAATGATTTCAGGCAGCTGTGCTTTAGCTAGCTCAACAAGGTAGATCTGTTTTTATACTTTGCTCTGGAGTCTGTATCCTGTGAGATTCCAAGTGCTTTCAAGACTTTGAAAAGTCAACAGAAATTCAAAGCATTTTGTAACCGATGGGATGTGTTGAGAACATCACAGAGAAAAGCCCAAGAAGAGACATCCATAAATAAGGCCATAATTTGTAAAGGAGGAGGGGAATACAGTTCAATGAATATAGGCATCACAGAGGCTAATGATGCATCCTAATTATCTCCTTCTCGTTGACAAAATTTTGCAACATGTCTGATTAGCATCAAGATGAAGAAACCTAATCCTCTTTTACTAGAAAATGGTTAGTTATTAGTATAATGACACGAGTGTGTACAAAAAAAGAAATAATTAAAAAAAGCAAAGCCAGAATGAATATCCTGTATATGCTGTAGGTACAGTTCAGGCTTACTGGGAGTTAGATATCCAGTGGTAGTGTTATTCTACACACTTTGTGGGGTTTGTGGGAGGTAAAACACAACCAAAACCCAACAACTGTTTGTTTGGCTTCTGAGTTCAGATTACCAACTTTCCAAAACTTATAGAACTGGATTAGTACTAAACTCAATTCTCATTAAAATTTCTGTGAGCAATCAATCCCCAACTATATTTTTTCACTAAGATAATCAGTTTTATTAGCTGTCACATATTAGAGAGATATATGCCATAATTTGCTTAGCTGTAGAGTTTGCAAAAAAAAAAAAAAAATTGTCAAGAGATTTGACAAAACCTAGCTTTCTTTATGGAAGCATACCAGTGGCAATCAGCTTAAACTCACTTAAATAAAAGTAGGTTCTTCATGTTAGATTAGCCAATAACTTGCTGATGAGGCCATTTAAGTACACAGGATAGAGATTAAATGGTGTCAGACAGAGGCGAGACTTACATGGAGCTATCTAAAATCCTGAGTGATGTTTTAGCACAATACTATTAGCTGTGATCAGTGAATTGTCTACCTACCCCGTGCTACCTGTCATCCTACTCCTGATCACCATCTTTCTTTGGTACTTCTCTCCCTGGCTCCTAGGAGAACTGCTGGGAGTTCTCTCCATCAATCTAATTGATGGGAGACATTAAACTCATTGCGTATGCAGAGTACAATCACTTGGGAGTAGGGACTACATATTCTGAGCTACACAGAAGGAGCCTATCTTGCACAGAGTAAATTAGAACACACTTTAGACAGAAGACGCGATCATGAGACAGTGGGGGGGTCAAGGCATCACATGTGTTAAAGTTATCCCTGCAAAGAACTGAAATTTTTTTGAAGTGTCATCAGTTTTCACAGGTTCAGTACAACCCCACCCTTCCCACTCTAGCCATAACTTTACACTGAAAGGACAATGAAACAGGAATAACATTTTTTTTTAAAAAAAGTTTTAAATAAAAGAATTCTTCAGTTCATTCTAAGCTTTTAAGATTTTACTGCTTTCCCTACTCTGTTTATTTCAATAAACAAACTGCCTCCTCTCCCTTAAATATCTGCACTCCCTTTTTGCTGTCATGTTTGAAGCTGGCAGGGGAATTTTCTGATGGTGGCAAAAACAAGATCAAGGAGACACATTTTCTTTATACTCTATCATCTCTCCATACCTCTCTGCTTTATGAAGAGCATATGTTCCAGAGAACCCAGCAATGCTGCAAATGAGCGCTTTTACACAAGCAACGCTACAGACTGCTAAGACACAAACTTGTGCCATTTCTTCTCATTTCTTCAGTGGCCAGAACAAGTGAGGTCTCAGTCCTTCAACGATCTTTGCATAGCAGTTTACCATTGCCCACACCTCTGGTCCTATAGCTGCTAGGGTGCAAAGTGCCCTAAAAGGGGCAAGGCAGAAGAATTGTTTAGGCATTGCTGGCAACCTTTGAAGGAGAAACCATGCCTCAATAAGTTATACAGACCATCCTGTAAACAGTAACGCCTTAGTACTGCGATATACATACTAGATGACACTGCTAATATATAACTTTTATGCATACATATATGCAAATATACACAGGCTGAAGCACAGTTACATCATTAATTCATTTTCCTTGCATTCAAAGAGACAGTATTAATGTACAGTGGGCAGGACAGGAAAACAAAGATGCAAGCTTGAAACTGGAGAAGGAAAAAAAAACATAGGAAGAGAAGAGAATAGAATGGTGGCAGAAAAATAGTGCTGAAGAGCAAGAACATGGGGGAGAAGGGTGAGGGGGGGAAGTAAAAGCTATGAAGGAAAAAAAAGGATTAAATAAGATATCCAGACAATCACAAGGTTATCAAGATGAAAACAAAAAAAAACCAAACAAAAAACCAAGCCTTATCCATATGTGAAAAAGCAGCCAAAGCTTGATTCAAGGAGAGAGCTGATACAGAGAATGTAAACAGTCCACAAGAAACTCATGAACACCACTGGAGGTGGGCTGCTCTACCTATTAAGGATAATAGTAGGCTGTCCCCTAATCGGCCATGTGTTTTTTATTTCTCCAAAAAAGACATAAAACATCCCAGAAATTGTTTCTTCTGAGATGCAACACCCTGAATAATGCAGAACCAAAAACATTCAAAAAAGGTGACACTGGAAAACAAAGCTTTCCAGTTACCACGGGCAGGTGCCTACTTGAGACAGGGAAGAAACCTCAGTGTCAGCAAATATCCTGTCTTTCCTGAGATAGACAAGAAAGTAACAATTCCAGTTGGTTATTTTCCTGATATCCTAAAGATCTCCTCAGTGTCTTCAGCTGTCAGTGACTTGTCACATAAAATAAGGTGTTAGAGAAGGCTAAGGAGAACAGTCTACCTTGCAAGAAGGTGTTTGCTGTTGCTTTGATGCTTGCTTAGAGCTAATGGAGGAGTTGCCCTTTTCCTCAGCTGCAAAGGATCTTAGAGTCTTTAGTTTTAAATTGACCATAACCCACCTGTGGAAAAAAAAGCTTGTCAGTGCTCACAGAAAGAGGACTTACAAGGGTAATCCCTTTGAAGCAAATAAAATGACAATCTTAAGCTGTGTTTTTTGAATAAAAGCGGTAAAAGAAGTCATATAAATCTTACGTACAGCAGTGACAAGCATTAACAATCTCACATTGTAGAAGACAAGAAATACATCGTGCTGAAGCTTTTTGCTGTGACCGGGGATAATTATTTCCAACAGAAACGGTGAAAGACAGTCCAAGGTCTTGTGGTAAATGAAAAATTGATGCAAAACTATGAGTATAGATTTTAATGAGTCCAGTTTTATTAGTGCTGTTAAGACCTACTGTATAATCTGTCCTTAGAATAATTTTTCTGTGAGCTTTCTGGGAATTAGACGTGCGCAAGTCCTTTTGACTTGAATGGAAACTGTGCAGCAAAATCTTGTGCAACCCTGAAAAAATGTATGCAGACTTTCTCTGCAGACTTTCTCACTCACTTTACATATTATTGAATAAATAAATTTCTAATAGGCTTCGGTATTTAAAGCTTTTTCCTGATATGTGCCAAAATTATCGTGTGCCTGAGAAAATCATGTAGGGCTCTCTCTGAGATCTGGTCAGCAAGGATGGTCCATGAACATTGCACAACGTATACTAAGCCTTCATGAAAAACTGTATCTTTCCTTCAGAAGATACTGAGCCCTTCTCAGTTTCATTCTAGCATCCAAAAAGCACTGCCTCTAGCTAAGTGCCTAAACCTACATTTTAGCTGTAGTATTTTTTCAAGGATTTTAAGATTCCTTGTTGAAATACCCATGAACCTAAAATGAAATAAAAAGGTAATTTAAAGGCAGTCCCAGAATTGTTTGTAGGCCAGCTATCTCAGTGCTTGCGCTCATAAATTAAAGCAGTCAAGCAAACCTGATCAGAGAGCGGAACTACGGGCAGGGGCAGGAGTCAGACTCTCGCTGCCCAAGCGCTCTGTGACACCTGCATATTGGACAGCCTATTTTAGGACTGTGGGTTTTCCACATAGTAAACCAAGAGAACTAAGTGTCTCTAATAGTCTTCAGTTAGCATAAAGACATTGCAGTCAACACATCCTGAGCAATGCTATACAAATTTAAAAGTGATGAAAATCACTTGAGAAAATATTTTTATATGGATATTCTAGTTAATACAGCCGAAACCCCAGCTGACAAGCTGTTTTCATTAAGAAATAATGGGGAAAAAATTCTACTTTCTCTCACTTTTTAAACTGCCCTCATCTTCTTCCATTAGCAAAGTGATTCTCTTACTCTCTTCCACTGAAAATGTTAGGAAAAAAGACAGTGAAAAAATAATAGTATGCCACATTCACTTTTTATTTTTTGCCTCTGTAAAAGTGTAAAATCTGGGTGGGTTTTGAGTGAAAGACAATGTTTAACTTCTTGTTCCTAAACCTTTTCTCAGTCTCTTATCCTACAGGAATAAGAATGTTCAGAGTACTCAGAAGAAAAGAAAAAAAGAAAAAAAAAAGAAAAAATAAAGAAAACCAGCGTTTTCAGAATGTCATGCCAATTATTAGACTCCTAAATTCATGACTACTTATTTTCATAAAAACTCTTGGATTTTCTCTTGAGCCAGTCACCTGCATCTTATAGATATGGAATTGTTTTGAAAATGAGATACAAGCATATTTATTAATTATTGGTTCTTGATTCTTGTTAATCTACTGCTCATCTTGCCTATAATTCAAGTAGCTGTCATACAAAGGAGCAATACTTTATCAACAAATGTGCTTAACAGAAAAGAAAAAAAGAAAAAAAAAGAAAAAAAAAGAAAAAAAAAAAAACACCAGCATTTTCAGAATGTCATGCCAATTATTAGACTCCTAAATTCATGACTACTTATTTTCATAAAAACTCTTGGATTTTCTCTTGAGCCAGTCACCTGCATCTTATAGATATGGAATTGTTTTGAAAATGAGATACAAGCATATTTATTAATTATTGGTTCTTGATTCTTGTTAATCTACTGCTCATCTTGCCTATAATTCAAGTAGCTGTCATACAAAGGAGCAATACTTTATCAACAAATGTGCTTAACAGTGCTCATAGCAAAAAAAGGTAGTGATTTCAATAAATATAATATTTACTTTATATATTAATGTTAGCATCTCTGGAACTTTAATAAAAAGAAACAGTGGGTGTTACTTTTTCAGAGTAATAGTTTTTGAAGAATATATCATTTTCATTAAGCTAACTTTGTCTTAAAATCAGGGCTTGGGTGTTTAACTAGTAATTAGGAACTCAACATTATGAAAATAGCATGTTTCTGTCTGAATAAAACAGTTTGGAAATGACTTTTGGGTTGATGGACAAGGTTTCCAAGTGTCAAGTTTTAACAAGAGTCCTAAAGACATCTGCAAAGACATTTTTATCAAACAGAAAATAAAAAGTCTGCGACTTCTTTTCAAAGGCAGGAAGGAAGAAGAAAGTGTTTGATTTTTCTGACCACCTCACATAATTTAAAGAAACGGGTTCAAGTCATGAATTTCGGATTTAACGTGCTTTCAAATGTAGTTCAAAAAATCTTGGAGCTGTGAAGCCACGTGCCTTGTTATAGGCTTAGATTGATTTTATAATGTACAGGACTTCAGTCTGTTGTTCCAGGTCATGTTCCTTATTATTTAATCTATTCTGCCTTACAGGACAAGTGGTGGCAGGTGGCTCAAAATTCCATGCACTTGCTGGGTCTTGTTTGTTCATTCTGACTGTCTGTCTGTCTGTCTGTCTATCCGTCTTTCTCCTAAAATACATCATTACACTTAAACATGCCTGGCATTTCTTTTGGAACGCAGCATCTATATATCGATGCATGGATGTGCCCTTATCTGCAGAAATGGGCTGTTTATTTAGATGGTGTACAAGACAATGTACATTTCTTGTGAATCAAACATACTTTTCCCTTTCTTCTAACAGAGTCAGAACATCTTGTGTGTGGAAACAGAACTGTGTGGCTGTTGAATGTGAGAGAGACAACAGTACTTTAGTGCATGTGGTAAGTCTTTTAGTGATTTGAAAGGCTGGTCACCTGCAGTTTTAAACTGGGGCATGATGACACATCCCACATGATAGACCAAGATGTGGTTTTGCTCATTTCAGTGCAGATCATGTTACAAAATGACACAATTTCCACTACAAAAAACCTGTACAAATATATTGCCTAACTGTACAGCTTTACAGAACTTCAGGTATTTTGAAATTGTGCTGCAATCAAGCCAAGTTTGCAAAGTAGAGAGCAACAGGCATAAGGTTCAGGTAATTGTTGACATAGAATCACTGGTATTTTATCTAAATAACCTGATCAACTTAACAACCATTTTTAAAAGTGTTTAAGTATGGCAAATTCTTGTAATAGTCTGGCTAATTTCTACAGTTGCTCCTGTTTTTTTGTGGGACAGAGTCAGAATTTACCTACAGCGTGCCTGTAACTGGTGTTGCAGATTGGCTTTTAGCGCATGCAGTAATGTGTACCTGTTCTGACTGTTAACCATCATATGGCTACAAAACCATGATATTTTCATGTAGCAAGCATGACTTTCTTCAAATTCATAAAGTTTATATTAAAATTAAAACTATTTTTGGGGGGACAATGGAGAGGAATGAGAAAATGAAAATGAAAGGAGTTGAAGGCGGATGAGGAAATGCGGCGGATATTTGTCTCTTGTGGAGACAGGTTGAATTGATACATGCTATAAATTAGTAGAGTTAAGTCTATTTAATGTGAGGTTTTGCCCCATGTTTCTATTCCCCATTGTTTCTATTAGCAGATCTGATTTATATGGGGGACTACTCCAAGAACTGATCTGGCTACAAAACCTTTAACACTTTTTTTTATATGTGTATATATATATATAAAAAAACATATATATATATGGAGAACAGAAATCAAACACTAACTGCAACTTTAAATTCATCTCAGTGAAGCATTTTATCTTTAAATTCCATTATTTTTATTAGTAGCATAAATGTTATTTATACAAGTTCTCTTGAACAAGAGTCATTTTTTCTTCTTATCTGAGCAGGATCACAAACAGGCCCTTTTTTTTTGATAATATACTTTGTTTAGTCCCTTAAAAAGGCATTGTCGTGGATTTGCATTGTACTGCTGGAAAAAAAAAAAACCATCGTGACATTTCAAAACAGGATTTCTGGAATAAGAATCTTAACCTTGAGAGAGCTGTAATACACAACTTATTGTTGTGTTGTTATTACTGGCCCTGGGGCAAACTCTAAAAGAAAGTCTAAAAAGCAGAAGCCTCAAATTACTTTCCTGCAGCATGGAAGTAATGTGTTTTATCTGATTAAAAACAAAAATACAGGTAACTGTAAATGGGTAGGGAGGACCTTTGATGCTTTCCTAATGGAAGGTGATGCTTTATTCTCCCAAGAGTAAAGGAAAGAAAGAGTGCACTTCAAGGAAGTACAGTGTTCCGTGCATGTCAAGCAGGTGTAAAACACAAACCATAACAGACATGACTTCTGCCCAGATGGCAGGAGGGGAGAAGAGCGCACTTACCCCACAGCTTTTACTCTGGAAGAGACAATATTTTCTTTTCTACTTACTCCAGATTTGTGTTTGAAGGGAGGAGGAGTAAACAGAGAGGGAAAAAGGCCAATGAAAGGAAAGGTCAATTTTAGCTCCCAGCTGCAGCTGTATGCAACAGTAACAGCAGGCTTAATTCTCTCCCCCTCTGTAGAAGTACTAGGAATTGAACTGCAAGGCAAAGAAAACTAGCAGCAGGAGATTAAAGAGAGCAGGGCTAATTCCTCCAGCTAGCCACATGAGGAAAAGAGGGAAAAACTCTCTGCATAGGGCTGGGGTAGGCGGGTGGAGCTAGAGGACACACACTAGTTCTGATCTTAGCTGTAAAAAGAAAAGTGTCCATGTTAGACTACAGTTAAATAATCTAAAACATTTGCTGCTGAAATTAAACTGGGACAACTCAGGAAAGAGCCTGAGGAGTCACCATGGATTGTTCCCTGAAATGATCACGTCCATGTGCAGCAGCAGCAGCTAACAGAAGATGACAAAATATTGAGCATTGTCAGGAAGGACTTTGAGAACAAGACAGAGGGTTGTGTTTTGCCACTGTAAAAACTTTGGCACCCACACCTTGAATATTTTATGCAGTCCTGGTCTCCACATCCCAAGACAGATGTAGCAAAGTTGGAAGCAGAGAAGGGCAACAAACACAATCAAGGGATGAAGCATCCAACACGTAAAGAGATTGAACAGTCTGGGATCTTAAATTTGATGAGGAGAAGCTGTGTAGGTAGGTTGACTGAGGTTTACGAGATGATGAAAGTGGTGGATTGGGTGACTGTTATTCACCCCATCTTGCAGTATTAGGGGTATTTGTTAAAACTAGTAGGACATCAGTTTAAAACAGATAAATAAAATACCTCTTTACAGAGCAATTGGTGAACTTTCGGAGTTGCTGCCACAGGAGGTTGTAGAGGCAGAAGAATGAGTGGTTGCAAAAGAGTTTGAACAAACTGATGAACAAGTCTATAAACAGGTACTAAAGGGAATATGGAGGCATGTACTGTCTGACAAGCCTAATACAATGACTGTGGATGTCAGGAAGAATAGGTGAATGGATTTGAAAAACTGTTCAAGCTCATACGTTTCCCCCTATTGACTAGCGGCTCTTTTTGCTACTGTCAGGGCAGAACGCTGGGCTAGATGAATCGTTGTAGTACCATCCAGTAGGGATTTTCTTGCTGACTTTCACAGATAGACTATAAAAGTAGTGATATACTGCTTTTTAACTCAAGTCATTTCTTCAGGCATGAATTTGAAAGTTTAACCCATTTCAAAATCTTAATAATTTTCCTTTGTTATTGTTTTAATCTTTTAGCTAATTCAGCTAGTAAAGGACACACCTTTTTTTTGAACGACAGACATACCCTTCCAGATACACATAGGACTTAATTAGTCCTTTATCTCATACGTATACTCATCTCTGTATGTATACATACATTCATAAGCACACATGTTTTTAAAGAGCAACTTTGGAGGTGATACAGTGGGCACTAAAAAGCAGGAGAGTCTGTGAATTTCACGCCTGCCACAATTCCCTCTCCAGTTTTTGTCCGGTCTTTAACACCCCAGTCATGGTTGTGTAGTTGCCTCTGTGCAACTCCAGAAGGATAGAGCCGGATCTCCCTCATAGGAACTACCAGCTCTGCAGGGCTCCCCCATGGGCTCTGCCTCCTCAGGAAACTTGAGTGTCAAAGATATAACACTTAGAATGAGACAATGGTTGTAGTACTTGTGCCCCGCTTCAAGAGAAAGCCTGACTCCCACAATGTCACAATCTGTCTCTATTTCAAGAAAGCATGGTCATTAATAGATAAAATGAAAACACAATAGAACTGGTGATAGTACCTTAATAACATTTTGTTCTTATTATCTTTCCTGAAAGTTACAGCTTATGTGATGTTTTATAACTCTTCTGTGAGATAAAGAAGAGGGATATTTATGTTCTCATTTCACATGCAAATACACTACCATTAACGGTCTTGAGGCTATATCATATATCTAGATTGCACAAAAGGTGATTGGATGAACTGGAACTTCAGTTTACCAATTCCCTATATTCTTTTCTATCCCTTGGTGCGTGTTGTTTTCACTGGCAATTATGATAAAATAAGGAATTGCTTATGCTTAAACAATACTCTTAATTGTTTTATGACTGCAGTTTGGCTATCTTGTAACTGTCCTCAGTAGTTATCATGTGAATGTCTGTTTTAATTTCTTTTACTGTGAGTATATCTGCCTGGAAATTTCCATCCAGCTTGCTATAAAAACAAAGAAGACATTGTTCTCAGAAAATATGTTCTTTATGTTGTTGGAAAAAGTTTCCCCTTGGTGTTAACGTGCCTGTAGACTCAAGTCCTTTTTAGCTTGATTGTATTCTGTGCAGGTTCTTATACTGCACCTAAGACTGTGGTGTCTGAACACCTCGTACAGCTAAGCACCCATCAAGGTGAGCTATGTCAACCAAGTTTCCACTCCATTCCCTTTCCTCACATAAAAGTATGTTATATTGGATCCAGGTGCACATATTGCTCAGCTACTAATTGGTTTTGAACTGCTGTGAGGAAAAGTAAGGTCAAAGAAAGAAGCTTTACAATAATGCTGGAGAGTTGATATTTTGGGTCATTCTTATATCTAACAGGAATTAATTTCATAGTTTTGGAATCAGAGATGAAAACAGAGATGAAAATATGCATCCGGAACTCATGAGCAGCACCCCTAAGCTGAGGTAGTGCTCAAAAAGCACTGCTCTCCAGATTGGTGGTAATTGAAAGTTCCCAAAGGTGTGGCACTGTTTGATCTTATTGCATTGAATACTTATTTGCAAATACTTGTCATAAATACTGGGTTTTATATGATTTAATTCTGTGGCAGAGTAGGTAAATTGCTGCTACCAAAAGAAAATCTCAGCTTCTGCTTTCTACCCATAGAAGCACACCTGTTGTTTGGGTAGTATTTCTCCAGTTAAGTTTGGGGGCTATGGCTTGCAAGTACTTGCAGATTTTATTATTTGTGGCCACATAATATAACTAGTTATAGGTGACTTCACAGTGGTGAAACATTGTTGGGGGAATTCAGCAACAAACATTGCCAAAGAAATGTCAGCCAGCAGGTTCTTACCAGTTTTTCTGCAAACAGCTAGAGAACTCCTTTACCGCATGTCTTGGTTTCAGCTGAGATAGAGTTAATTTTCTTTCTAGTAGCTGGTACAGCGCTGGGTTTTGGATTTAGGATGAGAATAATGTTGATAATACACCGATGTTTTAGTTGCTAAGCAATCAAGGACTTTTCAGCTTCTCATACTGGCCTGCCGACAAGAAGGCTGGAGGTGCACAAGTAGCTGGGAGGGGGCACAGCCAGGACAGCTGACCCAAACTGGCCCAAGGGATATTCCATACCATATGACATCATGCTTAATATATAAACTAGGGGGAGTTGTCTAGGGCATGGCAGCTGCTTGGGGACAGGCTGGGCATCGGTTGGTGGTGGGGGAGCAACTGTTTTTCATTTGTGTCACTTGTCTTTCTTGGGTTTTATTTCTCTCTCTTTTTGTTATTTTCCTTTTCATAATAACAACAACAACAACAACAATAATAATAATTCAATTATTAAACTGTTCTTATCTCAACCCACAAGTGTTCTCACTTTTACTCTTCCGATTCTCTCCCCAGTCCCACTGGGGGGGAGTGAGCGAGCAGCTGTGTGGTGCTTAGTTGCTGGCTGGGGTTAAACCACGACACCGCAGCCTGCTTACTCTGATGTTCAGAAAAGATACTGCCATTTATGATGTCTGAAGAGCTGTGTCTTCCCCTATAGCTGCTGTTGCTAGTGCTGCTGCACAAATGAAGTTGATGGAGCACATTATGGATTTTTCACTTGCCTGGAAGAGGAAAATCAATTTCCATCTAATAGAGCAGGAGGTCACTAAATACTACCAGCTGCTCTGTGACACAGTAGACTTAAGCAGTGGTCCTGTGCGACAGACAAGAGTAGGGAACAGGATCCTGGAGTGCATTAGTACACAGATAAATAGAGAGGAAAATTAGACACTAAAAAAATGAGCTGAGAAAAGACAGTAAGCTGCAATTTCTTAAAGAATATCTGGACAGGAACTCTGCACACAGAAGCTGGAGCAACTGCATCCGAGTCAGACTTGCTACATAATATTCTTATGATAGAGAGCTTGAACTCACATGCACACAGTAAATCTACCACAGGTGAGACTGCGTGTCATTCAGTAAAAGATGGCTGGGACAGCTGCACCTCTGAGTGACATACAATCTTCTGCAATTGTGAGAAAGTTTGAAATGAGATGTAGGCAACTCACTGCTGGGATATATTTAAGAGACATGGGTATGAATAAATAAACAAATGAATAAAGGCAATCCACATAATAACCTAGAACTGAACTGAATGGAGCTGTGCCATTATCCTTGTTTTCTCTGGTCATTTTCCTGTTGAGGGGAATGACCAAGGGAGCTGGTGGGACAGGAAGAACCTGCATACTTCTCTGAACAAAAGCTGAATATCGTGTCAAACTGTGATGAAATAATCAGTTTGTATTTGTGTAAAAAGTAGGCTTTTTTTCCTATGAGAACATGGCTGGATGTCCTGTCCTTGTTTGTAACTTCCAGGTGACAAGTTCATTATAAGGAAGGTGCACACACCTCAGGTTTAGTGTTCAGCTGTGTTGTCACCTCACACAGGCTGGTGTTCAAAGCTAGCAAGGTTTGCTGCTGATAGGTGTGCGTGTGCTATCCCTTATCATGCCATAAACAGGGAAGAGGACAGGCTGAAGCACCTGGTGAGACTGCTCGCACAGGTTCCCTGACAGGTGGTGATGACAATGCGTGTTCACTAGCTAAAAGACTAGACACCCAAAGACAAATTGAAATGAGGAAATATCGATGCCTTAGGAAGTGTTTCTGTGGGATGCGTATTATCTGGAAGAGAAACATTACATTGGGAATTCCGGGAAGATGCAGGAAGACACCAGGGAGAAGCTGATGGACTTTTGTTTGCAGGTGTAGGACGAGCAGCCAGTGAGAAAGCAGCTAAGTAGGCCCAGATAGTTGAGAAGAAAAATAACTGTGGAGGCCTACATGGCTATGATGCATACCTGTACAGTGCATAAAACCAGCAAACACTAAAAACAGAGCGAAAAAACAAAACCCCCAAAGCCATCGCTCTCATCTCCCACTTATTTTCCAGATAGCCACAATTAACAAAGCAGGGATCACTGTACTCTACAGCAAGGTACGTAAGAAAGAAACAGATACATGTGATGGATCCTGAGGTGCCTGCTCAATTCAAACACTCCCTCATTGTGCAAATAGCTCCGTTGACTTCAGCAAGGATACTACTCCCAGTCAATGATGTCAGAGTAAAGCCTTACATAGATCATCAGTGGATAAAACAGTTATGGTGCTGTCATTCCAGCTCAGGCTCAATTAGAACATGTTATGGTTTTACTAAAAGTTTACTCAGTACCAGCACTTACAGCGCTAGATTGTCATGGAAGCAAACACTTGCCAAAGCAGAGTCAGTAAATCAAAGGGAGATGTTCTTCATGAAACAGGCTTTGGTTTTTCTTTCTACCTAGAGGTATCACACAGTAACAAAAGAAAAAAAAAAGGACTCCCTTAATTTAATTGCATTTGCTCCAGTACTTTAGAGAATTTATGAGAGTGAGACATATATATCTACTAAGCATCTATTCTATCTTGAATTATACTCCCTTGGGTTGAATTTTTGGAGTTTCACTGCACGGGCAATGAAGCAAAGAATGGATCCAAATTGGTTTTAAATTAATCAGACTCACAGTTAAAAAGCAGAGCATCATCACTTAGGTTAAATGTCAGTTGTTCATCTTCAGATTCATGTATTTTTTTAAACTTACCATAATTGACCTTTTCAAGTGTAACACCCAGTTAAAACCTGGAGAAAATTACAATATGATAAGAGAAGGACAATTTCAGTTATGACAAAGTCATTATATAAAAGATGAGATATGAAGATATTAATTAATCTCTTCTCACCATTTTCCACAGTAGGGCAATTACACATTTGGATTGATGCTATGTGTAATAGAGGTGATCTCACAGCTGAATTAGAGGTGAGCAAAGAAGATAGGAAAATGAGTTTAAAAAGAGTGAGAAAGGCTTCATTCAAAGCTACAGAAGTCAGTGGAAAGATTATAATGGATTTCTGTGAGCTTTATATCAGGCCCTTAGTGCACAAGTGGAAATTTGTTCATGTTTAAATAACTCGAATAAAATAGCTACCCCTTTGGCTATTGCATTCCCTTTGAATTCCCCTCTTTGGTCCTCTTTTTCCAGTCACAGACTGTCCCTTGCAAAAATAGCACTAACCTTCTTTGGGAAGAAGAATGAAAGCATCTTGTTGCAGGGCATCCCTGAGTAACTATACCAGCTGAGGAAGTTTCTTATATGCCACTCCTGTCCATGCCTGACTTTCAGCAAGGGCCACTGCAGTCTGGCTCCCTCTTGCTATGTCACTGAATGCAATTAGCATCTGGCAGCAGACACATTTTTATCTCAGCTTATGAGAAAATTCATTTTTTCAATTAAGCTGTGAATGCTTAGGACAAAATAATAGCCTGGCTTGCTTGAGTGCACCAGAGCATGCTGGAAAGTAAGCTGTGTGCTCACTGGGAGCAAGGAAGTGCACGCGTGGGCAAGGTTTGTGCCAAGAAGTTGTTGTTCCTCTTAATTTTTGGCAGATGAACAATGTCAGTGAAGTCAATGGGCCTATTCACAAACTTACACACTTTGGCAATTTGGGGCCAGCCTGCTCAGTAGCTGGGCTGCGGAAACAGAGCTTTGGCCTGCTCCAGTTAAACCAAATGACAAAAATCTCACTGGCTTTAGAGGGACAAAACACTAATAAATGAAAGATGCTAGATCATCACAAGGAATAAAGTGTTGATCAGAAGTCTTATTTCCAACAAGTTTGTTGTCGGCTTGGGATCATGTGAGTCATTCTGGGATGGATTTTGTATTTCTAGCATAGACAAAACTCCCATTGGCTTCACAAACAGTTTTGCTGAAAGTAGCGTTGACTAAATCTAGGTTTGGGCTGCATCATTATCTCAGCTTTCCCCAATGAGCTATGGTATTGTGTTTTAATTGGCATCATGTGTGTCAATCTTTCAGTCACATTTGGTACTTAACAGGTCTTCCCAGATCATTCATCATTTGTTCCTGAATTTTCAATGATTTAATAAAATTCTTTGAACTGAATAATGACATTAGCACTACAAATAAACTGAGTGATTTCATTACACTTCACTTTTTTTTTTTTTTGTCTTTCACTGTTATGACAACCAAGCAGCTCTGCACATGTGGGAAACAAAACCAGTTTTATCTGGAAGACTCGTTAATGTTTTATGAAACTAAAATGAATCTGTGCTTAATAATGTGTGGACTCAAAATAAAAGCACACGAGCCTTCTTGGGGGTGAGATTACAGGCTGTTTCAACAAAGAAAAACAGATTTTAAAAAAAACTAGTTTTAAAAAAAGCACACCATAAAAAAGTCTCCTGTCTAACACAACATTTACAAGTTAAGGTATATAATGCAGAACCTAACCAAAGCCCACTAATGCTGATGGAAATCTATCCACTGATTTCTACAGGTGTGACTCAATGCTTTTAATGGCAATTAACGATTTCACAAGAATATGCACTCTACAGAACTGGGTTTAATCCCCACTTCTCACCAGTAACATGACCCTCAGCTACACAGCCCTTTGCCCCATACCCATTGAAGGGTTCTCTGTAAGCTCAGGTATTCGTATGGAGGGGAGGATGGGAGAGACTTGGGCATGTGACCATTCTTGGACGTGGCATGGTCCCCTGACAGTCTTCCAAAAATTTATCATGTACATTTATTTTCTTTGGCCTTTAATAAGTAGATTTCAGGCAGATTTTGACTGCAGATACAGTGCCATACATTTAGGCTACCAGACAGTTTATTATGCAAGAGGTTGTGTGTGGGAAGTCCTGAGGGGCCACAACTGTAACCCACCAGCACCTCCATTAGGTGTCCCCAAATTCTTTTAGATAGAAATGTTTAAGAGAAATGTTATTGAATTGGAAGCATAGGGGGCAGAATATGATGAAAGAGGAAAGGAGTCAGCAGTTCTTCCAGATCAGCTCATTTTCATTGGATTGAACAGAAACACAACTTAATTCTCCATCAACTTTTCTCTCTCTCTGCAACCATCAGAAATTATTTCAGTCATGACGGAAATGACTTGGCAATGGAGAAACAGGAAAAGGATAAAGGAAAACAGCAAAAGCTCCATGCACATACCAGAAAACAAGATGGATTTGCTGTTCTCTAGATTAATGAAAAAGACAGGAAAAACCTGGAACAACCATAAGTCAAAATAAGAAATATGTGTACATGCAAGCTAGCTGCCAGAGTCAGGAAGGATAAAAATGAAAACAAAGCCCTTTCATTACCTGACTGGAACCCACAGCAAGAGGCTGGGAATTTCTCTATACTTCTGGAGATCATGCCACAAGCAAATGTGAAAGGGATTTGATGAGCCCAGTGACCCTAAAATGAGTGAGTAAGTAGAAAGTTATAATTCTCTTTTTAAAATTTTAAGTCAGAATAGTGGAAGAAAGGATTAGATGAATATGATGAAGAGCCGGGAACTCTTCTGTTCATATACGCCTTGATGATCAGAAAAGGTAGAAAAAATTACTCATAGTAGGAAACATTTATGATTCACTGATCGTATTACTGAATAGACTTAAAGTCCGGACAAATGAATTCCTGTGATAAAGATCGGAAACCCTACAATAGTGAGTCCAGTGCAAAAGAAGAAAGCAAGCAAAGGTTATCTGAGTAGACAGAGCTTATTGTTCTACGCTATGATATGCTGTACTATATTACAGATGTACAATAATGACTTTTCCCCCCCTTGGCTCACTTCACTTTGACCTGAAGGGATCATGTTTATGATACCCTTAGCAGAATTTTAAAAACTAGGTATTTTTTCAACTGATGTTCAATTCAATTTCCAATATTTATTTTACTTTTTAAAAAGGAGTTGCATTTTCAGAACTAAAAATAGTTTTACAAGTTCACTTTCGAAATGTCAAAATGGAACACTAAAGGTTGTGGGGCTTTTGCATTTTTTTAATATTTCCTCAAATTTGGAATATTCACATATAATTTTGATTAATCCACACTTGCAGTTTTCAATACACAATTTCACCAACAATTTTTGAGGAGAAAAAAAAAAACAAAGAAAAAAAAGAAAGTTATTAGCTCTAATGGGATTGGTGCAGGAAGGAAAATCACATCTGACTTGACTTCTCCATTAGGCCAGAAAGAAAGCAAAAAAGGGCTTGTAGTGACTGATGTTGAGAGAGATTGATGGATATGGGAAAAGCTGGGGATGACCGTAGGAAGTTCAGGGTTCCTCAGTTCTGCTACACAGTCACCAGAAAATGTAGTCTCCATTGCCTGGGGACCAGCTGCTGTGTAACACAAGTGATAATTTAAATCACAATCATGGATAAAAGCAAGTTAAATGTCAGTAGGTCAATACATGCTGTATACAGAAATCCACAGAATAAAAAATTAGTTCACCTGTAATTTGCAGCTGCTGGCTTGTAGAAATTCTACTTAGAGCTGAACAGTAAAGCTTTATAGGTAATGGAGTTGATTATGGTCCAGTACTTATCTCTCTCACACAGAGCTGTTTGGACTTTAATGTTTGCAAAGGGCTTTGAGACAGCAGCAAGGAAAGTATTATTTTGTTGTGTAGAGGTAAAGGCTTTTTGGCTGCTTGGGAAACTTGAAGTGATCATTTCCTGACTTAGTACAGTGGAGTTCATTTAAAGAAATAACAGGAGAGAAACTACTCCCCACGCAGCAATTCAAAATATTTTCAAGAAGCCTAGAAAATTGCTTTCAGATGGTGGCATAGTGAAGTAAAAAGGCAGATTTATTTTTTTTCCCAAGAATACATTTCTTTAAATTGCCACTTAAAAAAAATGAAATCATGGAATGGCAGCTCCAATGCACTAAGTTTGTCAATAGATTTCACAACACAGTTCCAAAAGACTGTGGAAGTCATTATGAATGTTGTCATTGGGTTGTGAAGGATTTTTTTTTTTTTTTAACTCTCCCCAGTCATCCTGTGACACTTTACTTAATTTTCATTTGCTTTAGGTTTCCATAAAATAGGAATAAAATTACTTAGCTTTAGTCAATACCCCACATTGGGATCAGCAGGCAACAAGTGACAAAGTTTGTAAAGACTGTTTTTGACAGCTCACAGTGAAGAAGACAAAGAGAAAGAATTTCTCAACAAATTTCTTTTAAAATAGCAGCTATAGGTACAATAGCTTTTTGAAATATAAAAATATACCATAATATTAATCACTTATGAAAACAACTGTTATGATGGACTGACTATGAGAAATAATTTTTCCTTTAGCTAATATTACAGAGTATGCCATTCCCATGTATCTTCACTGTGATATGCACAATAAAGAAACATGTAAATGTAATATTGGTGGGAGCGGACACAATATATTCAGTAGATGGTGCACCAAGGAATATGAACTGTGAAGGGAATGTGCAAATTTTATATTTTTTTCATACCTTTTCCCTCCCCAGGATCTCTAATGCACAGCTTTCACCGCATTGAATAACCAGAGAAGCAGTTCTAAAATTCAAGCATAGCGGAGCAAGCATCTCCAAAATTGCACATGGGAAGAATGTCAGTATTTGAGCCTGAATCTGCATCCTTCACTTGTGTTCGGTAACCCCTACAAAGTGAAAAATGTGTATAAATATGGCTAAACCAGATTGTATATGGTATAGGAATTGACTTTGTAAATACAAGCAAAAAAGAAGTAAAAAAGCAAGAGCAAATAGTGTGATAAGCTTTAATATTAATCAAATCTCAACTACACTAAATCACAGAACTTAGAATGCATGTATGTAAGTTAAAGGTCACTCATTTTCATCAATTTTATACTGGATATATGATCCAGAAGACCAAAATACCAGATCTAAGAAAATGTTCTTTGGTCATAATTATTAAAAGTAAAGAAAAACACTTGAAATGATTATATGTTATTAAAATGGACCAATAAGGAATAAACTCTACATATGCAGTTAATTTCAGCATGAGACTACCTGGGAAGTTAAGAAGGTACAACTTTGTCCTCCAGAATAAAATGTCACCCAAGAAAGTATGCACAGAGATTACCTACCTGTAATCTCTGACACAGCACGGGGATCTACAGAGAAGCCTGAGTTTATTTATTTCATTAGCAAAATAAAATAAATATGTTAGTCAACAATCAGTCAACTTCATTTTTAAGAATAACAAAAATCAAGTTTCAACAAAAAAAATCCCATACTCACATTTTATGTCAAAATAAGGAAAATAATAGAAATTCGTTGCTTATAAACTTTGCTTTCCACTTACTTTTCTGGTCAGCTTTTTCACCTTATATTCAGCAGACTCGACACTGTGGTTGTCTTGTGTCTAACCTAGCATCCTTTTTCCTCTTACCCTTCCAACATCTAGTGGTTTCCATTTAAAACACGTGGCACATTGCAGTGCCATATATAGAAACATGAGTTAGCACTCAAAGGCCCAGCTTTCTGAACTGGCAGCAAAATGATTATGAGTTATGGCACTCTGCCCAGGGAGCACTATTAACACCTTTATAACAGACTCTAGCTTAAGCATTGCTCTGTTGTCTTGCACCTTAAATTCATACCCCATCTCTCCTAAGTACATGCAAAAACGGCATTGATCATGTACGTTTCCAGTATAACAACTCAACAGTATATTGAAGCCTAAAGCAGATAACACTTATTTTTACATGGCATGTCAAATGGGAACAGTCATAAAATATCAAATTAAAATATAACTTAAGGTTTCCTATTAAGTGTAATAATCACGTCTATGATTTACACATGGTAAAACGTAGGAGTAAGGAAATATACAAGCTTCTTCCTTTTGTTTGCTTATCCTGTAATTACTGCTTCCATATTTCAAGGCATTGCATTCATATTGCTTATATTATACATCTGTGATGGATCTCATTACAACTCTGCAAGAACCTCCTCTGAGAATTATTTTTCCTCAAAATAATAAAAATTATAACTAAGGATTTTTCCTTTCCTAGGCAGAATAGACTTCATGTTTTTATGGAATTTTTCTTTTTTTTCCTCTACTCCTCCTAAATCCCCGAAGAAATAAATCTACAGGCTAACATAACTTAAGTGGCAGTAAGAGAATTATGCCAGACTTTAAAGATGTCCTGATGGCCTATCAGCTGGTATCGGTTTTCTGCCTCTTGAGTGCTGTAGAGTGTGTAATCTGTTCTGATAGGCAGATGGATGTGTAAGTACAGTACTAATAACCCCATTAGACCCAAAGATTAATGATATATTGTGCTTTGTGCATAGCTACCTCGTCCATCATATACCTGGTTATCAGGGAGAGAAAAAGAAATCAGATCTTTTGTGTAATCAGTCAATAGCTTTGTTAATCTAATTGCCAGTAATAATATTCTTACTGGTAGAAAGGATTCAATTCACAAGTATCCTACATTTTCTAATGATGTTCTGTCACATTATTCCTACTAGCACCTACAGAAATGCATATTTTGGTCTATAATTTCAAGCATTTGCTTTTGCCTTGAAGGACTATTTTGTTCAACCACTTCAAACCTTCACAGAACAGCAAATGATGTGAACTGTGAGATAAAGTCAAGAGCAAACTGACTAGTGGGAAGTTTTAATCTCAGAGATTTAGCTGGATCTCAAGTAAAGTTACCAGAAAGTCAGTAAACCTAATGGGCATGCTTTATTTTTAATAGTACACAATTTCAAAAGTTCTGAGGTAAAATTTATTCCACTACAAGCTACTTACACAAGGTCCAATGAACCACTCTTACCTTCACCAACATCTTGACATGTATCATAGTAGGGGGAGAGGAAGAGGGTGGAAGTCATGTAAAAGGAATGAATTGTAATAGGCAATCAGCTTCTGTAGTCGTTAAAAGGCATCACCAGCGTCACTTTGTAATTTAGTAGGTAAGCAATCACCAAATATAGTTAGGTGATATTAAGCCATTGGAGCCAAGAGCACAAACTGCAAACATTTATGCGTTTGTGAAATAAAATCCGGCTCCCACAGAAAGCAGGGTTAAAATTGCTGTTGACTTCATCAGGGCAGCAACTCCATTTACAGATGCTAGCACTGGAGAGAAACATTTGTGGTCACTTGGTTTGAAGCTCTTAAAGACATGGCATAAAATTCCTTTGAATGAGTCCTGTGTCCTGCCTAATGGCAATGCACTTGAATGACATCATGTCTCATAGGAAGACAGGTAACTTAGGTTTAAAGAATTTAAGATCATGTCTCATAGGAAGACAGGTAACTTAAAGAATTCAAAAGCTGAGTAAACTGTCACATACCTCAGAACCTGTTCCAATACTAAACTAGTGTGAAAAATGTGCACATGTTTTCATTTTAAGTTTGTCTCATTTTCATTTTATCTAGCTTCCAGCTTATCTGTTAAATCAAAGTGCTGTCTGGCACAAGAGGCCTTCTCTCCTTGCGTATGTCTATAAACTGTGATCAAATCACCTCTTAACCTTCTTTTTGCTAGGTTGAGCTCTCTACATCTCAGCATGTTTTCTAGGTCTCACAGTCCTCCTTGCAGAGCTATATTAGTTTCACAGTGGCAGCTGGCTTTAGGCAAGCCTTCGGAGTATTACCATTATTTATTTACGAAGAGCTGTCATTTGTTATGGTTCAGTGACGCTGTAGAAGCAGATAGAGGTATCAGTCTGGGGAGTAGTTGGAGGAGCGCTGACACTACTGTTGGGGAGTTTTCGTTTGACAAAGGCCACAAGCTCAGCAGGATTTTCAGACGGTTTCTAAACTCTTGGTTTAATCAGATGCCAAACCATATACCAGCACGTTTGCTTGTTAGGGCTTAGTCCCAGCAGGTGTCATGTAGAGTACCTTGCCACTGGGTTTACATAAGACTGCTCTCTGTCTTGGTGCTGTGCACACACAGGATGCTACCATGGAGCACAGCTCTCAGAACAAGCTGTGTGTATGGCACAACTCAGACATAACATACAGTTTTTTATTTCTTTCCCCACTCAGTAGAGGGGTGAAAGATGATTCTGAATTTTTGTTTGTTTGTTTAGAAGCCTTATCTTTTTATTCATGTTTTAAAAATAATACAGCTGTGAAGGAGGGAAGCAATTGTGTTAAAGAGAACACTGTGAGAAGGAATCCAGCTAGCTTCTTATAATAACATGTTGTTTAAAGAAATATACTGTTTTCACAATATTTGCGTGACAGGGAAAAAAGATTATTTTCAGCATTTAATTAAAACGAATACGCAGGACTGGCACAAGATTTCATCATCTTTTTCATGCTTCCTTGTGCACTGAGATGCATATAGTTTTAATAAAGTTGCATCAATAAAGTTTCATGATTGCCACATTTACCTTACTATTCAATTGGGTTAAATTATAGTTGTATCTTCTAGCTTAATTTTGACCATCCACATTACCATTATTATACAAAGTCAAAGGTTTAGTTAAGTAGAAACTAAGAGAGAGGGAAAGTTAGCTTTTTTTAATTGCTAAAAATCAAAATAGTTTGCCTTTTTACCTTGCATACCTAATGTCCTGGTTCCATCTGGGATAGAGTTAATTTTCTTCCTAGTAGCTGGTACAGTGCTGTGGTTTGGATTTAACATGAGAATTATGTTGATAACACACTGATGTTTTAGTTGTTGCTAAGCAGTGTTTATACTAAGGGAAGGACTTTTCAGCTTCCCATGCTCTGCCAGCGAGGAGGTGCACAAGAAGCTGGGAGGGGGCACAGCCAGGACAGCTGACCCAAACTGGCCCAAGGGACATTCCACACCATGTGACATCATGCTCAGTATATAAACTGGGGGGACTTGGCCGGGGGGGCAGCTATCGCTGCTCAGGGACTGGCTGGGCATCGGTCGGCGGGTGGTGAGCAGTCGTATCACTTGTTTTTCCTGGGT
>NW_008795693.1:60906-113316 GCF_000699145.1 Aptenodytes forsteri | reverse complement strand
ACTGGGGTTAAACCACAAAACCTAGACATAATCAGAGAGAAATATAATGAATTCATATACTGGAAACCATACTGACAAATGATCCAAAGAATTTGTCCTTTCAATATCTTTTCATATCTTATTTTATATCTTGCTCACTTCCTAAACCTGTCATAACCACATCAGTTAGTAGATAAATTTACAATTCTTATTTGCTATCTCAAGCACTTTACTCAAACTTACATCAACACTTATTATTCTATTCCCCTCAATATTTTTTGTTATAACTAAACAAAAAAAAATCCAGCAAACAACCCAAACATAATTTTACAAAAATGCATGCTTATTTTCCTTTTAAAACAACAAGGAACCCCAATTAATGGGCAATGGAATAACTCTCTATATTAGCAATGCTGTATGTGCATCAAGCAAACTTCTTTGGCATTTGTCTGAAGGCCTTGCTCACATTTCTTTCCAGCTATAGCACCTTAATAGGGTCAGCAAGATAATAATTAGCAGTTGTATATTCCTTTTCAAAAAACTCCACGTCTGTCATATGGGCCAGCATCTCTGCTGAGGGTAGTGTTAGATTAGGACTTCGGTACTCACAGGGTGGCCGTCTTTTAATCATGCAGGTGGCAGGGAACTCGTCTCACCTTACAGTTATGTGGTGACTGACTTCAACAGAGCTGCCTCAATTTACAACACTCTAAGATGTGGCAATATATCTAAAACATGCTGTTCTCTCTCACTAATAGCTCCACTGAAGTCAGGCACTGCATGTCTGCAGAGAAAGACATCAGCTGTATGTCTATAACTGCCTGTTTTTTCATTTCATTGTGCTCAATATTCTGGGTTTTGAATCAAATAATTTAATTCCTTCTTGATTAATAGGCGGGCTTGGGCCAGGCGACTGGAATACAAAGCGTTCAGTATGGCACCAGGAGATTCCAGCTGAAATACTTTGCAGAACTTGCTAAGATTTTTGTATTTTCAGCCAAAATCCTTCCAGGACTTCCAGCCACACCTAGCTTTACTTTTGCAAGTAGGCAGGTTTGGATTCTTCACATGAAGACTCTAAAAAAAAAGAATGAAGTCTCTTTCCTTCCAATAATTCCTGCAAATGGGAAGTGACTCATTCTCCTTCTTTGCCCTTGCAATATCCCAAGAAAGTGACGTTATTTATTACTGCTTTAATTCTTTTAGAAAACCTCCTGTTTTCCTGTTTGTTTCTGAGACAGCAGCATTTTTATGTGGCTAGTGCCACACTAAATGACATTTGAGCAGTTCCTATTGTGACCGTCTACAAGGCTTTGAGAATCTCAAATAGGATTTGGCTGATCAAGAAGCTTGCCTTTGGTTTGACGCAAAGATCTCTCTCAGCTATTTTCTACAAGTGTGCCCTTACATGAGTAGTCTGATTTCCACTGAATTATGCCAGCACCCAGAGCTAAGTCTGTGTGAAAAATGCTTTGCTGTGTTGAAATAAAGTAGTCATTAAGCTCCACAAAGAAGAGAAGCCAAAGAGGCAGTGCTGATGTTAGCCTTTTTTCTATCAGAGTCCGTAGGGGTTTTTCCCCACCTTCTCCTACTGTCTTTGTTACCTGCTGTTGCTCTCATATGAGGCACGAGCGTAGGGCAGATGTCCCCAGTGGTGAGGCCGGAGGAGGGTTGCCCCTGCAACCATAGAAGCCAGTGACGGGAATCCCAATGGCTCTTTAATGTGCTGAGCTCAGCTCATAAAAAGGGGCAAAAAGCAACTTCGTCATCCCAGAGCTTCCCAGGAGAACTGTGACAGCTAGAATCACTATTATCTCTGCTCCCCGTTCCTGCCAGTGGGTAGTCATTTTCTGTGAAATTGGCAATATCCAAAGTTCAGTCAAATGCAAAGTAAACAAACTGAAACAACAGAGATAAATATTTGCCTTCTAATCCCTTTGAGCGACAGGAGACTTCAGTAACACTTGTAATGGATTGAAAAACAATTCAGGCTACTAAAACCCCTCCTCCAAATAAACAAAGAAGTCCTAACCTCTTAAACTCTTCCTCAGCCCAGGTCAACTCTGAGGAGATCAAGGGACATTTCTTGTGATGATAATCTTATGACAATAGTGCAGCTGTTAACTTTGCACTGACTTTGTTAGCTGGCTCCTGATGCCCTGTGCTACAAATGGGTTGGAAGCAAGTGCTGTAAAGGAGAAGATGGAAGCAGACTGCTCCTTCATCACAGGTTCGTTACAGTGGAACTATCTCTGGTAGAAATACAAGAAGAGCTGATAAAAAGGTAGAAAACTGAATAGGCTTTTAACTTATTGCATGGTCATACTCCTGGGGTCCACAGTTTTACTCTGAAGGAAGAGATTTCCCACAATGAGTTTCACACTTCACCATTTTCATACAGAAGCAGGAGATTCACCCTCCAAGTCTCTTCCACACTCTGCCTATAGCAGCAAACCAGGGCTTTTTGGTTTGTAAATGACCTTAACACAACAATAAATTTTGATTTTACATGTGATTACTCTCACACACGCATTTTCTAGATGTAGAAACAGAAAGGGGGGGCATATTTTCATGCATCTCAGCCAAGGAAGAGGGGATAGCTTATCTATGAGGCGATGAGAAGGAGAGCTCTCTGGTTCTGTTTTATCATGGCATGCAAAGACCACCATGACAATGTAGTCTGCAGTGCATGGCTTCTCCATACCACCCGTGGCAAATGCTCATTTAAGCGTCTGAATGATTCAGGCTGCATGTTGCAGCTAATATATATGTATGCAGTAACATCTGGCAAGTTACTGAAACTAAAACTGCTGACTGCTTATTAAAGTATTTTTCATTGATTTTGTTTAAACGATAAAGAGCTGCTTTTGATTATCTGGCAAATCCACTTTCTAATACTTTAACTTTCCAATATAAGTTTGTAACTCTCAGTGCTATGCAGTTTAAATGAACCTGGGATTTATTAGAGAGAAAAAAATGCCTTGGAAAGGAAAAGATGAAATATCCCATTGCTGCTGACTTTTCCTAGTACCATCATTTTATATTCTGGCTTCATACAAGGTTGAATTCTCATCCAGATGAATAGAGTTGCCCTTCTGAAATTTGTGGATGAATCTATCCCACATATCCCTTTATCATTCATGATGGAGTTATATGAATGATGTGTTTGCCCTTCAATAAACAAACAGGTTTTGGTCCACAATTTTGTTTGAGGAAATCTCTAACACTTTGAAAAAAGAACATCTTATTCTTAGACTGGCACCTTGCAAAAAGAGCATCTTAAGTTATCATGCTTTTTTGTCTCAAGAATATCTGAAAGATATTGGATCACCCTTTTCCTGTACAGTTCTGTACACTATTGTCCTTAAAATACCCACATATTTTTTGTGTCCTCTGCAAAAAATGTCATATCTGAGAGGAAAGTAAAGTGTTTTGCTACCAAAATCAGCTTTTGGGTTTTTTTTTTTCCCCTAAAAAAGAAAGCCCAAGTTAAGAAAACACAGTCAAATACTTCCTGACCAGACTTAGTAAATACTTCTCCAATTTCTTTTCAATTTGAATTTGAGGTTATAGAACATACAGGTTCTGACTGTGTTAAAAAACAGCCATTCTCTTTCACCAGGTTGCTTAAGGAATTGTATTAAAAGGAATGTGTCATTCTCCAACATAAAAATTGAGCTGAAATGTTAGTAAAATAAGTTAGCTATAGGTCCACCCCTCTAACTAGGTTTCTTCTGTGTCTACAGTTTTAAGCTTTGCACAGTTTTTCCCCTCATGGTTAAATGCCTTTGGATTTACATTGAATTCCCCCTCCCCATTAATCTATGTTCATAATGGATCTACCTCCCTCCAGTGCTCTCCCTAGACCCTGGCAACAGGCAGATATGGCAGAAACCCACTGATGGTCAAAGAGCAAGGTGTTATGACTATTGACCATGTAGGATTGCAGGGGTTTGCAAAAAGGAAATAGCCTGTTTGCTCTGAACTCTGAAACGGCAAAGAGAGCCAATGACTTTGTTGGGCAAGGAACTGAACACCAGTGAATTTTCCCCTGCTGTCACCTGTTTGACAAGGTGACTCAGGCTAGAGAGCATACTTTGGGAAGATGAATTTGCTGTTTTGCTGAGAAATTTTGACCTGTCACCCTTGGACACTGCATAAACTTACACAAATGGTTTCCAGACACTACCCTTAGAGCATGATATCCATCACACTAATAGACCATAACCCAGCTTTAACCCAGGCAGACACAAAATATTTTTGGATAAGAAAATAAAACCTTCTTCACCACAAAATTTAACTGCGATGCGTATGAAGCATTTTAGACCCAAAATATGTACACTACACAAGAAAACTTTGTGCGCCTTCTGAACTTATTTTATTGCACTGAGGGTTATATTTAATTGGCTGGTATGGAAAAAAAGATCTCAAGTAACTGTATAAAGGTGGTCTAGCTAACAACTGTGTCTCCATAATGGTGTTTCAAACTAAGCCAGTCTTTGATGTCTCTGCTTAAACACCTCAGATTTGAAAATTAATCATAAATATGTACACATTCCCATGTATGTCTGCAAAACACAGTACATGCATAATAATTAATGTGTAACTGAATTAAAAAAAATAAAAAAAATCACTATTTGGCATGAAAGATATTAAGAAAAAAATATGCTACACAAATAATATAATGAGTAAGACTTGGTTTTGTCCTTCAGAAACACAGAGTAGCAACTGGAAATAAGATGAAAAACTGTGTTTTGTGTTCTGCATGAACTTGAAGAAAAAGTAGAATGAGTCTACTGATCCTCCCTCGATTTTTCCAGCCCATTAAGTATCAGTTACAGCACAGAGTCACTGATGACTATGATGATTCAGATTAGGTGACAGACAGCAGCGATACTGCTGAACGGTTTTTACAGTGCCTTCAGGTAAAGCCTTTGTGTCTCAAAATAAAGGCAGCTGCATTAAGTGGCATCTAAACGTGTTACATTCCTCGCTGCACTCGGCTCTGTTGCCTGTGTTGCCAAGCATTGCTGCTGGAGCACTGCACGGATCACAGAATGCTCTCAGGCACAGGCTGTTGTTGTACTTGGTGACTTCTGAAACTTTCTCTTGCCTTCTAACCTGTTTGAACCCTACGGTGTCTCTCGTCCAGCTGTCTGGAGACTGCACGGCTTCCTGCTGGCATCATCGCTGCTTTCATGGAAACATGGTGAGATTGTAATCATACAACCAAGAGGTGAGAACACCGAGGTAGAAAATCCCAGTTTATTTTCCCCACCATTCTTAAGATTTTTGTCTATATAGGTTACACCCTTACTTCAGGACGCATTCCCACACACATCGGAAGGCAGCTCATTGCACAAGGTCTTTCCGAGGAGGCTTTACAAACCCAGGCTCTTTATGGATATTGATATTCTAATCTCTGATTGCTTTTACCCGTACTATCCTTGTCCTAATCCAGTAGTGGCTGGAATTACACTTCTTTAACACCACTTAATGAAAAAAATAAGAGTCAGTATTCACCATTCCTTAATAGTTCTAGACAGGGAGGAAAACAGAACAGATTCAATCCTATATACGGTGGTGTAAACCTGTCATGGTTATTTCCTGGTGAGCAATTGCTCTCGATTTATATACATGTACAAAGGATCAGAACCTTTCTTCTGTTAGAGAACTCTTGTTTCCCAAACAGAAAGAACAGTAGTCATGTTTGAAAATAATAAATCACTACCTACTGCTACTTTAAACAGCGTTTTCTCTAAAAAGAAAAAAAAAATTATACCTGCTGAAATTTAATGCGATGTATTTTTTCCTGATAGTTTCAATTTGTTCCCCACTATCATATTTTTTCTCCATCTCTTTCTCTTCAGGATGGTAAGTTTTTATCTTTGCGTCTCTTAGAAATAAGAGGATGCAGCATATGTTCCTTAAATAGAGCTTCTGAATTATTCCTACATGACCTGCCTTAGAGCTGTCCAGATTGTGTAGCTTTTTTCTGGAAACCTGCCAAGGTCAAGGGAAGACAGGAATTATTTCAAGCCTGGTACAGTTCTTTGGAGATAAATATAATCTGAAGGATTTAGATTTTTGCTCATCAATGTGAACTTTTCACTTAAGGCTCTGTTTTTATGAGGTTTCCTCCCCCAACTCCCCCTTTCTTGGAAACAAAAAAGTTCACCTACTGTAACTTTTTTCCTTTTTTTTTTTGTTGTTTTTTTTTTAAAGGGAGACAAAAACATAATTAAAAGGAAGTTGGAGAAAACTCACAGCAAAGGAGATGTAGGGCCCAGGAATCTCTTCAAGACTTGTCTCACACGTTTCTTTGTGCTTGGCCATTCTCAAGGTTTGAAGGGACTATCCAAGAGAAAGGATCCTGGGTGACACATTCAAAGTCTGCTAACAAATCTAGACATTGAAGTGCTACAAAACTAGCTTTTAGGAATCTCAGCTTTACTAAAGGTCAACGGCATACACGGGTTTAAGTCAAATCCAAACCCAGACCTTAGGCAGTCCAGTTATTTGGTGCCTAGGAAAGCTTTACCTATTGCTCGGAGACTGAAGAAGGAAAACAAAACTAGCATAACTGGTTTTGGCTCCTCTTACTGTCCCATTTTTCACTGTGATATTCGTACCTATTAAATCATCCTTTTTTGGGGGGGAAAGCAGCATAGAGAGACAGTTAATGATAAAGAACAAAGTCCTGATCAATTTCTGCTGAAAATAAACTGTAACCACCATAGTGAAGCAATGCAATAACACAGCAGCTGTCCTATTTTTCAGTCCATGATACCCCTGAAGCCTATACTCGCAAGGCAGGGCATCAGCTTTCGTGGTAATATTCCTGAGTCAAGCAGGCAGACATTCCAATTTAAACCGGTTACACCTGAAATCCTTTTTGCTTAACATTTGTTCACCCACCTTTTAGCTAAAGGGCTATCAATTCCTGTAATAAGTCATGAGGAACTTCCTACAGTTTGAACACAGCTTTTCTTTGGCCTGAATAGAAAACTTCTTTAGATATCTGCAGCAGCACTGCAGGAGGATTACAGTGTGCAGATGACCACACCATATGTGATTAAATTCAGGTATAAAGAACTATGGTCAAGGCCTCCAGACCAAGCTCTGAGGCCACTGATTTGTATCAGCATGTTATCGCACCTTCCTCATATGGACTAATTAACTACAGGCAAGAGTAACTGCTGCTGCCAGAACCAAGGATTGCAGCTCTCCCGTCAAATGCTTACCCATGGAAATACCTGCCCTCAGTTAGGCCTATTAAACAGCACTACCAGGCTGAAAAAACAGGGGGTTTTACTTTATCCCAGCCAGCTCCTGGACATCTTTAGGATTTTTTCCAGTTGAATTTGTCTGTTGACAGAATGGATGCTGTGCTCAAACATGCAACCTAGCCTGAAAAGGCTCTGCCCTCATCTACGTTTGTTAAGATTGCTAGGTAAACTGGGTCTAAATAGTTGGTGTGTGCATATGTTTGGTGTCAGGGGAGTGGAGATGTGGCTCTGCCAGTCAGCACTGCCTCTGCAAAAGCAGAGTGGAAGTCCTGCAGCCTGGCTGATGTGTCCATGAGAATTAATTCAGAATCTCGCCAAACACAGAGCATGCATACACATTCATCAGTCTCTGGCTGAAAAAAATACATAACCCTCCAAGAACATTTTTATAGAAGGAGGTTTTTGCTTCTATGAACTAGGAAGGAAGGCATCACAGAAGGTAAGAATATGTCTAAATGTACCTATTACTTTCACTGTTCACACTGTGTGATATATATACTCCAAGTATCTTTCTGTCTTGCTGTTCAGTGGTGAAACCTAACATCAGCCATGGTAACTAGGTCCACAACTTTCTAAAGAGCTTTTCCTATGTTGTTCGGTTTACTTATGGAGCTAATCTTTATGTCCTTTTGCTACTCCTTTTGGAATAGAAGACTCCATTTAAAAAAACTTACTGAATTTCCTCAAACAACAGATATTTTTTTGCAGACATCACTTCAATAAAACGGAGAGGATTATGTGGCTATATGCAGAGGATATAGTGTTGCAGAGAAGTTGTATTGACTACTTTGTAATTAAGCAGTTTTTATTTCAGCTCAGTATGGACACAGCTTCTGTCCATAACTCTATGAGTTATGAACAGGTCTCTATGAACAGCTGTGTATTGAAAAAAATCCTACTGTACTCTTTGTAGGAATTCATGATGTATCAACAGCATCAGTGGGGGCAATTAATTTCTCCAAGGTATGAAAGAATTCCTCTAATCCTGTTTAAGATTTTTGCATCCATAATATTACTATTTACCGCAAAACTATTTCCACTTAACCAGGAAGGTCAGTTGCTTTTTGTATTTTAACGTATATCCTTATATATAAGGATTATATATATATATCCTATATAAGGATTAAAATATGTTCTAGATTTGCTGGTAATGAAACACAGAAATGAAATCATTATCTGTGAATAATTAAACTCTTCTTCATATTTTCAAGCGCTTCTAATTCTTCTCCCTTTACTACTTGTAGATTCTTGTAGAACAAGATCTAAGACCAGCCTTCAGTGTGGCTTTGGTTGTGGTCCAAGGTATGTTCTCCAGTTCTAGAAATTCTGAGGTATCAAAATCAATGAAAAGGAAATATCCTGCAATCTATGTCCTGTAATTCTATTTCAGTAATGCAGAATAGTTACAGATTTTTATACCGCTGTTTTGGTTTACCCACTGCCATGTCTTGCTTACTGTGCTGTATTTTACAATTACTGAAAGCATAATTCAACAGATTAACTCGAATTATCTGCTAGAAGAAATATTTTAGTTGCCATTTTAAATCAGGCTAATGCAGTGAGGAAAAAATGTCATTAAATTTACTGTCTATGCCGTATTGGAGATAAGTCTCCATATATAGCTGAAGAAATTTTGAAAAGACCAGCAGTTGTGATATGATTGAATTCCATTGTTTTTTTCCACCAGCCTCATCACTTTGTAGCGCAGTGTATATAGTGGCATAGACTACTGGCTTGGACCACACTTCTGCATAGTTGAGCCAGAAATCATGCTGAATTGCATTTAACCTGGACTTCGCCACACACAATAAACAAAATTACTTCTACAATGATATTTCTTGTATCATTTACCATCAATTTCCTGTCCTGTCAGGCTGCTTTGTTTCTCTGTACTACTTATTTTAAACCCAGTAGTGCAGGTGTTGGACTGGAAGCTGGCATTCAGAAGACTTGTTCTTTGTTTTGCTGCTAACTCACTTGTGTGACCTTTGGTGGGTTCATAAATCTAACTTTGTTTCAGTTTACTTGTCTCTAAAACTGCTGTGATAAATAAATGTTGTGTTTTGTTGAGCTGAATTTCAAGATATATTGACCCAATAATCAATAATTTACCAACTAATAATAAATCCTAATATTCAGTCACTGAAACAAGAAGTCAGCTGGATTGCTCAGTGCACTCCTTGCTACAGTGAGACGGACACCTTTGCTCAAATTCCATCCAAGGGCCAGAGGTATCTGAATAGGTGTTTTCAAGTTAGCACTAAGCCTGATACACGTGGACTTCATGAAATCACGGGTTAAAATCTTAATGACTTCAAATAAACCTTTTATCTTTTCAAGTGTCAATCAGGATACATTCATTTGCAAATACAGTCTAATTGTTTAACCTTATTCCAGACCTTTGGGACCCAATTATCCTACTGCTCGTGGGAGTGAAACCTAACTACCATTTTTTTTAAATAAGATTAGGCAATACTTGTAATTTATGTCAGGAATTTAATTTTTTAAATAGATCTTTAGCTGGCATGGTTCTACTGAACCAACAGCATGCTGATTCACACACACTATCTTGAGGTGTTTGCCAGTTATTTTCCCCTGGTAAGACCTTTTGATAGGGGTTGTTTTATTATTACTGACACAATTTTCAAAATAATAAGCCTGTTCATCTTCCACAGATTGTAATGGACTTCACCAAACTATGTTGATACAATCTAGTATCTGGTTACTGCATGCTACTGCACTGTGTACCTGAGCTAGCGCTAGCCAAACCGTTTTGAGCACTGGAAGACATCTAATCACCAGCAGCCAGGCTTTTGTACAGTCCACACCAAATAACTGGAAAGCCTGAATGAATTATCCCCTGTGAAATTTTGTCTTTCCTCAGCATGACTGTTTCTGGTAGTTCTACTCTGTTCTGCCTCTCTCCAAAATAAACCATAGTAGTCAGGGAAGGCATAGACTAGAGCATTGTAACTCAGTTACATAATGGCCTTTCTTTCCTCAGCATGACTGTTTCTGGTAGTTCTACTCTGTTCTGCCTCTCTCCAAAATAAACCATAGTAGTCAGGGAAGGCATAGACTAGAGCATTGTAACTCAGTTACAATTAATGACCTTATTCTCCACCCCCTTCCCTTGAGATGAGCTGGACGTTGAACTGTCACAAGACTCAGACATGCCCTGCCCTTGGGAAACTGCACAATCATTGACATCACTTCTGACGCAGTGTTCCCAATGTAACATTAAGCCTAATCTCAGTCCATCTTTCAGTTTGCTTATGAAGCTTCCTGAAACTCCAAAGGCTCGCAGAAAATCAACCTCATGTCCTCTTTTTGCTCTGAAAGAAAATCAGCTGTAGCTATGACATTCTTCATAGATGTCTGTCTAAGATGTTCTGCTAAGTCCTTTAGCAATAGAGAATCCAAAGCCACTTCGGCTGCTCCACTATCAGAGAAGAGATTTGCTCCTTCTTCTTTGCACCAACCCTTTGGTGCTACTGTGTTCCTGCTGTAACCCTCCACATAATGGGCTGCTTTTGCTTGAGCATCTCTTACTATGCACAGGAAGACTCTGCAAGCAGGGTATACCTCATGTAATGGGCTCGAGAAGTGTTTATTGGTCGATACATGCAGTTACCAAGCTAAGCATTGATATCCTCACCATGCCTAATGAATCTGTGTCAACTAGGCAGTTATTGGTCAGGTGGGAAAGCATTAACATCCATTGCTTCTTAGAACAGCCTGGGTTGCTGTTTCCTAATTCTCTACCTTTTTCTCAGGTTTATGTCATTAGTTTCCCCTTTGAGTCCTTGAGTTACTAGTCACTACCGTCTCAGCAATTTCACTTCTGTATAGTCACATTTCTTATCTTGCATGGTTTTAACTTATGTACTATCACAGTTTAACAGCTGCCTTTTTAGTAAAACAGAACCAAAGTCACCCAGACATGCTACACAAAGCTAGACTTTGGGTCACATGCGGCTGAACCACTGGGCTATTGATTACACTGCATTCCTCTCTGTTCTCCACCCCGTTTCTTTTACTCTTTCCCCGTAGGTCCCATTTTCTAACCTCTGGTCATTCTAGTTACTGCCTTACCAGACCTGAGTAAAGGAGAAGGATGACTTCCCAGGTATTCAGGACTACATTCCTGCTTATTTAACAATTATCACTCCTGTGTTTTTCACAGCAAATACCTGATATTGTTACCACACGCTGAAATTTGGGATATAACCACATTTCTGAAAAAGCTGCTCCTGAATTAGTCTTCTGTATCTTGTAGTACATCCAATTCTTCCTACCTAAGCATAAACTTTACAAGTGTATATTACTGAATGTCATTGTGTTTTTCCAGACCATTTCTCTATTTTTGGCAAGATTCTTTCAAATTCTTGTCCTACTCTCCAATGTTTTTGCAGCCCTTCATTTGTGCCACATGCAAACTAAATATAGTGTCTCAGTACTCTGTCATTTCTAATGAAAATATTAATAGCTTCATACTCATGACAGATCCCCATGAAGCCCCACTTGATACATCCTTCCATTCTGGTATATCATTGATCCCTATACTTCAGGTATAGTTATTTAGGGATATTTGTATACTCCTTAGAGAAACTCCATGAAAGCCATGTTTTGTAAATATATTTTGGAAACTATTACTTGACACAGTATCAAAAGCCTTAATACAATCAACATGTATATGATTTAATCTGTGCCTGCTCTGTGCAACACCCTTGTTAACATTTCATAGGTAATAGACTGATCTGACATGATTTGGTATACACAGCTATATCCTGACCACTGTGCCATTTCTATATTATTTTCCAAATTCTTATGAGTAGATTAATTGATTGTTTCAGAATTTCCCCAGAAGGTGAAGTTAAGCTGATTTGTCTACAATTCATTATGTCCTAGTTTCTTCTTAAGAATAAGCTGTATATTTGCCTTTTCCAGTCTCCCGGTATCACACCCTTAAAGACAGAATTTAAAAATTCCCTGATTGCTTCAGCCAGTTATCTAACTACCCTACAGTGCTTTCACAAATGCCAAAACCTGCCCTACATAACAGTCTCTGTACAAAAATCCTTTATCCATAGCACCCACTCCCTCACTCTAGAACATATGCCCTGAATACATATTCACTCTTTATTTCAAGCCAGGTATTAGCAGTCCCAGTGAAGCTCCTAATTAAATCAAGGTTTTCTCATCCTGGGAAATGTACAATAAGGCAAAAAACCTAACTGTGGCAGTTAATACATTTAATATAGCTACTAAGAAATTACTTCTATGGATTTTGTGCAATTTCCCATACATTCATAAGGTTATTTCTTTAAATTCAGATCTTGATCCAAAGCTAACCAAAGCCACTGACGAACGTCAGTGAATTTGGGATCTTGATTCTTACATAATATTTTAACACCAGTTGAAGACCAGACAGGACCAAACTTGAAAGCAAGCGAGTTGTGATACCTGAATTTTCAAAGACTCTCAGTGCTGGATATCTACTGGCAAACAACATTTTGCAGATAGGAAAGCAGAATTAGACTTTGGGTAGCAGGAATTCAGATATGTTTGTTTCCTTCTTCCCTAAAGTCCTTCTAGAAAGGTCACAGTGATAAAAATAGAGCTGCCTTCTTTTACAGGGATTTTGCTTGAGAGCTCAATTTATTCAGAAATCAAGACAGATTGGTGCTGTTCCCTGGGAATGCAGATAGGCATATTTCAGACAATAAACCAGGAGCCCTTATCTGCTGAATTTTGTCTTTTCAATGTATCTATCCTATGCTAATTTTAGGTCTGCATCCTCTATATCCTGCCGTGTTTTGTTTTTCCTCCCATTCAGCTCTGATTTCCCATTACGGCATGTCCTTTTAGCACATATTTTGTACTTATGACGCATCTGTTCTCATTTTGCTCCTGCAAGTGCCTAAACGATAGCTAAATGCATCTGTAAGGACAAGTGCTGAACAGGTGCAAAACAAGACCATAAGTAATGAAAGGAGAGGAAGAAATCAGAGAATAATTTTTGCTCTGTCAGGATTTGCCTAATATATCTATAGCCATTACACAGGCAATACAAATGTCTCATTTTCACAGTTCTTAATCTTCTTTAAAAAAGGATCCTTCTGGAGTTAATTTAGTGTAAGAAAATTTGGTAGGAGAAGATACTCATTCTCTATTGCTGATTTGACAGAGATTTCGTAGTATAGCTTAAAGGATTTATAGGGGATCCAGCTCTTCTGTGCTAGTAAAAGAGAAAATGCAAAAAGTACGAATGTACATATATTATTTGAAAAAAAAACCCCAAAACCACACTATTTTTACTTTATGTTTATTTTACACTGTCCAAAGCAGTTTTGCCTGTTACTCTTGAGAAAAGCTTGTGCAGAGATATTAATTTCACATGTGCCATAAATGAATGTGTCCTTTCTCATCCTAATCTCAGTGATACAGACTGGATAACAGAGCAATGCTATGTTCCTTTTATATTGTTTCCGCAACATAAAAAGTCAATTGACTCTCACTGTCTATCCAATGTTATGGCTTCAAAATGCCTCTGAGTTCAGTCTCCAGGATAGTAGGATTTTCAGGACTGTGGCTACAATACCTTAGTAATTTCTTTTGAGAATGGGCCAAAAGAAAATCTCTGTTTGTTCAGTAGCCAAATGATAGGTGGGAGGGAAGAGTGGGAGTCAGTTGAGACAGACAAAATCTGACTACTTCTTGCTGAAAAGAAGCATCCAAAAAAAAAATCAATTTTGAGTAGAACAAACCTTTTGATTAAAAATATTCTTTTTCATGAACTTCTTACAGGAAGCATAAATAACTAAGAGATCAGCTCGCAAAATACAGAGAGACACCAATGCTTTTCTGCCCCATAACCCAGTTAGTTAGGCACTTCACCTGCATAAGAGAGAGACAATTCTCTTCCCTGCCTGAGATAAGTTCACATCACCCATCTCACAGGAGCATGTCCAAACTATTGTACTCTGGGCTGCTCAGTCTTCCCAGTCCTATGAACAGCACACCAAAATTTGCTAAGGGAAATTAGCAATTTGTGTATTGCTGTGCATGCTGCAAACTCCAGGTGACCCACTGAATCAAGATTCAGTGGCTGTCGCTGTTTGGCTTTCTCCTGTTGCTGGGATTTTGGATCATCTGGCAGCTCCCACAACAGAGTTTCTCTGCTGCTAGCTGTGTGGCAGATCTATTTGATCTGCCTCTGAACCACATGCAGCTCAAGATTGAAAGGTTGGCCACCCTGCATAGAGGTCTCTGGGCTAATCTCAGTCCCTTTTGATGATAATATTCCATCTTGTATTTTAAATAGTGAAGCGGTCATTGGAAGCGAGGCAAATCTTCCAAACTCTATGCAAGAGAATCACTGAGTCACACTCTGGCTTAGTATTTCAGTATATTAAGGAATATTTAGGTGTTTTGAACAAAGAGCAACTATCTCAGAAGGAGAATCCATCCTCTCCCATCCTTGGCTATTAGGTAAATGCTTTGCAACTAGCCACATGACTAGTAATTTTATTAATCTCACGTGGAAAGGGTTTTTCTAGAAATTATTTTTCTTAGACAATTTTTTTTTTTACAATCAACATTTGCAAATACTTTGGGGGCAATTACACCGGATAAGAAACTGCCTCATACTATCATCTAAAATCAAGACAGAATACTCAGGGGTAGATTGAGTGAAGTTGTTCTGTGGCAGTTGTATAACAGAAGACACAGAAGTGGTCTTTCTTTCTCCTCATGCACGAAAACATGCCAGTCCCTTCTGAGACTAAAAAATTCTAACATATGGTGAAACCAGACCGGCTCTGGGGCTGCTTTAAGCTATGCCGGAAACCATAGCCTGAGGAGCAAAGTTGCTCACAGCTCCTCCCTGCTTCTCTTCTTGTGCTTGGTTCATGAAACTATTCCCAGGGGGGAATGACCCACCTCAGGGATCACTGTTCCATAGTCATCACACCAATGTACAGGAGATCAGAGCCAGACTGCTTATTTTAAACAGGAATTGCTTGGAAGGTTTCCATGGACTCCAAGCTCTTGTGTCCTTTTTGTTAACTTAGGAAAGAAAGTAGGGAGGAAAAAAGAAAAAGGTAGGTGCAATAATGCCTCTAAAAAGACAGAGTTTTTATTAAGATCATACCCTGAGTTAAGTGGCTTCTTCTCTGACAGCAGCCACACTGCTGCTCTCTGAAGGGCAAGAAGCTGAACTTTCAGGGAGCCAATTAGGAAATGCTTCAGAAAGAGTGCTAGTGACAGCAACAGTCTGAGAGATTAACTGCAGTAAAGGATCCTCAAAGCACTGGCCTCCAAGTATTTTCAGCATAGCTGTGATCTTTCTTTTGCATTACTTAAAAACTGCTTTTACAAAAAGAAAAGCAGCAAAATTACTTGAAGCTTTTTATTTCTTTGCCAGGTCCCAGAGCTTTGCCAGCAAACAGTTCCACAGCAAACATCACTTACCAATGGAGCTTTACTCCTTCAGAGAAAAATAAGTTTCTTTAAGACAAATAATAAATACCCCTCATATTATTGTGACTGATAAGACAAAGCAAGCCTGAAAGGTGCGTTATGTTTTGCCTTTGCAGTCTTTTTGCTTTTCAGAGTCAGAAAGGATTGACGTTTCTCTTGGGTCATTGCTGGACACCTAACTGTACAGAAATACTAAATTTTGGCTTGTCACTGAGAGCAATAAGGTAGGAACTAAACAGCGACAAGAATTAACTACATTTACATGAATTTTCTTTGATCTTCTAGTGCAAAACAAAATGTTAATGAGAACAGAATAATAATAAGCTTCCCATGATCATACACGTGATCTCACAAAATAACACCCAAAATCCATAAAATGAAATGTATTTGATGTCTATCTTCTTATTATAAGACAAAGGTGTTTGTACTAGAAACAATAGTGACATTCTTGCTCCAGCTGAATTGAGCTGTGATCTTTCTGTTCTCATTAGAACACAGGGGAAAAAGCAGTGTGTAAAAAAATAATCATCATGTTTTGAGAAATCTAGTATAATAGCTTGCTTTCATAAATCTCAGCATAATTAAGAAGAACACAAGACTGAAGGACTCATGATTTCTCATGTGTTAGAAAAGAAATGCAGGCTGATGTTTTTAATGAGGCTGCTGTTCATGATTAATGATATCTGTTTGTCAATGCACTGTGGATATATTCACCGCATCCTCACACTGTGTTACAGCTCTTGCACAAGGGTGAACTTCACCTGGCAGCTTCACTGGATAATGGTATTAGGATTTGCTAATCAGCACAGCTCTCTCCTTATATGCTGATTAAAAGCAGCCGTCAGCATCTGGTCATGCAAATTCTGACCCCGAGGTGCTGTGCTGGGAGAAGAGACGTATCAGTAGCCCTCGATAATACAGAGAAGACTGAATGCTAAAAAGAGTGGAGCAATTTTTATAAAAGTAAATATTTATTTACTTGTTTTTATCAAGTACTAACACTCCTGGGCTGTGTTCACAGAAATTCTGTGTTGTTTAGACTTAGCTCAATTAGACTTATTCCTGATTAATGTGCTGTTCTGTATTCGCTGGTGGAATTTAGTGTTTTCCCATTTGGATACACTAAATCAGATATTATTCATTATTGGTTTTCTACACTTTTCTTTTGCTTATTATTCTATCTTATTTTGCAGTAGTATGCACATTTTAAAGTATGCCTCTATGTAATCTGCTGGATAGAAATTAAAACAATTACACATCTTCTACATGATATGCTTTGAGGGACAGAGAAATTAAGATCAAATTTTCAATTTTCATACCTATTTTTAACTACAGCCTTTTCAGATATGCTGACTTTCCCAGTGTTTTCTGAAGTCAGCAGTTCTTCAGAAAGATTATCACCTTCAAAAAAATAAGATGGGTTAGTAATTCATGTGTGTACTGTAAAATAATTTACATTCACTAGACACTTTACTTTCCCTTCCCTGTTTAAACACCTTTGTTTTGTTCATCTTTTATATGGGAGTCACTGCTGGAATGTTCTCTTGGAAACTGCTTTCTCATCTACAAGTCATGATTTGGCCATTTTGTTTCTGATGACTCCTTAGCTTCTCCTGTGCTGAATATCAGCTCTAACGCCTGGCAGGTTTCCTTTCAGATTTTTCTTTTTTTTGTGTCTGATAAATCAGATCACCTCAACAGATTAAAAAAAAATCACTTATATTATTAAAACAATGCCTTTGAGTATTGTGAATGTTTTAAAGTTAAATGTCACACAGTGATTTATGCATATATAAATAGAAACCTATCCATCAGCTACCTGAAATACATGTCTTATTTAATGAATATAATCTGGCAAATGTGATTAAAAAAATACATAAAGGAGAAATTCTTCTCCACTTTGTTTCCCTTTTCAGAGGGCGATTTCTTCACAGGGCTTGTTTAGTGTAAAACCTCTCACCATTCATTGCTGTTGAAATGTATAGTCTATTATTATCTTATCCCTATGTGACTTTGCCATAGTTCAGACTGTTTCATGATGAAATAATCTGCAGAATCTTTATGCTTGTCTCTGCTGTTTACGTGGTACGGTACGAGAAAGGGTTGCATGAAATGAACAATACAAGAATAAGTTGCCAACAGACCTCAGTATTTTACCTATACACCTGAATGATATATATGTCATGGCCATTACAATGCCAAACACTAGGTTAAATAATTCTTTTCATGTTAATAGTTATGGCAGTCTTAATTTAATTTTCCAGCCTGAACTTCACAAAAGGTCAGTCTAGAGAATCACAATGGTCCTTTCCTGCTTTAAAATCTACCAGATGGGTTTTTTTTCTGAAAGTGGAGAGGACTTCAGCTGAACTCCGCAAGAAAATAGCTTGTTCACAAGAATATAATTTTAAATATCAAAACCTGATAATTACTTCTTTCCTTAACTCGTGAGCTTTCGGTGGTTAATACTATAATGTTTTAAAAGTGGAAAGGTATAGACATTTTCCTTGTAGTCAAAGCAACATTTTGTTTTCTTCAATATCATTCTTTCATTACTAATTTTGAAATTAGTAAAACAGTAGTGTCAATCAACAGATTGCTTCCATGCTTGCTCATAACTTTTGCAGTAGTTCTGAATGTGCTTTCAAGGAATTTACAGCAGAAATGTACAATTTATAGAGCAGAAAGAATGTGAGGTTTAAATGAAGTTCAGTGGCTAAATACAGGAACAGAAAATGATCTTAAAATACTTGAAGCACAGAGGAATCTCAGCTTGTTGCATGGTGGCTGTTTAAAGGTTGTTCAAACAATCTTGAACCTCATTCTTCAACATGTTTTTCAATTACTCATCAATATTTTAGACTTTGTGTCTGATACCAGCTGTTACTAGCTGCATTTAGCTTTGAACTAGGAAGCCAAATTCTGATAGCTAAGAAAATGTCATTATGTAGGTGCAGTGGAATAGCAGTAAGTCACCTGCTGTGGTCCTTTCTCTTGGGTCTGTCAAAGGACAAACCCAGAATTTCTGTGAGGAGGACAGGTGAAAGGGACACTATATTTGTCGGCTGCAATAAAGTATCACTCACTACTTAGAGGACCTTGTTTCAGCAGTTCAGCTGATACAGAATTCAACAATTTCTTTAAACAGTTGCCTTGGATGGTGGTGATGGACTTCTGTTTCCAATTAATTTTAGCTTTCTTCAGTGGCCTGTATTAAAAGAATTGATGGTTCCAGTTAGACGAGGATTCACATTAAAAAAACATACAACATGGAATATGATTGCATGGACCTAGCGAGTGGACTTTCTAATCACTGCTCATTCAGTGGAAGGCTCTGTCTCAGACCTCATCACAGCTAAAGTAAAACAGACTAATCAGTACTTTGCACATTTCCAGTAGTACACATCTAAAGAGTTGCACTATTCTGGCCGACCTCCATGTATACAGACCTTGTGACAGCAGCTCATGTTGTGCAGGAAGAGTGTGCCACTACTGCTTCAGCTTTCACTTGACAAATACCTTCCTCTCACTAAAGATCAGGGGGTATTTGCACATACAGCCAGATGCTGTGATCCCTCTTTTTTTGAAGAAGAGTCAGACTAGTTTGAAGACGACAGCCTTACAGGTCTCTTGCCACATGCAGGGTCTTTCAGCTAGTGTCCCCTGTCCCCACCTCCATATTTGACCCCTGTGGGTAAATTATGGGGGATTTCTCAGCAACTTTTTCCCCTAAGCCAGGGATTGTGGGTACCTGGCTGCTTGCCAGAGTCAGCTCACCAAAACTGGGGACCAGGGTTGAGCTGAGTGGGGCCAATCCTGGGCACAGGCATAGAAAGGTGACTGGGAAGAGGCCTGGCTGGGATGCCAAGCTGATGGGTTGGGGCTGGGGAGGGACATGGCCAGGCATGGCGTGGCCATGACATGGTGTAAGCTTAGAGCAGCCCCAGGTGAGAGAGGAGGCCCCAAGGGGTGTCTTGCAGCCCATTCCCACGCAGCTCCATCCTGGCCATCTACCTCAGGCTCTGTGGCTGCCCCCAGCAGGGCTGGCTGATCAACCACATCCATACCAACCCCAACACGAGTGTTTGGGGCAGGCTGCAGAGCCCCTGAGAGCACACAGGGAGGGCCCTGACATGTCTACTCCCTCTCCCCATGTTACTGTACATGCAAGCATCTCTTCTTGAAAGTACATCTTCTCCCTAATAAAAGATGTATTTATAGTACCTTCGTAACATTCTTATCGTCATGGGATGCCTTTTAGTCAGGGTTGAAAGGCTGTGACATTTAGAGCAGGAATGCACTGGTCCTGATTTGCCCATAACGGAACAATAAATCCCATCTGCCAGGACAGTGATTGCAACCTGCAGTCTCCATCTCTCTAGGCTGCAAAAGGTGAAGGTGACTAAGAAAAGCAAATTCTACCAAATGCTTTCTTCCATAATTTTACCTGTGAGTTTCTGTGATGCTTGACTACTTAGTGAGGTCCACAACCTCCCAGAAAAATCTGTATTCACACATTGAAAAATCCACAGATATGCATCTTGTTTAGACAAGTATGGAGTATGAAAATATTAAATCATGCTCTCTGGTATATATTTTATAGTTTTTACTATAAAATATAGCCATTTAGATCACTTTGTTGAAATACTAAAGGAAAATAATAAGAAGAAAATGAATAATGGAACTCAAATATTTTTACCAGAAACACAACTAGTATATGTATTTTTTTCTGCTGGAGATACAATGTATCTGAGAACTTCCTCTGCATGGTTATGAATACAGCATGGTTTGGTAATTCACTTTGTTTTCCCATTCCTTTTTGTGAAAATCACAGAAAAAATTTCTTGCTATTTGCATTTTGCAGTGCTTTAAATATGACGTGCCACACAGAGAACTTTATTTAAAAAGCAACAAAGTTGCAGAGTCAGACTTCAGAATATAGAAATTTCCAGGTTCTCTTTGTGCGTACAAATAATTTCTATAAGGAATTCAACAAGATAAATGGATATATTCTTTTAAAAAAGGGTTTGGTAGAATCACCACCAATGTTAAACCCAGGTGATTAACATTGGGTTCTTAAATCTATCTACGCTCTGAAGAGTAAGACCATGTTTAAAAAGTTCTGGATGCTCAGGACTTTTGAAAATCAGTGATTGTTTAGGTAATTAAATGTGGATTTAGAAGGCTATGGTTAGACATTCAAATTTTAAAATGTTGGCTTGCAATTAAAACCATTCTAAATAATTTAATTATTACTCACAAGTGGTAAGTCCTTAAGATGGAGGTATTAAGCAAGTTCGTATTGCCTGTTCCCGAACCAGCTGAAGCCCTGAAAGTGGGAAGTGAAAATTATTTTTGGACAGTGTGTTGTTTGCTTCCCATCACCATAGAGATATGGTGACAGGAAAACGAGTCAATAGAACAAAATCTGACAAAAGCGGGATGAGAAAGAGAAAAGAAGGGACAGAGGGAAAAACAAATTCAGAGAGCGTGGGGAAAAGCAGGGAGCGGAAGATACAGAGTGAAATTCTGTTGAAAGAGAAGTACATTAAATAGCTGTCGTTGGGTAGCTCTGTGTGTGCAGAGTTTTTGTCAGTAATAGAGGGCATAGACTTGAATTTCAAGTCTGATGCAGCACTCAGAAGTCTTTCCATTAACTTCAATGAGCTTTGGATTAAGCACTTAGGGGGAAAAAAGGTTATGCTTAAACTGAATGCTTTTTTTTTGAAGAAAGGAGTTTAAATTATGGAAGAAAGTTTTAGTAAACTCAGAAAACTCGCCGAGCTCTCAAGCCCTCAGAATCCCCAGTATTTACAGTGTCTCCTTTAGACCCCACGCTTAAAAAGGGAGAAAAGTAGCTTATCTTAGAATTTAAATGAGTTCAGTAATTGCTCAGGCTGCAGAATGTAACACAAGATGTATTACAAACAAGCCAGCAAAGCAGTTTGTTACAACAGAAGTGTGCAGGGGATTAAAAAAATACAAGGGAATCCCTGATTGCTATTGTGCTTTGGGATTGATAGAGTTCCAAATAAAGCCTCCATGTTTTCATTGTCTGAATCCTGCATTTTAGCATTTGAAATACATTGTATTTATAATTTCTGCTGGAAACCTAAAAAATAAGTAAATAAGACTTTGAAGATAACAGGAAGTTAAGAACTTTTTTTTTTTTAAATTTCCCTTTCTTTCTGGTTCTGCTGTTAACATTTTCCTTTCTTTACCAACCTTTTAATGTGGGCATCTGGTGCTTCTGAGATTTCCAGCCACAGTTCTTAATTGTGCCGCTTTGTCTCACTGCCTGAACACATCCCATTTCCAATGGAGTCTTGAAGCTCAGCTGCAATATTCTCCTATTTACCCATCACCAATGAGCCTTCTCATTCCCTTCCCTAGTCATACCCTCCTCCAGAGCTGTCATTTAATGGCTACTTGTATTGGGTGTAGGTGTCAAGGTGTTGGCAACGGGGAGAGGGCTGCAGAGGTGGCCTCTATGAGGAGAGGCCAGGGCTGCCCCATGCAGGACACAGCTGGTTCCTGCCAGCTCCAGTGGACCTGCTGCAGGACACAGCTGAGCCCCTCAGCCACGGGTGGGGCACTTTGGGGAAAGTCTGTGTAGAAAGGTCAAAATGCTGTCAAGTAGTGAGGAGTGAGGGAAAAAGTGTGAGAAACAGCGCTGTGAACACTAGGAAGGAGTGGATAGGAGGTGCTCCAGGTGCTGGAAGAAAGATTTCCCTGCAGCCCCTGGAGACACCACAGTGGAGCAGGTGGTTCTCTGCAGCCAGTGGAGAGGACCAAGCCAGAGAGGATATCCACACTGCAAACCATGGAGTACCATGTCAAAGCAGATATCCACACTGCAGCCCATGGAGGACCCCATGCCGGAGAGCATGGATAGGCCCTGAAGGAAGCTGCAGCCTGTGGAGGGCCTGTGCTAGAGTATGGGAAAAGTGTGAAGAGGAAGGAGGAGCAGAAGGGAGCTGTTATGTACTGACCGCAGCCCCCATTCCCTATCCCCTCTGTGCCACTTGGAGGGAGAGAGGAGTTGGGAATGAAGGAGTGAAGTTGAGCCTGGGAAAAAGGGTGAGGGGGTGGGGGGAAGGTGTTGTTTTAATTTTGTCTTTGTTTCTCACCATCCAAATCTATTTTAATTGGCAATAATTTTTTTTTTTCCCCAAGTCAAGTTTGTTTTGCCTGTGATGGTAATTGGTAAGTGATCCCCCCTCTCTTTATCTTGACCCATGAGCTTTCTCATCTTAATTTCTCCCCTTGTCCTGTTGAGGAGGGGGAATGAGAGAGTGGCTGGGTGGGCATCTGGCAGTTGGCCAAGGTCAACCCAACACACTATTTTACAATCAAACACATAAGCAACATGTGTTGGAAAAAAGTAAGGGTACACACATTGCAGAAGAACTCCTGTGCACTATTTTAGTCATTGACAAGGTGCAGGAGATACACAGATTTTAAAAAAGAAAGCAAGTACAGATTGTAGTGACCATCAGCAAGAGCTGCATGGCATGGGCTCTTGCAGTGTGTCACATTGCTGCATTGCCACGTAGCTTCCTGCTTTTATACATCAAGGTCAAATCTGATATTGAAAAGAATTGTGCTGTTCTCCTACTCTGAGTCTTTGTTAAACTTGAGCATTCTTTAGATTTTCAACAAAGCATACAGGCATTGCAGTTCTTCTTTCCTGCATCCAATGACATGTATTTCTAGTCATAAGTTATCTGCTGGCTCTTACAATATGCTCCTGTGAGCTTACCAATGTCCAGCATTCATATTTCCTTCATTCAGAGAACAGCGTTTTGCTACCCATGAGTTCCAGAGTCCACTAGAACCAGTTTTCAACAGTCTAGTTCTTTGTTCCCTCATTTCTGCTAGGTATTTTCAGCTAATCACTTCAAACTCCTCCAATGAGTAAACAGATGATTTTTCCCTTAGGTAGCAGCTATTCCATTGTTCCAAAGTGCTCTTGTTTAACTGGAAAATGATTCTGGTTACTGAGTCTCAAATACTCCTCATCTGGAATATACATGACCAGCAGCCCTCATAGCAAAACCAGATTTCCTATTTGCTGAAACCTATTATGATATAGAAATTGCATTAAATGCAAACAGAACTAATAAATTTCTCAAGAAATGTAACTGTGTCAGAACTGTTTCAGAAAATGCCACAGTTTTTATATGGCCCCATATTCATAACTATGAGATAGGCATATTCTTGTTGAAATTAGTCTAGAAGAGTGAAGCTAAAGTTATGCTATAACAAAGAGGGAAAAAATAACCCTTAAAATTAGATTTTGCTTAGCAAATACATTGGCTGTTAACAGTTTCTTCTTCTGTTTAAAAATCATGCAGTTAATCCACAGCTGCTCCTACTATCTTTAGAATGTTGTTACTCATCAGTAGGGATGTGGACATATTCAGTGGGAACACACAAAGTAAATGATCTTGAATATTTGTCCTCTCTGACAGTCTCATGGTAAAAATTGTTAACAGATTTTAGTGATATAAAAGCCCTAAGATCTGAAGCTAATTGAATTAACTATTTCTTCATATTCTGTCTTCTTTCACATCCCAAATAATTTTAAATCAAGCATTGCTTTCCAAAATATTTATATTAAATGGCAAGTGAATAGAAAAGTTTGATAGTATTCCACTAAGTTTTGCCAGTTCCTAATGGTCTGCTTTTGCCAGTTGTTAGGATACACTCCACCAGTAGGCTGAGTACCTCCATAACATCTCAGTGTTTATGTTTCCCAAAGAGGCCGTAAATATGCCTATCTGGAGTATTCTGATGAATTTTGCCATAGCACTTTATTGGAAATGATCAAAACCTATAGTTTGTGAGGGAAATTGCAGCTTTTTTTCCACCCCCCAAGATATCCTTTGCTAGGCCCCCCCAAATAATTCTCAATTACTAAAAATTTCAGTGTAGTAATGGTTACATATTTAATCTTGAAGCTTTTTTCCGAATGGAAACTTTCAGTATTTACGCATTAAAACGTTTTGTTTGAATGTATTGAGATGAACTCTGTTACAAGATCATTCAATCTTGAATTTAATTTTTTATTGTGAGCTATATAGCTTCACTGGAATTCAGGTAGAGGTTGGCTGGTACCTGACCCATTGACATTCATGAGCCCCTTATGATGGCACTCAATAGAAAACCTGCACTGCATCATGAGTAGTACAGGCCTGACCTGACTGAAAAGAAGGGAAAGCCTAAACTAGTGTTTTTACTAGGCAATTTGTCACACTGAGAAAATATAATTTAACAGTCACCTGAACAAAGAAGAAGTATTATTTCAATTTTGATGATAGGTTGTTGCGGGTCTTTTCCTAAATTTATATTCCTTGCCCCCCCAAAATTTTAAGTGTAATTAAGTAATTCCTATAGAAAATTCTCAGCAACCTATACTATTTTCATTACTATTCACCTAGAAGCTACCCACTGCAAATGTTATCTAAAATTTTATTCCAAAAATATGACGAATAATAGCAATTGGGATCCCACACAGAAATCCACATAACCAAAATCCCTTGGGATAACCTTGCTAAATAATATTTCTCATATGCCAGGTTCCTGGACAGTTCTGAACATTTTTCTTTGGGAAAGACAGTACTTATTAGGGAACAAAAGCTATCTATTTATTCAGTTAGATATCTAAAATTTTATTCCAAAAATATGACGAATAATAGCAATTGGGATCCCACACAGAAATCCACATAACCAAAATCCCTTGGGATAACCTTGCTAAATAATATTTCTCATATGCCAGGTTCCTGGACAGTTCTGAACATTTTTCTTTGGGAAAGACAGTACTTATTAGGGAACAAAAGCTATCTATTTAATCAGTTAGATTTTTCACTCACAGTTTAGAACTGTTTTAAATTTAGTTCTCCACTAATTACATTTTTTCTTCCCCCTTGCTCCTCTATTACTGTGTTTCCAATCAGTTTTTGTTGTCTTGGGTAGGCAGAGTCAGCAGTTTGGCCCAGACTAACTCCAGTGGAAGTGCTGCAAGGTCTCATTTGTGAGCGTTCCCATTTCTCATGGTGTAAGAATTATAGCTTGTATTTACTTTTGTCTTGGGAGGCCTTGCTGGAATCACTGTTTCTCTGTGAAGTTTCACCCAAAAGCATTCAGTGTTACATCCCTGGTATCACAGCTAGATGCATCTCTATATCACTTCATTTCAAAAAAAACCCTGCACTTGTACCACCAGTCTAAAAAGAAATCAGTATCATATGAGTCCTCAAAGAGAATTGATGCTATCAAGTATCTGTTCACTACGGGGACCTGGAGCACTGGTCCTGCCAGCTCATCTGCCACATAATGTGGGACTGAAATTTGTGCCAGGACAACTAAAATGCATATGCCACACCTTTTTCTTGCTCCTCCCATGGCTCAGTCATTGTTTTATTACCTCCCAAGTTGAAATATAAACCAAATCTTCACTGATCATTTAAAAAAATTCAGCTGAAAGGCTCATGCACACCAGCCCACTCAGTTATATATTTTTTCCCAAATAAATGCTACTGGGGGTTTCTTGCTTTATGCAACCTCGGAGAGGAACAGCTCTGGGCCGCTCTTCTCTGTGCATGCCAGCAAGAATTATTACTGAAGCCTCTGAGCTTCAAGGTACAGGACATTACTAGTGGACATAAATTGAAAGCTTATACTTTCATCTCGGATCTAAATCGGATTTAGGCAAAGAGGCAAGACAGGAAGTATAAATAGAGTTTCCTATGCACATGCTCTATGCCATTTGTTCTCTGTATCTGACACCGACCTCTGAAACATTTTGAACTGGCTATAGCTGGATGGACCAGTTGTCTACTACAGTTTTGCAGCTGGTATGTTTTCATATTATATATGATCCATTTCCTTCATGCTTAAGACCTGATGTAATATTCAGTTTGCTTTCGTATCACGCTTGCAAAATTATAGCTTTTCGCTCTAGAAAGAAGTGTTAAAGGCCTTCATGCTGCAGAGCTTTATGGCTTTAATTCTCTTGGTCTAAATGCTGCAGTTCTTTTGACCTACTTCTTCATTTCTTCAGATTTTCTTCTTTTTTTTCACTGTCAAAAATTGTTACATTTCTCAGCAGTTTTCAAGGTTTCAAAATCCAGATTCCTGTTCTGATCAGCCTGAATAATCTGCTGTAATTACCACTTTATCAAGAATATTGAGTTTAACTATTAGATGCTGTTATACTACAAGGATCAAGTATCCATCTAAGCAGAAACTAAAATAAAAAACCCTTTTCTCTTCAGTCTGGAGGAAAACTGATTAATGGGAAGAGAATGGTGCTTTGCCTAAAGCAACTCGCTCTCATTTTCTTAAAATACTTTTCTATAGTTGATTTCTGAGAATGCACTGGGGAAAGAATATATACGTTCCTATGGACAATACTATGTAGTTGCTGTAATTAATAGAGTGATCTGGTATTAGTAAAAAGAGAACAACAATTTGATGAAAATTTTATGAAAATGCACAATCCTACTGAATTTGAGTAGGAAATAGGTTTGTACTTGGTATTTAAATATTTCCTCATTCATTTTGCATTTATCCTACTCTAGTACAGATGTAAATTCCACTCATAAAAAAGCTAAAAAAAAGAGAGAAAAATCAGATCTGATTAACTTATAAGCCTTTGGGGAAAATTATTTTAGTGTGTGGCATGATAACTAGAGTAGTGCTTGCAAACCCAGTAAACATGATCTTGTGTATTTTCTATTGCAGATAAATGATGAGTGATATTTTTTCCACATATGTAATAAAATACCTGCATTAATTGACGTTGTCATACATTACTGGGAACAAAAGAAAAGCTTAATCTTGTGGGAAATGGGCACACATTACTCACAACATGTCTGCAAGCTTTAATCTAATTTGAATACTGTCTTTGTTAACAGTCCATTGGGGCGCACGATTTCAAGCTATCCATTCTGGGTTAAAATGAATAGGGCTAGGTTTTGAATCATGTTCTCTGTTTTTCTGCTTGCAGCCTATAGATGAAAATGTCTTAGAGATGAGTTTATGTAAGGTAAATATTTGAGAACACAGTTGTGTGCTCAATTCAAGAAATTAAATATGAAGGACACATCCCACGAATAGTTCTCCCTGAAGGAGCAGCTTCAGCTCATGCTTTGCAACAACCAATTCTAGTATTACACCTATGGAAAACTGCAGATGTCAGAATTATTTACTCTTATGCAAAGCTTCCCGGTAAACCACCCCTGAAGCCAACCCACCCAAATTTCAGAGTCAAACTCAGGTAGAACAAGAAACTCAGAATTAGAGAAAATTGCAGAAAAACACATAGAATCGCAGAAGCACAGAGCTGAAAGGACCTCAGGTGTTCCCCTTGTTCATCCTGTTGTTCCAAGACATAATCAACTCTGCCAGTGTCATTCCTGAGAAATGCTTTTCTCATCTCTTCTTAAAGACCTTCACCGACCACAGCCTTCCTAGGCAATCTCTGTGTATGATAATGGTAAGAGATCTTTGCTACCACATACCTCACAATATCCAATTTGAATCTTCTCTGCTGCATTTAAACTCATTACTTTGTGACCTACTGTGACCTCTGGATTATTTCCAATTAGTGCCCATCCCTTTTCTGAAACACAGTGCTCTACTTCAGCTGAAGCGTTTTCAGTGATAAGTAAAGCAGGATTACTTCATGATGTGCTCTGGTTTATACTTCCTGATAAGATGTTTGTCTTTTAAAAAAGTGTGAAACTCCTTCAGTTTATGATGTTCTATAACCTCTTCAGACCCATTTTTGAGCAGAAGTCATCTAATTAATTGTCTTCCATCCTACATTTGTAACAGTTTATTGTTCTTGCTCAGATGTTGCACTTTGTATTTGCCCATGTTGTTCTTTCGGATCATATCTTCATGTCATTTACAAATTTAATGAGCACATTTTCCATTGCAACGTTCAGGTGTTAATAAAACTATTGAAGAGGAGATAAGCAATGGGAGAACTTGCATAACTCCACTTAAGATATCCTTCCATACTACTTAGTCAACTGGTTTTGCATTCTCCTTACAAGAATTTCATCAAGACTCTGTTTCTTGTATAATTTATGGGAAGATCATGCGAGAATATCAAAAGTATTATTAAAGCCAAAATAAATGACCTCAGTGACTTCTCTCCTCTCTGCCCAGCCTGCCATCCTGTTTGGAAGGAAGTTGGATGAGATTGACAAAATTTATTCTAAGAAAAAAAAAAAATCATGTTGGCTGCCATCTGCATGTCACTTCTTCCTTATTTTCCAGGTAGCTGCAAACAGTTTGTTTGATCAACTCCTCAGAATATTTTGGGAAGATACCATCTTAATTCTATTAGTCACTTGATCACAGCTGGCTTGTTTAGTGAAGATTGCTAGGAAAAAAGAGCCATGAAACACCTTCATGCCCAAATTCACCTACAAACTATTTTTCTCTCTGTTGAGTAGAGTAGTTCTTGATCTTCCTTTTTACAATTAACAGAGCAAATTAAAGAACTATTTCAAAGTATGAAATTATTACAGTAAGTCAATAATAGAATTTTTTTTTTCCAAAGTAGTTGCTTGATAGTTGCACCTCATTCTGTGCCTTGTTTTTTGTTGGGTTTTTTTCATGTGGTTACATATTCCTGCTGCTCTTTTATTTTCATCTTTGGTAAGTCATCTAGCATCCACAGTATTTATAATTCCTTCTTGTGGGTGGAGTCAATGAGGATTTTATACTTCAACCAAGTTAATCTCCTACAACACTTCTTACCTCTCTGCCTAGGGTTAATTTATGACCCTAGTATTTTTCCTTTAGGCTTTGCTTTATCCCTTAATCCTTGTTCTCATTAGATAGTTGTCTACAAGTTCTCTCTGCATTGACGTCTACCTAATTTTTATATAACCCTTTCCCTCTCTCACGATTGCAATAGACACAGTTCTGTGGTCATTGTTTGTCTTTCTGAACAAATTGTATTCTTTTAGTATTAGTCTTTCAGTTATATTAATTATCTTGTCAAATCCCTTGTTTTTTCCCTGTATACTGTGCATTAGCATACATAAGTAAGCAGTCTGACCTTTTATTTCCTTTTTTGTCTTTCTTTGGATCTTATTCTGAATAATCCTAACCTGCTCCCACTCTAGCAATCTCTATACCCTTATCCCAATTTCTCTTTTTATGCTTACCTATAGACTTTTGTCACTCGCACTATCTCTTCCCCTTGATGTCTGTTTAAAGCCTTTATTACTAGATAAGTACATCCCCATATAGAAAATAGACTGGTTTCCATGTTCAGGGGTATTCTTCCCATGTACAAGAGTACGTGGAACATCATCTCAATGGTCAAGGGAGCCAAAGCCGTCCTGGTGTCCTGCAATATGCATATTTCTCCAGAATACCTAGATTCCTAATCCTTTTTAATCTTCAACTAGGAAAATGAACACGCGTACCATACGAGTCTCCTGCCTTTCTAGACTGATACTCACTTTTGATCAATTTGAGGTTGTTCCTGAAAGTAATTGCATGACACAAATAGAAGGGCACATGGGGTTGTGGTCACTGTGAGAGATGAACTTCATCCGCTTTATAGTAATTTGTAAGAGCTGAGTCCTTTGGAAGCAGCGCACTCTAGGATGTCAGCTGCAGTAGACAGATGAGGCCTTTAGGAGGAAATTACCAACCTCTGCTACTTTTTTTCCTTCCTCTTAGGAATGGAGGCTGTGAATCTTACAGGTCTGAGTGTCTTTTCTTCCTCTTCCAATGACATTTGACCATTACTTGCTGCTAGGGCACTGTCCTATTCTTGACCTTGATAGTGAAACAGCATCAGTTTCCAGCTGAGACCAGCAGCCAGCTTCTTCCTAACAGAATGGCCATTTCATGGCTGGTGCTGTTATGGACCCCAACCTGCTTAGCTTCCACGGGTTCTGCTCACTGCTGCCGTGACACGAGTGATCTCTGCATTTTGACAAACAAGCAAGAGATAACAAGATAACAAGAGTGAATGAATGGCACAGCTGTGTGGGTTTTTTTCACTAGAATTTTAATAAAAAAGGAAATCCAGAAAGACAAAAGCTCCAACAGTGAAAGAACTAGCTAACACCCCTCCCAACAAACACACACAAATTTCTGCATGTTTATTCCAATTGCTATTGAAAAACAAATGACCAGCCTGTCAGCTTATTTCATCTCTTTCAGGAGATAAAATAGCAGTTTTAGGGATGGTCAGCTGCTCTCCATTTCAGTTCAGTTGTTGGCCTTTAAGACTGCTGTAATGCTGACACAGCAGAAAAAGAGGGTAAATGGGGGAAAACTTGGCCAGTTAGAGAGGCTGAGTGCTTTGAGGAACTGAGGTGCAGACTCCTAAAAGTGCTTTGTACCTTAATTGCTATCGGTGGGAATTAACATCTTTGAGGATCTGACCTTCATGACTCAAACTGTGTTATGAGCTCTAAATGATACTGGGCTCAGGGGCAGGCCAAATTTGATTGCTGAAGTTTCTAAGTCCAGTGGACTGCATCAAACAAAGATTTGGAAAATCTGGGAAACAGTGAGAACTGGAACCTAAATGAGTAAATGGAATTTAACTCAATAATGTGATAATTCAAATCTTAATATTTGCATGCCTTTGTGAAAAATTTGGTGAGGCTTTAAATCCTAACTTTGTGGTTCTTGGTACTTTCTGCATACTTACAGGTTTAAGTTAAAGAAACAAAAATATTGGATCCTTTTCCAGTTGTGGCTATCAGTACACCAACTGTAAAAAATTAATTCCAGCAGAATTTCAGTCTGTCTACTAAATTATGCAGAATACCAGCTGTATGTTGTGCAATATTCTTCATCAGCTGTGAGTTTGATTTTGCCTTTGAGTATTTTTCTTCCATGAACTCTTCCTCTCAAAAATAGTCACAAATCAGTACATATGCAGAATAAATCATTAAAGAAGACTTCTGAAAATGCAAGAAAACGTGAATTCTGAAGATGAATGTGCTCACACCAATTACATTTAACAATACATGAAGAGCGTAATAAAATCTCTTTCACATTCTAACACTCTGTGATAACATAGGTAAATTAAAGAGCTGGAACAAGTGAATTGCTGGATAAAAGAGAATCTTCCTTCAGTCTGATTTTCTGAGGTTCAAAATGATTGTTTGTTTGTTTTTAAGAATTCTTTTTTTTCTGTATTGAACATGTCGGTTTTGAGTGAAGCTAAAAGAAACCATGTAAAATTGCTTATTGAAAATCTGTATTTTTATGACATTTTGAGTCCAATTTTTGTGACATGCACAAACCAGTCCGAAGTTTGGATGGTCATTTTGGGCCTAATTTAATACACCAATATAATGAAATCATTGTAAGCACATCAACATTTATGTATAAGAGAAAGTTAACTTTAGTATTTGTTGCAGCAGTAGTTACTAGATTGGTTGGTATGTAAACAAGATAACCTGTTTTTTTGCTATCAGAGATATCATCTTTCTCTCTCTCATTTAATCAGACATAAAAGTTATATATTGCATTCATTTTTCAAATGAAGCATATATGTCATAATTTAAAGACTGAAGGGCTGTAGCTACAAAATCAGATGTTATCAAGTTACCAGACTTAGTATATATCATTTGCCTTTTCACATCAGTCTTCAGGATGTAGGAGTTAGGAATACTTCTGCCCTACTAGAATGACAAGATCATAGCAAACTCATTGAGACTATGTGTTTATTCAAACTGGGCACACTTTAAAACATAGTTACAGTCCATAATGAATTTACCATGAAAAGACAAAGTGCAATATTCTGCTTTCCATTTTTTATATATTGAATGCAATTGTGAAAGAAAATGAAGTAGTTACTGTATGTGATTTTGGCATTTGCATGTGTTTATGCTTAAAAGCTGAACACTAGCATCTTCAAAATACAGCCTGTAATTTAAAAAGTATTACTACTGAGCTAATTTGAATCATGCCTTTCCCACAAAAGAATTTTCTAAGCTCTTGAGGGGGGAAATTAAATTTCTAGCCACTGTTTCATTTGCATTTCCATACTCCAACAGTTTCTATAATTGGATTATTTCTAAAATAAAAAAGACAATCTTATTATATTTAAACAATGGGAAGTAGAGAGACCTATCAAGGAAATATCTACTTTAGAAAGCCTACAGTAGCAAACTGAAAAAGGTACTTACAATTCCAATTTTCCAAGCATATTCTCTCCAGATATATGTTGTCTGTTTAGTGGGATTTGCTTCAAAAGATGTTTACACTGTAGTAAGGTTACTTTGGAGCAGGGTCTCTCAAAGTGTTCAGCCCTTCAAGGTCTCTTCCAAGTACATGCCATAAAAAATAGAAATGTTTGGCAGTGGGTGGCCAGAAAGCCGTACCAGGGCATTTTGATGTGTGGGCCTCCGGAGCCCATTGCACCATTGCACAACTAACTACAACTAGTTTCTTCCATCCCGTTTGGTTTGCTGCTTATCACAGCCATCCTACAGTTCTGGACACTCAAATAGCTCAAGCACAGATGATCTTAGGAGCTGGTTTCTCTTCCCCACATTTTCACTGATTTCTGATATGACGTTAAGTCTTTTGGCTCATCTAGTTTGCTTGTGCAGGCCTTGATTACAATCTCAGTCAAGCTAGCTGATTAAACCTATTTTGTGGGTCTTTTTTAATAAGCAAGTGATTTTTTTGAACTATACATTGTTTTCCAAATGAGAACATTTAAAAAAAAAGTGAGTTCAGATAAAAGAAAAAGTGAAAGAAAACAAAAAAGAAGCTAAGTGTCGCAATGATGGGGATATCTCGGCACTTAATCTTAGCACCTAATGGGCTTTGAAGTTAGTCTCACTAGGTTCTCCATATAGCCAGTGAAGAATGAAATACTCAACTATACCTGGACCATTCCAGAAAGATGTCTGGCTAGTCTGATCTTAAAATCCCTCAGTGATGGAAACTATAAGCTCCTTAGCTAACTTTGCTGGTTTGGGCTAACCTATTCTAACTAGTAGCATTGCCATAATGGTGGCATAAAAGCATTGCTTTAGCTCTTAAGTTTTCAAGTTCTGAGGACCACTATCATTTAAATATAGTTGGAAAGAAATTTAGGTGAATAAGAAGCTTGATTTCTTCCCTTTGTTCATTAATTCTACGTATTAAAATGTGTCCATATTAAATCATTCAGTGAGCTCACTCTGACCAGGGGATATTCTGAAGAGCTTTAGCTGGAGTGTGTCTGAAAGCTGCATCTCCATGTTATTAAAAAAGCATATAGACTTATATATAAGAAGAATATAGACTTATATGGACTACTGATTTGAGAAAGAAGCACCTCGCTGACTGTAGTGACGCCTGTGTAATGTCAAGCTTGGGAATAACTGGCATAAAGAGACTCGTTTTCTTCCAGAAGTTTACTGTTGATTTCCATTCTTAGTACAAACATAATGACTACAGGAGGATGTTACATTTTGTTGCTGGTCTTCCCTCAACACTTCAATCTCTTACATGATTAAATTATCTTTTACTGATGATATTTTTACAAGCAATACTATAGTACGAGACAATCATTAAAGTAGGAGGCACTGCTATAACATTAAGGGCTGTATTCTGTCCAGCTTCTCTCTGTCATAAACATATTTATCTAATGTTATGTCTTACATGATGGAAGTCCCAGCACTACAGCAGTCATGACAGAAATGGCCAGCATTTCTGCCACTGTGCAGCATCACCCATTCAGTTCTACCCTGGGATTACACCCAGTAGAAACACAACTATGCTGGTGATTCACAGAACTGGTTATAAGGTGCACGGTGGGGTGGAGGATCAGAGAAGGAAACTTTGTGAGTACATGGTGTATGCATGCTACGACAGGCGAAAGTGATCTGATGGGTAATGGTATGAGATTCACAAAGAATGAATGAAATCTAACTGACGTGTAGATGATAAGCTTCAGCTGTATTTATATGTTTATATTAGGAAATATGTTGTGAAGAATACTCCCATAGTGGCAGGTGTAAGAAGAAACTAATCTGGCATGAAATGATCCAGAGTTCTTGAGACCAACAGGGACTGTGGGATCCCTTAACCCTTTGATATGAAGCTAAGCAGATGTTACACCTCACTCAACTACCCCTGAGCTGAGGTCATTGAGTTAATCTTAACTGGGTATAATTTTCTTTTTGTTAAACTAAACAGACTGGGTTCTTTAATTCTCTCTGTGGAACATTTTCTCCTGCCCTAGAATAATTTTTCTTCCTTTTTTTACACAATTTTCTTTGAGTTTTGAAAGTAGGGACAATTGGAAAAAAACCCAGCAATACAGATTTCAGAAGGGGTTAGAGGGAAATCGAGTTGCTATTGTACATTAGTGGAACTGCAGTGTGCCAGTACTAGTAGCTCTGCAAGACACTGGTCTGCTGACTATGCCATTTTTGGAGAGAACAAGCTGACATTTCTGTTCCATTCTTTCAATGACCAGTTAATTCTCTGATTACTAGATAAGGATTTGCTAACAGAGGAGAGGTGGTGGGAGAGAAGGGCTTACTGATAGAGGTCTTCTCATAAGGATAAGTATACATGCCTCTGCAGCATACGCATACCGTGTGGGATGTGCTGTCCACCTGCAGCTAATCACAGTTAGTTCTGGACAAAAGAGAAGCTGAAAAGCTAGGTCTTCACATCTGTACTTAAACATTGGGGGTTGTATATTCAGAGCTACTCAAATTATTTTTGTGTTCAGTTTCCTGAGGAAAATAATGAAAATTAAGTGATGTTATCACTCTTTTTAATGTCTTTTTAATTCCACTATGAAATTAATTTCTGCATTTTCAAATAGTGAGAATCAAAAGTTCCCAACAAGATTGTATTTTAAAATTAGTTTATTGATTTTAGTGCCCAAATCTGATACCAGCTTTACGTTTGTATCTTGAAAACTTTCTCATTTGCAGCTTTGTCTAAAGCTTCTTGTGGAAAAGTTATTTTGTTTTGTCTCAGGTCATGATAATAGATCAATGAAAAATGATATAGGAATTATTATTTTAAAGAAAGAAGGGCAATAATACTTTTTCCATATCAATACTGATGATTTTACGATACTTCTTTACTATGCGATGTCATCCCTGCATACTTTTGTAAATAATGCTGCTTGAAATATTCTTGATGTTAATCAAAACACTTGTCTTGTTCATATCTCTCTGGGGAATGAAATCTTAGCAGGAAGTATTCATGTTTAGAAATAGCTTTAAATTTTCATCATACCTCTTTTTATTCCCCGTTTATTTTCCTCTGATTTCTTCCTGTCCATCTCAACACACACACAGAAAAAGGAATTGTACTGAATTTTGTAATGCAAAGACAGAATCGTGAGCAAACTGGATTAGACAAGTTCCATATATCATTAAAAAAGACACAGGTGTGATTGCAAAATAAATACCTGTATCCACATGTGTTTTACCCAGGCAAAATATAAATACAAGGCATGACAGACCCAGTGAAATAATTAAGGAGATACATATGGCACTTAAAGAATGGAGCAGTCTGATGTTCAGCTAGTGTTTCAGAAAGAAGGAATTGAATAGAATAGAATCATTGAGGTTGGAAAAGACCTCTAAGATCATCGAGTCCAACCGTCAACCCAACACCACCATGCCCACTAAATTGAAATATAACAGATCAGATCAGCTTATTTAAATACCACTCATGGTAATTAGCAGTTTGACATTATTTTCTCAGAGATACAGTGGCTGCCAGCCACAGTACAATGAAAAAAATCATGTAAACCTCCAGGGAAGTAACATATTGTCAAAAAGGGAAAAGGGCATATAGATAACATTAATTCCTTCTCATGGAAAGAAGACATTAATGTTGAATTCCTACATCTCCTAAAAACAAAAACATAAAAAAGAAAATGTTCTGGATTTTTTTACTCTTAGCTGATACAATTTATCTTCACCCTTTGAAATACTATTTTATTACATTTATATATTAAAAAAACCCTGCATGCTTTTTATAAAGAAAATGTTGACTTTCTTTTGCCTATCTTTTGTTATCTTTGCACCCTTCAGAGCTGTAATCTTATTAGTGATTGCTTATGGAATTATTTTACAGTATTGCTCAGCAAAACAGGATGCACAGCTAAAATGACTTATGAGGGAGATAAGAAAATCATAACTTGCTTGATGCAAGAAGTTATTGACTTAATGTGGTGTCGTACTGTTGACTTTTTTTTTTAATTCCATGTCACCGATGCCTCACAAACCGAATGACACTTCCCTATTTGTACAAGACAGGAGTGCACATTGGTCAGATGGTCAGCTTGCTAAAGCAAGAAAAGAATTACTTCTCTCATCAATTCCTGATTTAGTTTTTCCTTTTAAAATGTATCTTCCTCCAGTCAACATTCCTGTGTTGTGTAGCAGAAAAGTCAATACAGGAATAAAACCTTCTAGTTTAATGGAAAATTCTATTTCTTGGCAATTTTTTGAAACTTTGCTTGGAATTCCAATATTTATGTGGGATGGAAATTCTGTTTTCTGGCTGGTTCTAAAATCCCTCATTTACCATTTATTCAGAGTAAGGAGGTAACAGGGAGGAAATGCTATCTTGTAGTTAGGGGTACAAAGAGCAATGTATTTTGAATCTAAATATACTGAAATGTGTGCAACACCTCTTTCTTAAGCTGTTTTTACAGTTCTGCCTAGCCCACAGTGATTTGAAAAAAAGACTACTCAGCATGCGGTATTTACAGCGAACCTCTAGGAAAGGCATTCCTCCATTTCTTTACAGTTATCCACAGGAAAAGTGACCATAATCAGATCTATTATATTCCGAAAAAGTAGTTACTTGGCAACTGTGACCGTGATTCTAGACTCCAGGATGTATGTACATTTTAGGTGATTTCCCCAGCTGTTCAGCAATATGTTTTTATTTTCTGAGTGAGATCTGGGATTGCAAAAGTATTCCCTGTTGAAATAAATTCATCCCCATCCTTCTGCCAAAATATAGCAGAGATCACTTATATGGTTATTGTGTTCTCAGGTGCCATATATGGAACAATATATGCAGTATTTCACTTTAAATGTGAACTTAACACCAAAAAAGTGCCCACTGTTGTCTCTATTAGGCAGAAAGCTACTGACGGTTGAGTTGGAGTACTGATTAGACACTGAATATGAAATTCTACAAAACTTCTACTGAAAATAATGTACCCTCGATTCTGCCACCCTTCCTCCACTGTGTTGCATCTTGTACAATAAGTAGCACCACTGAAAGATATAGGAAAGCACTCTGGGGCAAATATTTCTGTCTGTTTAAGTGTGGCAGAACTGGAACTTCAATAAATAGCAATGAATTATGAAACATATTTCTTTGTTAAAAAAAATAAAATATTCACGTTACTGTGTACTTTTGCTTACTCCATTCAGCCTCTTTTATGCCTTGTATTTGTAGCTAGGGGAAGAAGGACAGAGAGAGTGTGCAGAGGTATTGTCAGAGTTTAGCTAACTGTAGCCCAGACTGTAATTTTATTATTATAATAGCACTAAAAGTCTTTGGCTGGCGTTATTTAGTGTACTTTTTGTTTAAAATCATTATAGCCATTTAATTGCCTGTATCAATATCACACTGAACACTTTGTTTACATTTTCATCATACCATTTATCTTTGTTTCTTAGTTCTCATATAGATGTGCAGATGTCTAAGCATGTCAAAAAGCATGACTATTTTAAAACTACATACATGTTCCTACTTCCATACAGGCGCGACAGGCAGAGGCACTTAAAATTCTGGATGTCCAGTATTAAGAAGAAAACAGGACATAAGGAAATCATGATGCATTATTGCTTCAGGGTAAGTTTGTTTCAAATGATCCTAGTCAACAAGCTGTGATGAAAATTAGCACCAGCCCTCTAATAGACATGTCACTTACAGCCCTAATACGTAGACAGACCAACGTCTCAGGAGAAACTAGGGAAACATGCTTTTGGGAATTTTTCATTTGCAGTGGAATGGAGTGACTACTTAACCACTGTTATTTGACCATTCTATTTCAAATTGCCCAGACAAGCAGCCCTCTTATATTGTAGTTTATTATATCACCATAAAACTACTAGTGTGTATATATATATATATAAATTCTAAAACAAATAGCAATAATAACAAAGTAGTTTAAAAAATTATCTATTTTGGGCAGGTAAATAATGTATCTTCCACAATTTAATCTTGGTGCTCACAAAAGTTATCACATGGTTTGAGCTGTTTTTTCTTGTTTCCTATATACTTTTGGTTTTTGCTAGTGGTTAGAACAAAAGTTTTGGCTTTTCTGGCATATTTTCGTCAGTGTCAGTCACGTGGTCTTTACCACATCAATTCATTCACCGAACTTCAGTTTTCTTGTCTGTAAAATATGTCCATCAAATATCTCAAAGGATACAGTGTAGTTTCACTGCAGGTTTTAAAGCTTATTCATAGTCTTGAACGTACATACAAGTGCAAAATATTACTTTTAGTTAAAAGTTTTGAAGTTAAGTGTGTGTTCACTTATTCATAAAGTCAGAAGGAACTAGTAGAACTTTGGTCTTAACTCATATAATACAAGGAATAAGATTTAATCTAGTCACTTTTTGATTGTGCTCCTTGGCTTAAACTTGACTACCCTTTCTTGTGCTGCTTTGAGCCTGTTAACCTACTTTTTTTGTTTTAACATCCAGGTTTTACTTCGTATCACATTTTTGCTTTACTGGCTTAAAGGGTTATTAGGTATCTGTGTTTTCTCCCTGTGACTTACCTGCCTACCTTGGTCACATTTTGTATACAAGATATTCTATTTGATAAATCCCCTGGAGGTTATCCTAATATAGCAAATTATAAAACACAAAATGGTTGATGTTGTGCTACAGTTTAAAGGTTTTTGTGATGTGATGTTGATCAGAGGGACCAAACCAAGAGTTAGACAGATCAGGACAATGTAAGGTTGGCTGAAGTTTTTATCGCATTCCATACTGCTTTCCATTCTGCCCATGCTACCTCTCAGGGTCACAAAATATCTCAGATATATTCAGAGAAGGTTTTATTTGGTTGGGTTTCTTTGTTTTTTTTAACTGAGATTGGAATGATTTCATTTATTCCTTCACTTGTAAAGTTAAATGCCTTTGGCGCCATGGATAAAATGAAGAGTATGTTAAAATTTGTGTCAAAATTTCAGGATAATGAGTGGACCAGGATTTTGCCAAGGAGTCTAACTGTGCATAGCTCTGAGGGAGCCTTAAGAATTAATGAATATGAAACACCTTTCAATAAGTGCTTTATCTTTAAATATGGAAGGAAACTAGATCACCAGCCTTCAGCATTGGTCATGCAATGAAAGGGAGAAGTTCTGCTTCACATTGGTTTATAAAATGAGTGTTTTTTAAAATTGCCCAGGTTATTTGGATAAGTCCTGGGATAAAATGGGTATGACAACAAGATAAAGATCATATGCACATTCGTTGTGCAATATTTGAAGACTTGTGTAATGAATGTATCGCACGGATATGTATGTGTGTGTACACACCTGTGTCTACACTCCTGTATATCTGACTGTTAGTCATTTGAGCTGGAGGATGAAAACAGCTGAAGATTGCTAAGTTCCTCACTTGTACAAAGCTGACCTTTCTTTAATGCAAAATGGATGGTATGCAAAGAAGCCAATGCTAGTGCCATTTTTCTATAGAGTGTAAAAAATCCCATCAGTGTGTCAAAATGATTGTTTACATCTGTGGAGCTAAATAATATGAAACATCCAAAATTTATTATCCATGTTTCTAAAATACTGTGGGCAGCTGACAGATTTGTTCAAATGCTGAGCAGGAAGAGGAGAATTTGGTGCAGGTTTGATGATAGACATGCTTTGCAACACGCTCCAGAAACATTCCACGTTGCAATATGATCAAAAACCTCACCCCTCCCTGAACTACTTTCAGGCAGAAGAATCAAGTCTTGTTCTCTATGATAAGATATCCTTCTGACAAGTGTCTGAAATGTAGACAAGGTCAGCAGGTAAGACAGCATGATTCTGAGACATGGACAATGAAACTTTATAAATTCTATGCTGAGGACAATACAACTTTGGGAAGAATTGGAGGGGAGGAAGGTAGTAAAAAAGCTTACAAAATAAAAGTGATACATTCAAAAAAGGATTTAATTTATTTTTTTACATTGCCTGCCAGATACAAAACTGTCTGGTTGTGACAATATAAACATAAAATATGTTACACCCACATAGATAACCTCTCCTCCACCAAAGGAATATTTCTAGCCTTCCTCACTCCCTAACCCCTCCCTGCTGCCCATCACTACTGCCTCTCAACACTTTAAGTCTACCTCTTTCTCCTGCCACTCTCTCCTCAAAAATATTGGACTTAGGTGGTCAGACTGCCACATGTACAATCTATGACACACTGCTTTTCTATCTGATATTCATCGTAGCATTATTGTAGTAGTACAGAGCAGAAGGATGAAAAGCAGAACGGTTTACATAACTTGTGTTCGCTGACATGACTGACTAAAGGCAGTAACCACTGTCACCTTTTTAGCCTTGATAATCCTGGCCCCACCCAAGAAATAGTAAACAGGTTTTATGCCTTTGCTGACAGGGCTATGAGATTGTTTCTTCCTGCTGGCAGCATTCCTAGTGATGCTGCGTGTTGACTTTTGCTCAGCAGAGGTTTAGTAGAAGGGCTGGGTGATCAGACACGATGGGTTGGGTTTCTCTGCCTCTGTGCTGGCCCCAGTCCTTATCTGCGTGTTTGAGATATCTGTCCTCAAACAAATCCCACAGACAGAGGCACAAAGAAATTGGAAGGATGTAGTTCCCCCAAAAGGAGAAAACCAGACTTATTTAGGAAATTAAAAATTTTCACAAAATAGATACTCATATGCCAAAAGCACAATGAACTAACATGCCAGCCTGTCAGACTCGATCCATCTCAAGGCAGTTTGCAAGGTAGGGCTTTTGCAGGAACTTGTTGGGCTGTCAGGTTCATGGAGCTACTGAAAGCAATGGTAGCTGCAGCTCTCATTTCACAGGCAGAAGTTATTCCCTTTGTATTTTCTGGAGTAAAGAATGTGTTGGATTCTCCACAGGAACTTAGGTAACAAAATATTCTCCATTTACTTTTCATTTTATATAGCTTTTCTCTAGATAAGAGATTTAAATGCAAAATCTGTCATTCAAGGACATTGTGTGGATTAGCAATGTTCTCTGGAAGTTTGTGGTTTCATAAAACCTCAGATGGATGTACTCCTCTATACTAGCTTTTTTCATCTGTGAAAAATATGAAACCAACAATATGTTTTCATTAAATAAATCACCCAACTATAACTTGTTGAAAGCTGCTAATATTCCCCAAATTCTTCATTTGATTAAATTGCTTCATGAAAACTGTAACAGGAGAAATGGGGATGCTTAGACAAAAGAAAGGTAAGCTCCAGGTGAGCAGTGGAGGCACTGGGAACTCGCATTAATGCAGTGTCGACTGTTTATGAGGATAGTGTTAGAAAGTATGAAAAAGGAACAGGTACAGATAGTAGGTGAAAGCAGAAGAGAAAAAAAGGCTGTAGAAAAAGCATTATAAAAGAAGGCAAATAAGAAATACAGTTAAAGAAACAGCAATCTAAATCAAATGAAAAAGAATAAAAAAAGCCAGTAAATGGATTAAAATACAGGATGGGAAGACAGGAGGGGAAGAATGGAGGAAACACTGGACACATTATTCAGTTACTCAGCTGTTTTGGAACCAATCATTCGATATCTTCTTTGACATCATTTTGCACCTGAACATTGTGACAGAACAGGGTAAAAGAACAAAGAAAAAATGAACTCTGACAACCTTCCTTAATGGTAACCTTGGCAAACATCCCTGCCTTCTAAAATTTCAATGTGCCTAATAAGGTGCCATCACTTTTCAACCAGTTTCTTGCCCATCACCCTTTGTTTTCTCACCTATTGAACTCCCTTTATTTTCTTTTCTTGCATTTTTTCCTTGCTGTAACTTTCTTAGCTTTGAGCTTTTTGCTCTAACTGCCTTTGAGATTCAGTCAGCTAAGCACCGCTATTTTCAATAATTTCAATATATATTCACTATCAGACGTCTGTTTTAACTTGCATTCATAGTATGAAGGTAATAACAGGTGTGCTGTTTATTTTCTGAGCCAAAATCCAGTTTCTTCATTGCTATGATAAGCTACTCATTTTCCATTCCGATAGATCATCCACTTAGAAGCAGAATTAGTTTTGTAATAAGAAACTAAGAACTAGGTTCACCGCCATAGCTGTATAAGACAACCTCCTTTGAAAAATCTGCCAAATGTACTACAAGGTCAACTTGTATGAGCTTGATTTGGAATTGTACTGTAGAATGTTAAATGTCCTTTATGAATTCTTCTCCATGGACAATCAACTTTCACAGAAAGACACAAGGGAGGAGAAAAGGTGAAAAAGAGAGGGGGTGAATGAGAAAGACAGAAAAAATGGAGAGGGGATAAAAGAGGGGGGAGAGAGAGAGGAAGAAAAAGGAAAGAAAATGAAAAATGCTTGTTTGAAATACCACAAGTTTAACCTTAGAATCATTGGTAATCAGAAGTGGTTTATTTTATGCTGCCTGCAAGATATGCTTCTTTGCTTATCAGATTACATTATTATTGTTTTATAAAACAGTGTCTCTCTCCTATTGCTTCTTAATCGTTGGATCATGCAGTGATTCAATCCTATTTGGAAGAGTTTGAACCAAGCCAGAAAAAGCAGTGGATTAAAAAACCCCAAAGTTTTATTATGTGTATTTTCGTACATTTTTGTATTTTATTTATGGTAATAGTATGTCAGAGCTAACAACTGTACACTGAAATACCCATACAATATAATCACTATGAGTTACTAAAATAGTGAGTGGAGTAATTACCTACGCAACAGAATGTTACTGATTTACTCTCTCTTTTTCCCAAACTTTCTCTTAATGTATACGTCATAATGGAGAAAAAAAAGGTTGACATCAACAAGCAATCTTCAGTTATTACAAAGCATTCACTTGCTGGCTTATTTACCCTAAACCTGCATTTAAAATGCTACCAGTACAGGCAATCAGCAAATTGAATTAGCATGCCAAACCACTGGGGCCAGATTCTGACATCACTGCTCCCACTGAGTAAATATACTTTATCTAATGAATTATCTTGTGGAAATTAATAGCAGTATTTATAGAGCCAATCATTTACTTAAGGTGAAGGTAATTAAAAATAGTTTCTGCATTGTTACTACTAGTTGTTTTATATTTCTATATGTTGCTTTACATTGCTGTAAATAATAAAATGCTAATTTTATTTCTGTGGTGGCTTTTTGGTTTATTTTGAAATGAAGCAGGGGGAGGGTCGGGGGGGACATTTTTCCTGAAAAAAAATTCTATTTTCCATTCAGCTCTAATTATTCACTGTATATCAGAGCACCCAAGTGGGAGATCTATTTTGCATTATGCTAGAAAATGAGTAAAAATAGCTAGCAAGAGAGTTTACAGAAAAAGGTTTTGACTTGGCAAGGCATTTAAGTGTATGCCTCATTTAAAATAGTTAATTAGGCTCCTGGAAGCCCCAGATTTATTGCAGGAACAGAGTCTGGAACGCAACTGTGGCTTTAAATTTCTGTTCTGTGCATCATGTATTTGTGGTATCCGGCCATTTGGCATACATTAGAAAAATATCAAGATATCACAGCAGACCTTTATGGTCTATGTATCAGCTGACAACTACCAGCATTCAGCATGCTTTTGGTACAACTCGTATGCAGGAAGTAAATACAACATAATTTAAGAGAATCACTTATGGCAAAGATATTTCTTATATATTATGTGGCTGAAATACCCCTTTAAACTGCTGAAGGCATTGGAAGCTTTTGGTAGGTATGAATCATACTCAGATGTGGTATATTCTATGCGGAGGGGAAAATATGAATCTGGTCTTTGTATACAGTCCTTAAACGTAATCAAAAACACATATATATGTATATACATCTACCTATCTTTAACTACTGGTTTTCCGAAACTATTGCTGAAGGCAATTTTCACTGTGTGTGTCAGCAGAATTCAAGGTGCTTAGAACTCAGTAGGTATTGATTGAAGAAATCTTGTTTATATGGCTGGAATAATTGTCCTGGTTACACAGACCACTTCTAGAGACTAAGGTAAGCCACTCATTACTGAAGATTTGAGGTATGTACAGGTTATCTCATTGTATTTCATGGGACAGTTACCCCGTGTTGGAAGTCAATGGTTCGTTTCCCCCATTCAGGGTAAGCCCTAGCTCATGACGTCAAAACTCCAGAGCCGTCCCTTGGAGCACTGCCACCACTGGTGTACCTATTTTGGCCTTGTGGTCCACAGCAGCAATGGTCTGGGTGGTTGTCTTATGGGCATCCAGTGGATCAGTGGAGTTAATGGCACAAATTCAGTTAGGAGCTCCTGCTTTTGGAAGGACCTCAGCTCTTGCTTCTCCCTCCCCTCCCTCACTCCTTCCCCTCTGCTCCTGAAGGCACAGCCTGTTCCCCTGAGCGAGTCAGGATCTCCCTCACTGCTCCCCATACTTCTCCTGAAGGCACAGCCTGTTCCCCTGAGCAAGTCAGGATCTCCCTCGCTGCTCCCCATACTCATCAGCAGTGGAATACAATTTGAAGAGACAAATCAGCTCACTGTTAATATCATATCCTAGTACCCTCTTTAGGTAACCTCAAGTGCAATCTTGCAGGCGGATTATTGAAGCCTGCCTGTGGAAAGTTTTTTTGCATGGATGAGTTTTCACTCCAGCGGGTGTTGGAGAGTTTATTCCTGTGTAAAGGAATGGATGAATTGGTGAGCAGCTTGTAACTCTCACAGCTTTAGTTTTCCCTTGGCTGTCCATGAATTCAGGAAAACAGCTGCTAGATTCCTGACAAGTGATTCACATAGTTGATATAATTTAGTTTCTTTGCCAAAAAACTCTTACTTCTAGTTTTCTATTTAATTGAATCACAGACTGAGAGTTTTAAAGTGTCTGTCAGCTGCAATGGGTAGGATGAGTGCTGTAAAAATCATTTTTCAAGACTGTGTATAACTTCCCTCACTGGTATATTAACATACTGAAATAGATTTTCAAATAGTTTTAAAAACTTCTGTTAGGCTATTTTTCCCTGCCCTTGCCTTGCAAAAAGGCCTAAAACAAATGGGCTATTCTCAAAGATCAGTAGACTAAAGGCAATTCTCTTCCAGGGTCACCTAAATTCCTCTCCAGAAAGTATACTGCAGTTTTCTTTTCTATTTTTTAATAGGATCACAGGAACAGTTTGGTCACTTTTTTTTTTTAATCTAAAAATGTGAGCTATTGGAATTGGCTCCACCCAACCCCACTTAGTGTTTGCTAATGGTAAACAGCCTTTGACAGCTCTCTTTTCCTCCATGTGACACCATTCATATTCTGAGAATTCTCTTTTCTGTTGGCTTTAGGGTATAAATACCTGCTATTCATAAGCAAGTTTCATTTGCTGTGCTCTTTTACCTTCCCATAGCTTTTTATTTGTTTCTGATGGCTTACCTCCTAAACATTTTTTCTTTGTCTTCAACACTGGGACAGAAGGTTGTATCAAATATGCAAGTAATGCAGCCGTATCAGGAGCATTAGATAACCCCAATGGCCCCCGTCAGCAAGTTTCTGCATGTAGTACGCAATAGGCTTGATGTTAATTGAAAAACGTTGCTGTGGCTTTGCCAAGGGAGAATTATCAAGTACAAAGATTCCTGTGTTACCTCTGGATATAGTTTGTGCTCCTATTTGAAGAACAACTGCAGTAAAGCACAAGATATACACCAGGTTTTTCCCCACGGCCTTATCCTGGTGAAGACCACTTGGGTTGCCCTGAGAATCCTCTGACAAAAAAAGTGTGTGTGAGCAAATAAATCCACCCTCAGGTTTTCCAGCTTCTCCACAGCAGTTTTGACACAGCTGTGGAGAATGGTGGTTCATTCACAATTGTGATTTCTGCAAAGCTGTGGTGTGTTCCTTTATATTTGGAAAGTACTGGCCTCTTCTTCATGTTTAACGGTTCAGCAGGGCTTCTGGCAAACCCTTGAATTGCTTTTTTTTTGTTTTTGTTTTGTTTTGTTTTGTTTTTCCCTTCTTGCCCAGTTTAACAGTTGTCTAGGATCATCTAGCAACATCTAAAAAGTGGTTTGGATTAAAATGTTAGTTACTGTTTGGTTATTTATCCAATCACCCAAAGAAATACTAGGAATTACTTCAAGGAAATGGGATTTCTGGATACAAAAATCTTTAAAGCAGCAGAAGTGAGGAGCTAGAGGTTAAACCTGATCAAATTCATTTAAAATACAGCCACATAATAGAACAGCAGTCAACTTTTCTCTGTATTTGTGTCAAACAGATTATGCATGCTGCAGAGCTAATTCAAATGGCACCTTCCAGGCTATGAGTAAGTGTTGCCCAGTCCTTCCCGACAGTTCCCGAACTTGCAATGTGTCCTCTGCTCCCGAGGGAGATCCTTTGCCTCCTACTGCTCTCTTTGTCTCTGGGGGAGCAGGTTCAGCAGGCACCAGAAGCTCTCAGGAAGGCTAGGACAGGCAAGGCAAAGCATCTGGCTAGCCCAGGTAAACCATCCCCAAAAGAAATCTTGTCAAAATTATTCAGCAGGCCTTAGTAAATCTAAATCAAGTGGACCTGTTCAATAATATGATCAATGGCACTAAAAGTAAGTTGGTTTTTTAACTTAGCCAAAAATTTTATACAAACATTCAAGATGATAAGCCTTCTCATCAGTTTTCATACTGAAGAGAAGGAGGAATGCATGCCTGTCTAAAGCAGAGCTGCTGAGTAGTAAGGAAACATAGCACAGTTACCCTTTGAGAATCCCTTCCACTCCCCCCATCACCGCCCCCATACATGTTGTCTTCTTTCAGGACAGGAGACTTCCTGGCAGAGCACTTGGAGCATATACCCTAGGAAGCAAACTTGCTTGCATTTCTGATTTGGGAAGGAAAATCTATGGGGCCAGCTTCAGTTTTGTTTTGATTTTTCACCTCTCAAACCTTGAAATGTGTTATTTTCCTGCTTGGGAAGCAATACTTGCATTTCTATCTGGTGTCTTAGGATGAGAAGGTTCTCTAAGGACTGATGGAACTGTGCAAACAACCTCCACCTTTAAAGCAAAACCTCTCACTGTGCTATTCAGCTTGTTTGCGCTGCTTGTTTTTAAAATAACTGTGTGGCTACAGGAAAACAAGAGAATTGCAACAGGGTCAAGTTGTACAGTAAACTTTTATTGTAATGTAATGGTTTCCATCAATAGATTAAAAAAAAATAAACAGGATAAGAGAAGGGAGTCAGCACCAATCTGAGAGTCATCAAAACCCAAGCGTTGCCATAGTCCCTTGTCAAGAGATTAATTGTAAAAAAAGGGCAGCCAAAATAAATTGAGGTACCTGCCCTATTAAAACAAGAGCTGGTTAAGTGAGCTGCTCTTTAAAAGGTGTTAGTATTAATCTGGATAGAAGCAGGAGTTGCAGGAATAATCTGTATAGCCACTACCATGTGTTTAGATGAGCAAAGGACTCAAAGCATAAACTTCTTAAAAATTAGATCCTTTAACTCTTAAATGTACAGAATATATTTCTCCGTGCCAGACTGAAACCATAACAAAAAAAAAAAAAGAGAAATATTTTTAAGGGAGAAAATTAAGAGAGAGAGGGATGGAGAACAGGGCAATGATTAATGCATGTAGTTTTTTCTCTTCCTTCACTCCATAGTATGGAGACATCTGCTTCAGATCGCCAAACCAAAGCATAATTTCTTTGGAACCCTGTATAGAAACATGACTACATTTGCATGCCAGTGAGGAAAAGATGACCTAACAGAAGGTCTTCACACCACTTTGTGGCATTTAACATAGGGGTGTTCACCTAATTGATTCACTTTGGTTAGGAGCATGGTTGCCCCACACTGTTATCAACAGAGACTGGACCCTGATGCAATTCAGCCCATCTAAAATAAACACATCCCAGGTCAGAAGCATTAGTTAAGAGATCCAAATTGAATGAAATTAACCTGATTAAGGTGTTTAAGCTAGGAGCCAAGGCTTCCTATGCAGTCATTAGAAAGGAATAGGCTTCCTCAGAGGAAAAGTGTTCAGACCAAGTTGAACCCACCTGTCTACAAAGACAAGGAGGAAAAGCTGCCAGGCACTTGTAGTGAATGGATTGACCATATAATGATAGTTTACTGTTTGTCTTACTTCCTCACTGGAAAGAATCATTTTCAGAATGAAATGCATCTGTCAAATCTTTCCAAAAAATTGTGTTGTGCTACACAAACAAATATCTCTGGAGGAGTCCCTGTGGGATCAGAAGGCTGTGAACACATGAAATCCAGATCTGATTAAGGGAGATAATGTGCTCTTCACTTCTGTATGCAAGAGATTTTTACTTATCATTCCTTTGTGATTACATATGTCCTATCCTTACAAAATAAGGTACCAAGCTCCCTGGCAGCATCAGAGGAAGATGAATCATGTCTGCAGAGAGGGTTTACTCTGTATTCCAGTTCTATCAAAGGATGCAAAATGATAAAATCATATTACATTGAAAGGTCAATTCTTTCTCCTTCAGGAAGGATATGTGGGAGCCAATTAACAGGTTAAAGTCACATGTGATAAAGGAAAAGAAATATACTATTTGGCTGACTTATCCACTCAAAATAATGTGAAAGGTTAAATGAAGCGTTTCTCAGCAACTGATAGACTAGGGTTTTTACATTTAAGTTATCATAAATAAAGCAAGACAGTAGTGGTTGTGACCAGTCAAGAGTAGAAATATTGGTAAAATTCACTGACTATGGCATTTAAATCTCTTCTTATCCATCTGTACTCCTGATGTGAGTTAGATACATATCAAACTTAATTCAATTGTCCAAAAGGCTCACCATAAAGAAGACAAAGAGGATAACAGATGTGTCAAATATTAATTCAGTTGATTAATTAATTAAAAAATTGTTTCATCCCTGCTAGCCCCAGCAGTCATAATTCTTTATTTAACATTGGTCCAAGATCACTAATGTAAAGCTCTGGCTGTTTGCCAGATGAAATAAGATCTAAGGATGCTTCACTAATAATGTCCACTTTACTGTCCCTCAACATACCTGGCAAGTGCCTGTGAGAATTACTTCATATGTGTATTCTGTTATTGCAACAGGGAATCATGTTGGGTTTGTGGCTGTTTGATGTGCAAACAGGGCTAAGTATGAGGTAGCCTGCTCATATAAAAGCAACACGTGGGGTGAGGGTTGGAGGGGACGGAAGACAGACCTTTTTCACACTGCCAGAGCAGTAGAAAGGATGGGTTAAAATGTAAGTCTTACAAGAAAGGTCAGACACTGATTTTGCTCTCAGTGTTTGTTCTGTGGAAAACTATAGGATATCAGTATCTGAAAACTTCCTCTAGCATTAGAAATACAGTGTATTTAATTGCAATAAAATTAAAAACTCCTACCTAGTGCAAATTGTTCTGAGTTGCCTTGACTTCTGTAAAAGAGAGATGCTGTTTTACACCACCTGAGGTCCGAGTGCAAAGAAATCTCAGTTATATGCATGCTACAGACTGCCTATCCACTCTCTCTGGACAGAAAAGTGACAGGAAACATGTTTTGTCTCTAGCTGAAGGGTTTAGAACACACTTTTAGTTCAAAAGTTCAAAGCTCAAGTATTATTGGATTACCTGTCTATTTAGGATGATTTGTGGAAAAAAAGGAGAGCAGGCAGCGTGGGAAAAAAAAAAAGAGAGCAAAAATGGCATGAAGATACAAGGCAAAGTAAACAGGTACAAGGAGACTGAAAAGAGAACAGGAAAAGGGTGAAATAAAAATTCTAACAAATTCTACCCAGCAATAACAATAGACAAGATACCAACTGCTCTTTTCTACCCAGGGTTTAGGAGGAGGTAGGGCTTCATTTGATGATATGTGAAAGAATAGCCCTAGACAAATATAAGGCAGTTCTTAACATACAAAAATAGGTATACCATCACTGAGATTCTCATCCAGTGTAAGCTATTTTAGCTCTACAAAAGTCAATCCATTCACTAAACAACCACAGAAATACCACTACTGAAGTTACAGTATGTCCCTTTCTCATTAAAAAATGGCCATTACTTGGAAACTGTGTTTAAGCTGTTAAAGCTCAAAATCTCTTTTTTAATCCCTCTCCATCTCACTGGAAAAATCCCACATGCAAGTAAAACCCTAAGGAAAGTGTAGTTGCAGTTACAGGACACTTTTTAATCACAATTTATCATGCACACTGATCACTGACAGCGGTGGAGAGGAAAATCTCCATAAAGAACTCTCTTGCTGCCATGAGATTAAGAAACACAAATCACACCATTTATTGTTGCAGCCCTCAGGACCTAAACCACAGAACAAGTATTCTTCCACGGGTATAGAAAAGACATCATACTTTGCCACAGTGGATTTTTCAGTAACAAATACATCTACTAGGTCAGCCTTCTCTATACAGATGTGGTGTCCTCTGCTCTTTCTTAGGCATCTGTTGTGGTCAGATGTAGGACACTGGGTTACCTGACTCTTTTAGGCTACTCCAATATTGGCAGTTTTACGTTCTAACACCTTAGAAAGGCAATGGGGCTGCATCAATTCCAATATGGTATAGTAGAAAACTTAAAATTATGTTAAAACTTAGATTCTTAATGTTCACTGCTTCTCACAGATGCCAGAATTAGGCAGTAATCAAGGAAATGACCAGTCAGCAGGTTTGCAATAAAGGAGAAGGAACATATTTTCATAGGATGTATTTAATGTACTGTACATTTAAATGCTGAAGTGCTCCAAATATTCCAGAGAAGATAAAGGCTTCCACTCGCATTCATTTCCCATTGCTTTCTTATGCCAATCAAGAGAATAGCTATTTGACACACAACTTTTTGAACAAGTTTGCAGGAGAGGAGATTCTTTTTGATTTCCTGCTGTTAGTCAGGGCAGAGGTCCCATTCTTGGCATACAGTCCATTTCATGTTTCTTCCCTCTTGGTGCATGGTCAAACAACTAGGAAATTGACAGGCAAAAAATTAAAATGGGTAATTATTCTAGAAAGAGTGTCTTAGAAAAATGGAAAGGATCTGTCCTTGTGACAGGTCATTATGAGACATACGATAGTTATACTTATCATACTTAGATACTGTAAAAAGTTTCACAATTTCATACAAATTGGGAAGATAATTTATAAGCACAATTAGAATCCAGAAAAAGAATGCACATTCAATTGCAACATCTTTAAAACTAGGTTTTATGCCAGAAAATAACACACTTTCCATTTAACTGTAATTTCAAATGCAAATACCAGTGTCCTTAGAATGAAGCAGATGTTGGGCTTTTTTTCAGTGGAATGAGCAGTTGTTCATCTCTGAATCCTTGTCTTCTGGGGAAATATTTCAATGCCTTAGCGAATGAAGGGCAGACATAGCTGGGTTTTGCAACACATTCCCAGGCAAGCTAATTTTAGCTCCATGTTTGGAGCAATTATTGAAAAGTTGTAGACTGTTATAGTGGTAATTTCAGAATAGGGTCAAATTAGGGGAGGTGTTTTTTTTTT